>NC_072395.2:42222115-42528990 GCF_028885625.2 Pongo pygmaeus
TTCCCCTTTCATGCTATGTAAAAATCTGGATTATAAAACATATCTGTACAAGGGCCTTTTCTTTTTTTTTCTGAAAGCCCACACGGATCTGGAGGAGATGTAACATCAAAACGTTTTGTTGTCTCTCCTGCAGGACCCCATGGGGACCATTTTTTTCATGGCTATAGACTCAGTTTGACTTGGGTCTGGAATGGCCTTGGTGTTTTGTGGAAGGAGACAAGCAGTTCTTGCCTTTCACGTGAATTGTCCATCATTAATCCCATATTTAATGGCTCCTGGTGGAGCTGTACTTCATTCCTTGCTGTGACATCCCAGGAAATGTTCCTACTGGCTCCTGGAAAATTGTGAGGAAAATTAAGTTTGATTTGGATACCCAGAGCATCCACTGTGTACCATTTCATTCCTCACCTCAACAAGCCCTCTTTCATGGCCCATGATCTTATGTTCTTATGTATTACACAAATATTATTATATGTTCATATATTTTACCTTATATTTTCATTTATTAAGAGTAAGGTTTTGATATGAGTACTATAAATATGAGCCAGTATGTGGTTATTAATAATTAAAACAATATTTTTTATACATTTATTATTATGCAATGAAAACTTGTTCCTTATATAAGAGAAATTTTAGGAATAGCAGCCAATGGGGAGATACATTGGATACAAGGACTTTAATAGTGACACTGAAGTGACTGGTTTCAGCAGCCACTTCAGCCTATATGGTCTTGCCTTGAGATGTATAGAAATGGCATCATTAGGCCTTCTCCTTTCTGTGTTCTTTCCTTCATAAGTTATGTACCTGATAAGGACTTTATGCATCAGAAAGTATGGCGTAGTATAGAACAATACAGGCAGCATGGCCCAGTGGAAGGAGCTCAGGGCTAGTTGTCAAGAGATTTGGGTTCTTCTGTGTGCTTAATGCTAGTTTTATGATTTGGACAAATCATATCGCCTACCTGGACATTGGTGTCTACATCTGTGGGATGATGATGATGATGACAGTTAAGTGCTTAACAATAATGAACTCATTTAATCTTTGCAACATCCTAATGAAGTAGATACTATTTTTCTCATTTTACAGATGAGGATGCTAAGCCATAAAAAGGTTAAATCTATTGCTTAAGTTCACTCAGCAAAGACAGGGTTAAGGTTATGTCTTCCTGTCCTGGGCTCCTGCTCTTCTTCTTGACAGTGGCTAAAGTTCCTAAAGTCTGAGATTCTATTTTAGTGAAAACTTGCATCAGTGAAGACACAGATAAAACACAGTTCTGGAACAGTGTATTCCAATGGAATTGAAAGCCATTCAATAATCATGACCATAACTTAATAGTTTATGTTTCAAAAATACATACCTGTCTATCATCTCTCTCTTTCTCTCTAGCATCTATTTTAAATGTAAACCCAGGAATCAATGTGGTCAAGCTGCTCTCAAAATTCTAATACCTAGAATTAATGGCTAATGGCTCCTAATAGAAATGAATAATTATAGCCCATTGCTAACCACCACTGAGAAGTATAATAGCTAATCATTTCTCTCTAATGGCTGTTTGTGTCACAAACAGAATTTTTATCTAAGAAGAGAGAGAAAACAACAACAAATGACAGGGTCTTGCTCCGTAACTCAGGCTGGGGTGCAGTGGCGCAGTCATAGATCACTGTAACCTTGAACTCCCGGGCTCAGGCAATCCTTCCGCCTCAGCCTCCTGAGTAGCTAGGTCTTCAGGTGCAGGCCACCATGCCCAGATAATTAAAACAATTTTTTTTCTTGTAGAGACAAGGTCTTGCTATGTTGCCCAGGCTGGCCTTGAAGTCCTGGCCTCAAGCAATCTTCCCACGTTGGCCTCCTGAGTTGCTGGGATTTCAGTTAACTTATCAAAACAGTAATGCTATGTAATAATATCACATAGTTTTGAAACTGTTTTCTATGGGAAATGCTTTGTAGATTTCCTCTCATTCATTCTTTTGCTACCTGTATTTTTAATATATTATTTATAAATTTGATCTTGTTCGTTCTTATGTCATCTCTATTGTAGGACTTACCATCATATAATCTAGTAGTAAGTTTTATGAGAGCTCTCTGTGCCCCGTAGTCTCATTGAACCAACCGTCTCTGTTTCTTCAGCACCTCATGGAGCTGAATGTTTCTTTTTACACTGTGAATAAAGGGACAGGTGAGTTGTTGAAATGTTCTCCAATTTTAGGGAATGGAGAATCTGGGTTCATACAGTGAAGGCTTTCGTGACAGCCTGGTCTGCTTACTGAAAGCTTCAGCTTTCTTTTAATGCTTAGTGTATAGATGTGATAAAATCACTCACAGAAACAATGATTTGTCTTCCTAGACAAATCTGTAGGAGTTCCTTGAAAGACAGTGGATCTAGTCCTAAATACTTTATATTCACCCCTTCAATGAGTAATCAACTTCACTCCATCCAGAAGTTGGGTAGTTAGGAACTTGAAAACAATCTAAGAAACTTTTGCTTTTGGTGTTTTAGACATGAAGTCCTTGCCCATGTCTATGTCCTGAATGGTAATGCCTAGGTTTTCTTCTAGGGTTTTTATGGTTTTAGGTCTAACATTTAAGTCTTTAATCCATCTTGAATTGATTTTTGTATAAGGTGTAAGGAAGGGATCCAGTTTCAGCTTTCTACATATGGCTAGCCAGTTTTCCCAGCACCATTTATTAAATAGGGAATCCTTTCCCCATTTCTTGTTTTTGTCAGGTTTGTCAAAGATCAGATACTTGTAGATATGTGGCATTATTTCTGACGGCTCTGTTCTGTTCCGTTGATCTATATCTCTGTTTTGGTACCAGTACCATGCTGTTTTGGTTACTGTAGCCTTGTAGTATAGTTTGAAGTCAGGTAGTGTGATGCCTCCAGCTTTGTTCTTTTGGCTTAGGATTGACTTGGCGATGCGGGCTCTTTTTTGGTTCCATATGAACTTTAAAGTAGTTTTTTCCAATTCTGTGAAGAAAGTCATTGGTAGCTTGATGGGGATGGCATTGAATCTGTAAATTACCTTGGGAAGGATGGCCATTTTCATGATATTGATTCTTCCTACCCATGAGCATGGAATGTTCTTCCATTTGTTTGTATCCTCTTTTATTTCCTTGAGCAGTGGTTTGTAGTTCTCCTTGAAAAGGTCTTTCACATCCCTTGTAAGTTGGATTCCTAGGTATTTTATTCTCTTTGAAGCAATTGTGAATGGGAGTTCACTCATGATTTGGCTCTCTGTTTGTCTGTTATTGATGTATAAGAATGCTTGTGATTTTTGCACATTGATTTTGTATCCTGAGACTTTGCTGAAGTTGCTTATCAGCTTAAGGAGATGGCAACAAAAGCCAAAATTGACAAATGGGATCTAATTAAACTCAAGAGCTTCTGCACAGCAAAAGAAACTACCATCAGAGTGAACAGGCAACCTACAAAATGGGAGAAAATTTTCGCAACCTACTCATCTGACAAAGGGCTAATATCCAGAATCTACAATGAACTCCAACAAATTTACAAGAAAAAAACAAACAACCCCATCAAAAAGTGGGCGAAGGACATGAACAGACACTTCTCAAAAGAAGACATTTATGCAGCCAAAAGACACATGAAAAAATGCTCACCATCACTGGCCATCAGAGAAATGCAAATCAAAACCACAATGAGATACCATCTCACACCAGTTAGAATGGCAATCATTAAAAAGTCAGGAAACAACAGGTGCTGGAGAGGATGTGGAGAAATAGGAACACTTTTACACTGTTGGTGGGACTGTAAACTAGTTCAACCCTTGTGGAAGTCAGTGTGGCGATTCCTCAGGGATCTAGAACTAGAAATTCCATTCGACCCAGCCATCCCATTACTGGGTATATACCCAAAGGACTATAAATCATGCTGCTATAAAGACACATGCACACGTTATGTTTATTGCGGCATTATTCACAATAGCAAAGACTTGGAACCAACCCAAATGTCCAACAATGATAGACTGGATTAAGAAAATGTGGCACATATACACCATGGAATACTATGCAGCCATAAAAAATGATGAGTTCATGCCCTTTGTAGGGACATGGATGAAATTGGAAATCATCATTCTCAGTAAACTATCGCAAGAACAAAAAACCAAACACCGCATATTCTCACTCATAGGTGGGAATTGAACAATGAGAACACATGGACACAGGAAGGGGAACATCACACTTCGGGGACTGTTGTGGGGTGGGGGGAGAGGGGAGGGATAGCATTGGGAGATATACCTAATGCTAGATGACGAGTTGGTGGGTGCAGCGCACCAGCATGGCACATGTATACATATGTAACTTACCTGCACATTGCGCACATGTACCATAAAACCTAAAGTATAATAATAATAGTAATAATAATAATAAAAGAAAAAAAAAAAAGAAACTTTTGCAGTTTCAGGCTTAAATGATAGTGTATGTAAATGTACATGTTTCTGTCACATCATAGAAATTAAATCCAGGAGCCAAAGAAGCCTTTGTTAATTTTCCTAGAAAGAGAAGCAAGGCGGAAAAAAAGGGTGAGTCTATCCAGAAAACTGCTAAGTGATCTGTGGCTAGCAGGGCATACCAAAATTATATACATTTTTTTGAAATTATCTAGGTGGTATCATAGGTCTTATTTCATAACATCTCAAACTAATATCAAAGAGAAAAAAAAACTTCTAACTTATTCCTTTGAAGTATAATCGATGGCCATAAGTCCCAGTAGGCTTACTAGATTCTTCCTTGGGAGCAGGAAGTAAATATGACAACAGACCAAGACTAAAGTGATACCAACATGGAACTTCAGTCTGTTCAAATAGGAAGATGAGCCAGGACCCATCTTAGAGTTGTGGTGTCCAGTATGGTAGCCATGAACTCCATTTGGCTGTTTAAATTAATGAAAATGATAAATAATTTAAAAACTGGTTTCTCCCTCACACCAGCCACAGTTCAAGTCGTCAGTAGCCACACGTGGCTAGTGGACATCATATTGGAGAGTGCAGATTATTATACAATGTTGTATGTATAGCATTGTTGTCATCGTGGAAAGTTCTTTTGGACAGGACTGGCTTAGAGTCAGAGCTTTAACTGTTAGAAAGTGACCACTCTAACTGATTAGAAAGCAAGGGGTCACTAGCAGCATTGGTTAGTTAGATTGAAGGTCAATAACTACAGTTTAGCTAGGTTTAGAAATACAAGCAGAACATGATCTGGATAATAACTCTTTGCTGCTTAATTGCTAACCAAAAACAGCCAGATAGTGACCATTTTGGAGGTGAAGGGGATGGGAGATTAGATTTGCTTGTCTTTCATATGAAACCACTCTTGACTTTGATGTGAAGTTTAAAGATTTGATCCCTTCCTAGGTCTTCTGCATCCTATTTTAATATACTACCACTTACTCTAGAAATTCTCATATCTGGATTTTATGATGATTGGTCTGGTGCTCCACAGACCTCACCAGAAACTTTAATGCTATGTGCCTTGGGCTTTCTTGCTGGAAAATATCCTGTGTAGAACACTCTGTCTGCCTCTAGATAAGTGTCATTTTCGGGGAGGGAATCTCCCTGAGGACTTCTGCCACTTCAGATGAGAAAGCCCAGAATTATTCTCACAGCATAAAATGCCACACAGTGGTTATGATATGAATATAAGAAATGACTTAGATGTGGGGGGAGTGCTGCTGCAAATATACATTCAATTGCTTGAATAAAAATCATGGCAAGAAAGGTGGGCTTAAATTATAGAAAGGAAAATGTGAGGAGAATTTCTGAAAAATGTGAGTGGCTTGCAGGATTCTGCCCTGGGAAGTTTTTAATCAGAAAAATTGAATACTTGATGAACATCTCTTACCTGGTCAATTGCAACTACCTTCCAAATAGACGTTTTGTCTTTAGCATTCACCATGACCGCCTCTTCCCCACCTCACACACACACAACAGATATGTCCATGTTCTAATCCTTGGAAGGTGTGAATGTCACCTTATTTGGAAAAGGTTTTTTGCACGTATAATTAAGCTCAGAATGCTGAGATGAGATCATCCTGAATTACTTGAGTGGGCGCTAAATCCAACGACAAGTGTCCCTGTAAGAAACAGAAGAGGAGAAGACACGCATAGGAGAAAAGGTGAGACGAAGATGAGGGCAGAGATTGGCATGATGTGGCCATGAGCCAAAGAAACTGGCAACCTCCAGAAGCTGGAAGAGACGGACGATGGATTCTTCCCTATGTGTCCCTGCTAGCACCTTGATTTCAGACTTCTGGCTCAGATCTTTGGCTTCCAGAACTGTGAGAAAATAAATTTCTGTTGTTTTGAGCCACCAAGTTCATGGGAATTTGCTATGGCAGCCATGAGGCATAAACACAGATACCCTCTGATATATCCTCTAAGTCACTTCTAGAATGACCCGTTTAAGACATAAACATTATGCACAGCGTGACGTCCAAGTCTCTTAGGAGAACTTCCAAGGACCCCTTGATCTGGTCTCTGGCTTCTTCTCTCACTACACATCTCTCTGGCACCCCCATAACATTTAATAAGACTAGAGTCCCTTATTACCTGGATATACTGTCTGTTTTACCCCACTGTATCTTTGAACTTGCAGTTCTCATTGTGATGTCCTTTTCAGGCTTGTTCATCCATCGTAACTCTTTTTTTTTTTTTTTTTGGAGATGGAGTCTTGCTTGTTGCCCAGGCTGGAGCGCAATGGTGCAATCTCAGCTCACTGCAACCTCCGCCTCCTGGGTTCAAGCGATTCTTTGCCTCAGCCTCCCGAGTAGCTGGGTCTAGAGGCATGTGCCACCACACCCGGCTAATTTTTGTATTTTTAGTAGAGACGGGGTTTCGCCATATTGGCCAGGCTGGTCTGGAACTCCTGACCTCGTGATTCGCCTGCCTCGGCCCCCCAAAGTGCTGGGATTACAGGCGTGAGCCAACGCGCCTGACCCATGGTAACTCTTGATCATCTTTCAGTGTCCCACTCAGTGTCCCTCTCAGTGTCCCTGTCTGTGAAGACGTGTTAGCTGACTTCCCACTCTCACCCCCTTTTTCTCTGTGTCATCTCTACATCTTGAGTATGTTCATTATGACACAGTGCTTTCTTACATCCATCCATTCAACAACTTAGAACATTAAATTAATTTTTAGTAGGTAAGATGTTTATGTTTCAAAAATACAATGATAAAAAAGGTATCCATGGAGAAGTCTTATTCCTATCCATTTTTTTTCTTTCTTTTCCCTACAGGTAATCATTTAAAATTTTTTTTTTAACTTCCATTGTTTCTTTACACAAATACATAAATTTTCATTATACAAAGGCAGTGCACTACATATATTGTTATGAACTTTACTTTTTTCCATTTTTCCATATCATTACATAAAGATCTCCCCCACTCCTTTTTTTTTTTTTTTTGAGACGGAGTCTTGCTCTCGCTGCACTCGCTGGAGTGCAGTGGCATGATCTCAGCTCACTGCAAGCTCTGCCTCCCGGGTTCACACCATTCTCCTGCCCCAGCATCCCGAGTAGCCTGAACTACAGGCACCCGCCACCATGCCCAGCAAATTTTTTTTTGTGTGTATATTTAGTAGAGACGGGGTTTCACCGTGTTAGCCAGGATGGTCTTGATCTCCTAACCTCGTGATCCACCCACCTCGGCCTCCCAAAGTGTTGAGATTACAGGCGTGAGCCACCGCACCCGGTCTCCCCCATTCCTTTTTTATGGTTACATAGTATTCCATCATATACATGGTCCTAGATAATTTAACCAATTCTCAATTGTTGAACCACTGAATTGTTTTTATTATTTGTTATTATAAACAATGCTTTAATGAAAAAGTTTGTACATGCATTATTTCATATGTATGAAAGCATACGTAGATTTCCAAAAGTGGGATTTCTGGGCCAAAGGGCAAATGTTACTGTCACTGTGCTAGACATTGCCAGATTTTCCTCCATAAGCATTGAGCCATTTCATATGAGACAGCCCATGGGCATACTCAGCAACACAATGTTGTATATTTTGTATTTTTGCCAATATGATTGACAAGTGTCATAGTTTTCTATCGCTGAATAACAAATAATCATAAACTCAGCAGTTTAAAGCAACACATATTTAGTATCTCACAGTTTCTGTGGTTCAGGAGCCCAAGCACGACTTAGCTGCATCCTCTGCTTGGGGTCTCAGGAGCTGCAATCAAAATGTGGGTTGTGACTGTGGTCTCATCTGAGGCTGAGAGTTCTCTTCCAAATTCATGTGATTGTTGGCAAAAGTCTGTTCCTTATGGTTGTAGGACTGAGGCTCTCAGCAGTGAGAGGCTGTCTGCAGTTCCTGGGCACATGAGCTTCCCCATAGACAGTTCACATCACAGCAACTGGCTTCCACAAGGCTAGCAGGAAAGTCCCTTTCTATGGTCTGTTAAAGTGGTGGAGTCTCATACCATGTAACCTAATCACGGGAGTGTCATCCCAGCACATTTGCCAAACAACAAAACCTAGTCCAGGGGGTAACACTCCATCGTTGTTGTCATATTCTATTGATTAGAAGCAAATCACAGGTCCTGGCCACACCAAGGGGAAGGGGATTGTACAGGGCCTAATACCAGGGGGTGGAGGTTGGCTATCATAAGATTCTTCCCATCACTGTGAGAAAATAAAAATCCTTTCTTTTTATTATGAGTATTTTCATATATTTAATTACCACCTGTGTTTTTTTCTTAGTGCACTGTCTGTTCATATTCTTTGTTTATATTTCCATTCAATTTTTACTTTTCTTCTACATTTCTATGTGACATGAATTTCAAATATTTTCTTCCATTTTGCACTTATGATATATTTGAAAGCAAAGTTTATGAACTTACCAATCTTTTCTTTTGACTTCTCATTTTTGAGTCATAGCTGTAAAGGTCTCTCCCATGCTAAGTATATAAAGAAATTAAACTATGTTATAATTTTTTTACATCTAAATCCTAAATCCCATTAGGAATATTTATTTGAATATGGTATGATACATGAATCTAACAGTATCATTTTTGAGAAGGCTATTTGGTTGTTCCAACATTGTATATTAAAGTTCATCTTTACCACCATAGAATGAGTATCACCTTTATCATATACTAAATTCCCACATAAAGTAGAATCTATTTCTGGAATTTATCTTCTCTTCTTTAGTATATTTACATATGTCTCAATATGATATTGTTTTAATTATTGAAGTTTTGTTAAGTATTCATTGGCTTCTAAGACTTCTATTCTGGAGATTTCCTCATTACTATTACTAGTTTATTTTCTGCATGACCTTTAGAATTAGCTTATCTAATTCTAGAACAAAATTTCTTTTTCAGTATTCTTATTAGTATTGTTAAATTTATGAATTAGCTTAGAAAGAATTGGCATCTTTACCATATTAAGTTTTGGTGCATTTACAAACTTGGTGTCTTTGTTTTTCAGAAATATACTAATTTTTCTTCCCTTATATTGTTTTTGCATATTTATATTTATTTTATTTATTTTTTTTGAGATGGAGTCTCACTCTGTCACCCAGGCTGGAGTGCAGTGGCACGATCTTGGCTCACTGCAACCTCTGCCTCCCAGGCTCAAGTGATTCTCCTGCCTCAGCCTCCTGAGTAGCTGGGATTACAGGCACATGCCACCATATCCAGCTAATTTTTGTATTTTTAGTAGAGATGGGGTTTCACCATGTTGGCCTGGCTGGTCTTGAACTCTTGACCTCAGATGATCCACCCGCCTTGGCCTCCCAAAGTGCTGAGATTACAGGTGTGAGCCACCGCGTCCGGCCACATATTTCTTATTAGGTTTATTCTTTGGTATTTTGTGCTTTATGGATTTATTGCTTTGGCCATTATAAATGACTCTTTTCCATTACATCTTCTACATGTTGTTGTCTGTATAACATGAAAACTATTGCTTTCTATAAATTTTATATATGCATACATTCTCACTTAGAAAACATTTACTGGGTCTCTACCATATGATGGGCTTCTGTACTAGCGCTGAGCTCACAGTCACAAAATAGCCATGGTCCTTCCCCACAATGAACAAATGGCCTAGTAAAGAAGGCAGAAAGTAAACATGTAAGCAAACTAATTTATAATTACTATTTGAATAAATGCTATGAAGATAATGAGGAGTGTTCAGTCATACAGAATAATTGTTTCAGTGTATCTTCTTACCCACTTAGAATCTTCGAGGGTTTGGTCCATAACTTATTTATCTTTGGGTCCTCAGAGCCTCACACAATGCCCAGGAAATAAAGGCACCAAATATTTATTGAACAGAATGGAACCAAATTTGCTCTGAGCTCAGGGCCAGTGTTTTAAGTCCTTTAGCCACAATGATCATGCAGTCCAATTTTTCAACCAAATTTATACTTTAAATATTCTGTTTCTATAAATATCCCAGTACTGGCCTAAGTATTTGTTTGGAAAATGGCCACTAGAGTTATAGCTTTCACCTAAAGTGGTCTTCCATGTCTCTGGCCCATGAGCAGAGTGGGCTTTTAATCCTTAGCCTGAGTGTTTCAGAGACAAGTTAGCTGAAAGGGATGCTCCCTTTGTAAATTTTTGACTGTGGTGTCAACGTTAAACTTAGGGTATTGAGGCTAGTTGGAGCTTATCTGTTCTTCCAGTCCAAGGTGTTAAGATTTACATCTTTAATAACAGTAGGAAAGCAAGAGAAGACTGTAGTGGAAAAAATTCTACTTTTATGTATAGGCTTTCATTGTTTCACTTTCCCTCTCCAAGTGTTAATAAAAGGTAAGTAAAGAATTTAGGGATTATTCTGTGAATTTTTATTTATTTTTAGCCTATGTGGCTCTGGAGCGAATTTAGATCAGCTTACAGGAATATATAAAATGCAGCCAAATTAAATACACTGGAAGAAGGTGAGAAAGAAATGGGGCACCAAACAAAGTTGGAGACATTTGATAGACTTGCTGTGAGAAGGCTCAGGTTTTGGCTCTTATCAGTTAGAAAACATTTTGAGCATAAGCACAATTTATAGTTCAACTAAGATTTTAAAAAATTCCTAGTAATGGCAAAAATATATGTGGTGCCTACTCTGTTCTGGGCATCATTTTAAGCTTTTTAAATGAACTAATTTAATCCTTGCAACAACCTGATGAGATGAGTCCTAATACTATTCTGTCTTACAGGAGAAGAGCAACTATTACTAATATTGAGATAAGCAGGAAAATTATTCAGAGGATTTTCATAAAGACGATGCTGTGGAATAGAATGAGTAGCATTCTCCAGTGTTTATACTCTGGGACTGCAGTGAATCTCACATGTCTGTCTTTATAATATGTAACATAATCCTGAAACTGTCATCTCCTCACATTTGCCACACAACATAACCTAATCAAGGAGTAATATCCTATTACTGTTGTCATATTCTATTGGTTGGAAGGAAGCTGCAGGTCCCAGCCACTCTCAAGGGGAGGAGATTATACAGGGCCTAACACTAGAGGGTGGTATCTCTTGATCTAATGGCCTCATGCCAAGCTCAGAATGAGTCTACAGTGGCCAATGCGATAACCGTAGTTCTGCCGATATAACTTCATTCAGAGGTAGATTTCAGGGTACCTAGAGGAATGTGCTATTTGAATATACTTTAGTTAATTCTCTTTCTTCTTCTTCTTCTTTCTTTTTTTTTTTTTTTTTTTTTTTTTTTGAGACAGGGTCTTGCTCTCTCACTCAGGCTGGAGTGCAGTGGTGCAGTCACGGCTCACTGTAGCCTTGACCTTCCAGGCTCAAGCGATCCTCCTACCTCAGCCTCCTGAGTAGCTGGGACTACAGGCATGCACCACCACATCCAGCTAATTTGAAAAATTGTTTGTAGAGATGAGATCTCACTATGTTGCCTAGGGTGGTCTTGAACTCCCAAGCTCAAGTGATCCTCTTGCCTTGGCCTCCTAAAGTGCCAGGATTACAGGTGTGAGCCACCACTCCCAGGCCCTTTAGTCAATTCTTTGAAAATATTACATCTTCTAATTAAGTGACAGGTAGAAATGGAAGTGATGGCTTGGAGATGGTTTCAAACTTTGAATTAAAAATGATGAATGAGATGCTAATGAGTAGTCAGGCGGTTCTTGGCCTGTACTCACAACTAAGCAACCTTCCTTTTCCTGTTTGTGACCGTCTCAGATGGGTGAAATAAGGTGAATCAGTTAGGTTATGCTATGCTATGTTGTGGTAACAAATACATCTCTGAAGTGCATTGATTTTTGCACCAAAAAATGCTCGTTTTCTTCTCATATAAGGCCTAGTGGTGTCTAATAGCTTCCTTTGATTTGTAGTCATGCCACTTAGAGCAAATGGTCTCCAAGGTCAATGTAGCAGAGGAAAAAACAGTCTTGGAGAAGGCATACCCACTCAGACCTTCCTCAAATTGGAACTGGCATATTACTTCCGCTTGTGTTCCATGGAGAAGAGTTAGTCACATGATACCACTGCTCCAATGCATGGGGTTGGGAAACCTGGAGAAGTGCATGGATATTTAGGGAGCACTGGTCATCTGTGCTGCATAAGGACTAGGCTCTTCTTATATCTACTGGGAATTTCTCTCCTGCTTTCTCTTTCTTCTTAACCCTTTAGACCTCCTGCTTTATGAAACCATAAACTCATGGTACCAGATTTCCCCTATTCAGACAACTCAGTCTTGACTAGAGGCGGCGTCTCTGAGGGTGGGTGAAATGGCAGAAAAGTAGAAAGGGGAGGGAAAGGAAAGAAATAGTCCCTTAGTTGTCACTTCTCATTTCTCTACTGCTGCTGGTTTCTTTGCTGCTCCATTTCTCATGGCCCAGCTCTTGCCGATGGTTGCAAGTGGGAAGGAGATTGAAGAGCGGAGAGAATCTACTCTGCTATTTATGCTAAGGGACCTCTGCTATTTTTCCTTCTTCAACTCCCTTTCCTTTCCTTTTGTTTAATGAACTCCCTTTTTTTTTTTTTTTTTTGGACAGAGTTTTTCTCTTGTTGCCAAGGCTGGAGTGCAATGGTGCAATCTCGGCTCACTGCAACCTCCGCCTCCTGGGTTCAAGCGATTCTCCTGCCTTGGCCTCCCAGATAGCTTGGATTACAGGCATCCACCACCACACCTAGCTAAATTTTTGTATTATTTGTAAAGATGGGGTTTCACCACGTTGGCCAGGCTGCTCTTGAACTCCTGTCTTCAGGTGATCCACCCGCCTTGGCCTCCCAAAGTGCTGAGATTACAGGTGTGAGCCACTGCACCCTAAACTCCTATTCTACAAAGACATTTTAACATGCTTTGTGAGCCAAACACAAGCAGGGTTTGGGTATTGAGAAATGCGTAGTAGAAGGCATCTGTGCTCCAAGGACTCTTGGTCTCTGGTCAACACCAACAACTGTAAAGTGATAGAGTGCAAAATAGAAGTGTTTAAAAAGTGAACAAGTAGATGAGTGACTTAATGGTTGACTGAATAGAATGCTCAGAGCTTCCACATTGTGTGAAGAGAGGAGGATTCACGAGAGTGGAGGCTGGCCTTCTCAGGGTAGCACTGAGTTGGAAGGCAAGTAAAGCCAGCCAAGAGAGATGCAGAAGTTACAAATCTCATTGCCCTTGTGTTATCTCCAGTCTCTCTCTCACCTCTTTCCTAGCCCGTTATTCATTTCTCTCCTGCCTTACAACACAGGTCCTGATTCTACTCACAGCTCTCCCCTCACTCCTTTCCTCAGTCCTCTGGTGCTTGCACATGGGGTAGAGATAAATCATGCTTCTGCGTGGAGTTTGGGGCTTCAAATGTGTCTTTGTATCTGCCACCCCAAATTGTGACTATAATCTGATCCTATTTTTTTCATACAAATATTATGATATAGAGTGGGAAAATGGTATACTATGTGTTTAGTACATGCTAGATCTTTATGATGTAAAAACAATTTTTTTTTTTGAGATGGAGTTTCCGTCTTGTTGCCCAGGCTGGAGTGCAATGGCACGGTCTTAGCCCACTGCAGCCTCTCCCTCCTGGGTTCAAACAATTCTCTTACCTAAGCCTCCCAGGTAGCTGGGATTACAGGCGCCTGCCACCACGCCTGGCTAATTTTTGTATTTTTAGTAGAGGCAGGGTTTCACTGTGTTGGCCAGCTGGTCTTGAACTCCTGACCTCAGGTGATTGCCCGCCTTGGCCTCCCAAAGTGCTGAGATTACAGGCATGAGCCACTGCACCTGGCCGTGAAAACAATTTTATAAGGTAATGTGGAGTCTTAATTGCCTTTTTGATAACATTATTTACTTGGTAGGGATGATGTAATAGGTGATTAAATCCCAGAGCATTGACCTAAATGATCTTTGAGGCTCTTTCCAACCTGTAGAGTGTGATTATGCAGGAATTATTAGGAATGTGCTCTAAATTCTGAACACATGGTTTCAAAATGAGCCTTTGGAACATAGAGTATTATTAATAGAAGGATTGCCTGCAATGTAGCAAGTTCTCATTTCTTAAATCTCTTTCTTCCTGAGTTTTCACTCATAACTTATTCTGTGATTTTTCTCTGCCATTTCTGCATGTTAACATAGGATTATTCCTTAATCCAAAATTGCTTTTTGATTATAAGCACTTCTGAATTTCACTAGGTTAAATAAATGTATCTCTAACAAGGTAGAATGCATTTCCCAGTGGATGACAAGGGAATATTTTATTAATTTGCTTCTAAGTCATTGAAATTACATACATTAAAATGTTTAGCTGATTCTTTCACACTAATGAAATAAGAAATGACTAATTTTTTAAACACTTCCCTAAATAAAGTGTACCATCCCTAATGCATGTACAACTGGAATTAATCTCAAAGAGCAATCATAAGTGACATGCAAAGAGGATTATGTGATTTTCTTTCTTCTTCTTTTTTTTTTTTTTTTTGAGACGGAGTCTCTCTCTGTTGCCCAGGCTGGAGTGCAGTGGCACGATCTCAGCTCACTGCAACCTCTGCCTCCTGGGTTCAAGCAGTTCTTCTGCCTTAGCCTCCCTAGTAGCTGGGACTGCAGGTGCGTACCACCACACCCAGCTAATTTTTTGTATTTTTTTTTTTAGTAGAGATGGGGTTTCACCATGTTAGCCAGGAGGGTCTTGATCTCCTGACCTCGTGATCTGCCCGCCTCGGCCTCCGAAAATGCTGAAATTACAGGCGTGAGCCACCATGCCAGGCCGTGATTTTCTTACAGTACTTTGTCAACAGGTCTATTTTCCTGAAGGCAGTTACATTTGCATTCAATTGCTTTTGTGTCACATATTTTGATTCTTAAAACAAAGACAACAACAACAGTTTGTATGCCACTTGGGCATAATGGTATTGGATAGAATGAGACTTACAGAGGTCATTAACATTATCCCTTGCTTCCTTCCAGGCAATGAGAATTCATCTTGTAATTTCACCCACTCAAGGGCATGGGCTTCACAATCTCCTTTGGTAACTGATTTGAATATCTAACAACAGTTTCTGTCAGGATTTTTTTTTCTCTCAAAAAGTACAAAACTGAAATGCCTCTTGTCTTTTTTTTTTTTGTTGCTTTTTCAAGCTTTAAGGAAAAAGATAAATAATTGGTTACAATTCTTCATAAACTCTTGAGTTTATATTTGAGTCTTTTACCTTTATTTTATTTTTTGAGTGGAGTTTTGCTCTTTTTCCCAGGCTGGAGTTCAATGGCGTGATCTCAGCTTACTGCAACCTCCGCCTCCCAGGTTCAAGTGATTCTCCTGCCTCAGCCTCCTGAGTAGCTGGGATCACAGGCGTGCACCACCATGCCCTAATTTTTGTATTTTTAGTAGAGACGAGGTTTTACCATATTGGCCAGGCTGGTCTCAAACTCCTGACCTCAGGTGATCCACCCCCCTCGGCCTCCCAAAGTGCTGGGATTATGGGCATGAGCCACTGAACCCAGCCTGACCCTTTTATTAAACTCTTCAGACTCAGGTTGCCTTTTGTTCATTGTTTATCATTTTTCTTTAAAATGATCCTTGATCACTTCTTCAAGTTTCTTAGCCAGGGCTAAATTTATTATTACACATATTTAGGAAAGATGCTGCTCAAAGAGATGAGTGTAGACTTTGGGAGTAGATATTTTCAAAGAAGAGTCTTGGTGAAGGAAATTTCTGAGGGACTAGGTTTTGGAAAGAGACCGTTAATGGAGAATATTAATGGCTGCTACTAAAAGGAGGGTGAGTAATTGGTACAGGGAAGAGATAAGTAAAGAAGTAAATGGACTGAAGTGTGGCTTAAGTTAAACAAACAAACATATTTCAAAGTTCAAAGTCATTCAGAAGGGGGAGTGTATGGGACGTGGACTTTGTACAAAAATGAAAGCCATTTTGACCCTTGTGAGAAAAGAGTGTATTTGGAGGCAGAAGGCAAAATGCAGACAGCTTGTGGATAGATGACCCATCTCTGGGATGAGGAAGGCACAAGTGGGTGCTCCGAGAATCCCCCCAATGAGCTGAATTTATGGTGGTGTGCAAGGCTGAGGACATTTATTAGTAAATAACAAAGATAGTGTGCCAATGACCTGATCACTGGCCCATAATCAATCAGAGGTTGGTCTCTGTGCATAATTCTCCTGGGGGATTGTTAGAAGGAAAACATAGCTAAGGCCAGACACTGATTCACGGGGGGCCCCTTTGTTGCTCATGGGGGGCAGATATTCTATTTCTGTACATGTAGAACTTCTCTTTATTAGGGAAGCAGGAAGGAGTGACTGAAAGACGCTGTGTCTTTCTCTTGTGGTGTGGTTTCTAAATGCAGCGTATATCTGAGTAGAACCAAATTTAACTATGAATATTTGGGTGAAGGTAATGAGATGGTACATTATTCCTTTAGCAAAGGTTTTGATGAGCACAATGTATAATATAAGTATCTCCTACTTGAGTACAAAGTATATTTACAAATATGTTTAAGGTCTATGTATAAAGGCAGAATAATAGATTTATATATTATGAGTAGGAGGGTGATGTGGTTCATTTGCCAATCTATTAAGAAATATTATAAAATTACACATTCGTCTAGCCTTTTAATCTCAATATTTAATATATTTCTTGTATCTTGTACATATTATTTAATTGTTTTCATACAAAACTAAAGATGCTGTTAACTGGTTTGCATCCAGTAAGAGGCAGTTTGAGGCTAAATACATTCTGCTTTCTTCATATAAAGTGAGTCTCATGTTTATTTCATCATACTTCGAATGGAGGTGGCCTGTGCCTTTTGTCTGTAGTGTTGGAAACTCTTGTTTTATGTTTCCTATTTAACTCATAATGTAACACATGCAATAAAATAGTACTCGAGATGCTTTGACAAACTTGGTGTTTTGATCGAGGTGGCGCTGTTGGTAGAACTGTTGGTAGAACCTGTTGGTGGGCAGTCACAATGCCACTTTATCCCTGAGCAGTAGAGGCAGGAGAGTCCCTGTCTGTCAATAAAAGCGGATTTAGGGGGATCAATACAGAGTGCATGAAAGTGAAGGTTAAGAGAAAGTACAATACGTAAAAGTCAGGAACTGTCAATATATAAATCCTCAACTCTGGCAAAACCCCAGATCACCCATGCTCCAGTGTGATGATAAAAATAAGCTCCTAAGTACTTTCTTTTTAACTTTGGCATCTTGTGCAACTCATGAACTAGTAGTGTTTTCCTCATTATTATTAGTGTTATTATTCAGCATTTTGCTACACCCTCCCCTTCTTTCCAGCATCTAAATACCAGCAAATATGTTATGAGATGAAAATGATGACATAGCACCTCTTTTCTGTCAGGTAGAAACATCTACATTCAAGGTTATTTGAAGGTAAAATATTTACTAAGTTATTTACTCTGTCTTTCCCCCAGGAGTCAACGCAGAATGGGGGTCTCCAACAAGAGTAGCCAGGTATATCACCATACAGTGGGGCCTATGTGTGTCTCTCTTGTGTTTAGCTTCACACAAGATGGGGCTTGGAGGTACCTGGGGGCTTATTTTTGTTGCGTGCACACCATTGATTTTCCTTTCTAGTGTGTGTGAAATTACATTTCCCTGCAACTGAAAATCTGATTAATAAAAGTATGTCATTATCTTCCATAACAATGAATCCAGACATAGCTGCTTCCAGATGGAGGGTAGCAGCTCAGTCATGTCAGTAAGGACAGGGACTGTGTTCATCCTTCTAATTCATCACCCTCAGTCTGCAGGCTTTTAGACCTACTTAATTGTTGCAGGATTCCTGCTGAACTGCTGCAGTATTCTCTTTTTTTTTTGAGACGGAGTCTCGCTCTGTCGCCCAGGCTCTGGAGTGCAGTGGCACAATCTCGGCTCACTGCAAGCTCCGCCTCCCAGGTTCACACCATTCTCCTGCCTCAGCCTCCCGAGTAGCTGGGACTACAGGTGCCCGCCACCACGCCCGGCTAATTTTTTTCTATTTTTAGTAGAGACGGGGTTTCACTGTGTTAGCCAGGATGGTCTCAATCTCCTGACCTCGTGATCCGCCCACCTCGGCCTCCCAAAGTGCTGGGATTACAGGCGTGAGCCACCGCGCCCGGCCTGCTGCAGTATTCTTGGCATCAAGATGGTACTCCAAGATAAGAAGGAGAAGAGGAGAGAAAGAGAAATTCTCAACTGGCTTTCTTTTCTTTCATCAGGGAAGAAACATCTCTCCCAAAGACTTCCATTTTCATTTCAATGGCTAGAACCTGGTGACATGGCAACCTCTTCCTGCAAACTGCAAAAGAGCCTGGAAAAGGAGCACGTGAACAAACACAACAACATAGCCGTGACCAGCCTAACCAGTTGCCCTGCACTTTGTGTGTACATCCCACCAGATCTCTACCCCTGCCAACGTGTTGGCCAGAGCATCTTTCACTGCTCCTGCCTGGTCAGCTGGGTCCCTTGTGCTGCTGCCACAGCTGCTACTTGCCCAGTGACTTGCCACAGTGGCTGCCCCATGGTGTTATCCTAGACACACCTTGACAGCATTTCTTGAACACACACTCTGCTTCCCATCTCAGGTCCTGGGACTTCACTGATGCCACTAGGGTAAGAGATGTAACCAGACCCTCACTTCGGGCCCCCTGTGTACAATCTGGAAGTTTGGGGGAGGAGGTCAACCCATGGGGTAGACTTTGACTAACAGAAGATTGAAACTCATGGATAGCTTTGCCTTTCTGTCCATGGCAGGACTGTCCTGGGAGCAGTGGTTGAGAGGCCATCCCCATATGCAGTAGCCAGCTCCACCCATCTCCTGTATTTTCTGCATTTCTTTTCCATCCTTCCCTGCTTCATCTGTGAGCTCATTCCTGCTTTTTGGAACTATACTCCCCAACAAAATAGTAGCACACAAGCCCTTGTCCCAGGCTGTGTTTAATAAAGACTCTGACTTCGTTTTTGATGTTCAATTGCTGACATCCTTTAAGCCTCCCCGCTCCCTCTGTCTGTGAGCAGAAGCCCTCACGCCAGCCCCATCTGCTACAAAACCCCACACCAGTCTCCTCTTCCAGCTCTCTCAAACCATTTTCAGACCTGCCTGGAGCCTTCCTATTCCCCCCAGAAAGCCTTCTTTTGTGAATAATAAACAATTTCATACCCCCTAGGTGTGCGTATGGTGTCAGCAGTCTCAACATCAGGACCAAATTCTGAGTGACGTCCATTCCGCTTCTGCAGAGTGACTTCAGCACTCTGACACCAAACATTGTTTGTTCTCTGGGACTAGGCACACTGCCACCCTGAAAAGTGATCAGAGTCCACTCAGTGAGGAAGATGTGGGAAGGACAGACACTGTCCTGGAGCCAGACCACAATGTAGAGAATCGGGGCCAAGACCCAGGAGGGGACACTTAGATCTCTCACCTCCATGGTGGTTACAGAGGGCTTGGTAGGAGAGTGTGGGGAGAAATGCTCCTTTGGAGAGAGTTGACTTTAAGTCCCACTGTCAGCCAGGGGAGTGGTGGGGGTGTTTCCCCCTCACCTGGAGCCTAGTGAGAGATGTCTTAAGAAGATTCCTAGAGAAGGGTTTGGAAGAGAATTTTTGGGGGCAACTGTTGGTTGGGGATAAACAAGGGGATGCTTCCTCCCTTTCCTCAAGTCACTAGTGAGGTTGTAATAGGGTTGTCCAGAGAAACAGAACAAGTAGGATACACACACACACACACACACACACACAGAAAGAGAGATTGGCTCACACAATTGTAGAGGTTGGCAAGTCCAAAATCTGCAGGGTAGAGGGTAAGCCAAAGATCCAGGGAAGAGCTGATTTTGCAGCTCAAGTCTGAAGGCAGACTGCTGGCAGAATTCTCCCTTCTCTAGAGGAGGTCAGTCTTTTTCTATCAATGCCTTTAACTAATTAGATGAGGTCCACCCACATTATGGAGGATTAATCTACTTTTCTTAAGTCTACTGATTTAAATGTTAATCTCTTCTGAAAATGACTTTGAAAACAACATCTAGACTGTTTTGACCAAATATCTGGGTACTGTGGTGTAGCCAAAGTTGACACATGAAATTAACCATGACATGGGGCTTTAAGGAGTTTGCTGGGAGGACTTTCTATATGTACCTGGAATTTTGGTGGGCACACAGTAGGTTATCTGACTTTTACAGGGCAAATTAAAAAGACGAGAGGCAGGCTGGCCAGTCACTCTTAGGGCAGAAGTAAAAAGAAATTGCAGTTGCCTTAGGATTGGCCTCTGTCCCTTTGTTTTAAGACAAACATTGCAGGGGTGTTTCTCATGGTCCAGCTATGGGCTATGTCAGCAAAGGCTAGCTTGGAATTCTCTTGGGGTTTTGTCCAAGAAGGCTACCTGCAGAGGCAAAAAGGTCTCAGCAGAGAGGAGCTGCCTGTATCAGTGCATTCCTGGGGCTGATGAGGAATGAGGGTACACGATACCTACAGTCAGAATAAAGACACGCTCATCCAGTGTCTTAGTGTGCTTGGGCTACCCCAGCAAAATATCAAAGAACGGGCATATTGCTTGATAGGTAGAACAACAAAAATGTATTTTCTCACAGTTCTGGAGGCTGGGAGTCTGGGATCAGATGCCAGTATGATTAGGTCCTGGAGAGGGCCCTCATTTTCACCTGAAGACAGTGGCCTTCTCACCGTGTCCGCATACAGCCTTTCTCTGGTGCATGTGTGTGGAGAGAGAGTAAGCAAGCTTTTTAGTGTCTTCATATAAAGGCACTAACTCCATCATGAGGTCCCCACCCTCATGATCACATCCAGCCCTATACACCTCCCAAAGGTCCCATCTCCAAATACCATCATATTGAGGATTAGGGCTTCAATATGTGAATTTTGGAAGGATACAATTCAATTCATAGCCAACAGTCTGAGCAAATACAGGGGAGAGACTTCTGGTGGCAGAGTCTCTCAAGAATCCACAAAAACACCAAGGAGAGAGGCTACTCTTTAAGTTAGAAATTTCCCATCTCCTCCCCTCTCTTGGACCCTCAATCTTAAAGGAGTCAGAAACTGAAGCTAGCAGAATGGAAAAAGAATACAAAATGCTATAATAAGCCAGGAAGAGAGACTATATCCCCTCCTTTTCCAATGCCAGCTGCCTGCTAGATTCTGGCCCAAGCTGGAGTAGACTCACCTTTTAACACCAGATTGAAATTCAGACCTGTACATGGAACCAATCATTTTAGTTACTAATTTGCGACAGTGTTTTACATATCCAGAAAAGTCTTGGGCTGCCTGGATTTTCATCCTGGAGCAGAGGAAGAACCAGTCTGACTGAGTACATTTTAAGGGAGAGTGGGGGAACAAAAATAAATTTACATTTTATGAGACATATGTGTTCAACTATTAGCTGTATTTTGCCTCCCTATCCAATTTTAAAGGGAGAAAATTTAACTTGTTAAATGATTGTTTGATAGGTAGAGTAATGAAAAATCCCAAGACATGCTCTCTAGATTTGAGAATTTCACAGGTAGTTTTCTCTGGGGGAATCTTAGGAATTAAAACATTTTGGCTGGGTGTGGTGGCTCACGCCTGTAATCCCAGCACTTTGGGAGGCCGAGGCGGGTGGATCACCTGAGGTCAGGAGTTCGAGACCAGCCTGGGCAACATGGTGAAACCTTGTCTTTACTAAAAATACAAAAAATTAGCTGGGCTTGGTGGCGGGTGCCTGTAATCCCAGCTACTCGGGAGGCTGAGGCAGGAGAATCGCTTGAGCCCGGGAGGTGGAGGTTGCAGTGAGCTGAGGTCGCGCGCCATTGCACTCAAGCCTGGGGAACAAGAGCGAAACTCCGTCTCAAAAAAACAAAAAACAAAAAACAAAACAGCATTTTAAGTAGATGTAATACCTGCAGTGGCCACTTGGTGGCAGCCGCCCACAATTGCTGCTTTCGGCTCGCTGCCCTTGGGGACTCTGGTTTTGTGTGACAAGCTTTTTTTTTTTTTTTTTTTTTTGTCCAGCCTCCTAGAAAATTGCCTGCTCCTGTTTTGGTGGAAACTCTGTTTTCCCTACCAGTGTTTGTTTTGTGGTTGAGCCCTCTTTGGCTCCGCGAGGCCAACTTTTGTGATGCTTTCTGAATATCAGATATTTTAGTTCTATCATGTTAAAGCAGTTTGGAATCTCTGTTGGTTTTGAGGTTTTTTTTTCTTTAGTCTTCTCCTTTAACTCAAACACTGACTGACACATTGAGAATGAAAAGCTGTTGTTACTTTTTCCTGGAAAAGTTTTCTCAAATCTCAGACTTTCTAAAAATCTTGACTCACATCAGAGAGAGAATGCTGTTTTTCTGCCCCCCCAAGCCCTCATTATTCATGTTTGCACATGTCATTAGCAGAGTGAGTTTTCTCTTGATTTGTACCAGATGGTGTGATTTTTTTGGGGGGGTGGGGGAAGAGAGTAGAAACTTGCTTGTTTAAACTTCACCAAAAATTGTTTTTTAATAGGTTCATTCCTTTAATAACAAAATTTCATTTATGAGGGCACAGTAGCACCCAGAACAAATTTTGATTTTGCAAACCAATGACATTTTTATGGTTCTTTAGAAATGGAAGTCAGCTATTGTCCAGAAGGGTTGGTGGCATGTGGACTTAGAAAGCCATGACGTTTGAGTGCTGCTTTCTAATGCCGGACCTGATGTTTGTGGCTGCACTTGCTGTATGTCCTCAGGCACAAGAGCTATTAGCTTTGTTGTGAATTTTAGAGGGAGTCACTTGTTCAGGCAATGATACTGCATATGTGGCACTCTTTGCAGGTCCAGCTGGGTGAGATGCTGAGAACAACCAGGTGTGTTCCCCGAGCTCATAGCACATATGGTCAGGTGGATAAAACAACCTTGATTTCAAACAAAACACCCAAAGGAGTGCATGTGTGATCACAGACTGAAAGAAGAGCTCCGAAGGAAAAAAAAAAAAAAAAACATGTTGTAGAATCACAGCAGACAAACACAGACCTGCTCTAGCTGGGTGGTCAGGCCGGGTCTTCCTAAAAAGTTAGACTGAAGGTGAAATCTGAAAGATGGATTGACATTAAGCAGGGAAAGGCAGTGAGATGGGAAGGGGAGTGTTGGTGGAAACGAATGGGCCCAGGCAGAGGACAGAGGTGGGAATGGTGTGTCTAAGGAATGCAGGTTGGAGCACAGACAGCTAGAGGGAGAGAGCGTGAAATGAGGCCGGGGAGAACAGGCTGACCCTGAGGGCTACGGCAGAGCTGGTGTATTAGTCAGGGTTCTCCAGAAGGACAGAACTAATGGATAGAGGTATATACGAAAGGGTGTGTATTACGGAGAAGTAGCTCTCAAGGTCACAAGGTGAAGTCCCACCATAGGCCACCTGCAAGCTAAGGAGCAAAGAAGCCAGTAGTGGCTAAGTCTGAGTCGCCAAACTTCAAAAGTAGGGAAGCCAACAGTACAGTCTGTGGCCTAAAGCCCAAGAGCCCTCAGCAAACCACTGATGTAAGTCCAAGAGTCCAAAAGCTGAAGAACCTAGAGTCTGATGTTCGAGGGCAGGAAGCATCCAGCATGGGAGAAAGACGGAGTCCAGGAGACTTAGCCGTTCTAGTCTTTCCACCTTCTTCTGCCTGCTTTTATTCTGGCCGTGCTGGCAGCTGATTAGATGATGCCCACCCAGATCGAGGGTGAGTCTGTCTCTCTCAGTCCACTGACTCAAATGTTAATCTCCTCTGGGAACACACTCACAGACACACCCAGAACAATACTTTGTATCCTTCAATCCAATCAAGTTGACTCTCAATATTAACCATGACAGCTGAGGAGCTGTTGTTGAGGGAGTAACGGGTTTAGACATTGAAAATAGCCCTGTTGCTGTAGAAATAGCACATGGAAGTGAAGTGGTGCCCAGGATGCCACAGGAACAAAAAGGTGGCCATGCAAATCCTGGCACGAGAGAGGAACTTGGATGAGAGGACAAGGGCCTGGAGACTAGTGGCCAGATTCAAGAGACAGGTGGGACCTAAAATGGACTGAACTTTGGGAGGAATTGGGTAGGAAGGGGTGATTAAGGGAAGACAGCATCATGGGTCATTCTGGCTGGGGTAACAATGTTTGATGGTCTCTTCAGCAAGTGCGGGGACACAGATTGAAGACAGGGTCAAGGTTAGAACATGACTTGGCTGCTTAAATGCAAGGACAAAGGTTGGGATCTCCACAGATGGACACAATGGAAAGAGAGAGAAAGATAAAAGAGTTTGGAGTATTAGCAAGTCATACGAATAAAATGTTTCTAAAATGATGCCATCATTAAGAGTTTAATTATGGTTATTTTCATTCCCTGATCTGCTTCTTCTGCTCTTTTTCTCTTCCTTCTTTCTTTTTTCTTCCTATCTTTATAGAATTTTATCTCAGTTTGCTCAAGTTTAATTGCAGAAAGTCTCACATTTTTCTACCTTATGAATCTCTATGATCTTTTCCAGAGTTTTTACAAAGAGTTTATACAAATTTTGGTAAAATTGAGTAACTTTTCCGAAAGACCAGATACCTGGACCAGCTGGTAATTTGTCATAATATAAAATTATTTTTATTTTAACGCATCTTTCACTCTATGGTTTTGTATTTTAATGCATCTCTTAACTATACATAGTTTATTTATAGTGTGTCTTTGGATAAGTTATGTGACCTCTCTTTGCTTTTGTTTCATAATTTGAAGAATAGATTAGTAAAAAGATGATATAATAATCATCTTTTTAATGGGTTGTTTTGAGGACTAAATGAGTGAAAACTCATAAGGTGCATTATAAGCACTTAATAAATATTAGTGTTATTGGTAGCTATTGTTATGACATGGGCCAGAATGGTAGACTGGGAGACCCACAGACAGAGATAGAACTTAAGCAATGGAGGTTATAGCTATGCTTAAATTACCTATGTGATGAAAGCTGGTGTTTCCTGGAGTTTACGATGCAGTTTGCATTATGGATGGAAAGTTTTTCTAGGTAGCGAAAGGAGAGTAGCCAGTGGGTGTTCATGCTTGTATGGCGAGATGAAGAATACACTTGGGTTTACACCCCTTTGTGTCTCTTTGGATGGGCCTTCTCTGACTGATGTGAGGAATACTGATACAGCTCCATAACAGCAGTAAAAAGACCTAATATGGAGTAGAGGGGAGCTCAGCAGTTGCCAGCCCTGAACACACTTTATTTCGTTGAACCCTATAAGAGCCCCGTTGGGTTGAGTCTATTTTTGTTTCCATTTTACCAATGTGAAAAACTGGGATTACGTAACTTGCCGAAGTGATGGAGCTGGAAATCCAGATATTCTAGCTTTAGAGATCAACCAATGTGAATAAACAACTTCCATTTTCCCAGTCACATTTCCACTCCTAAAGTTTTCCCTAATCTCCAAGTTTTTACACTATTAAGAAGAATGCAGTCATGCAGATTTTGTTTTCTTTACCTTGAAAGAGGAGAGTTTGACCAGCTAAGGTATGTGTTAGTTGCAACAATCCTTAAAGACACATAATTCTGAATTTCCATATATATTTTTTTTGAGATGGAGTGTCACTCTGTTGCCAGGCTGGAGTGCAGTGGCGCAATCTCAGCTCACTGCAGTCTCCATCTCCTGGGTTCAAGAGACTCTCCTGCTCAGCCTCATGAGTAGCTGGGACTACAGGCATGTGCCAACACACCCGGCTAATTTTTGTATTTTTAGTAGAGCCGGGGTTTCACCATGTTGGCCAGGATGGTCTCGATCTCTTGACCTTGTGATCCACCTGCCTCGGCCTCCCAAAGTGCTGGGATTAGAAGTGTGAGGCACCGCACTTGGCCAAGTTTCTATACTTTAATGAGTGAAGAAATGGATGAATTCAAATATATTGGTAATGACAGAGATAATAAATATAGTTGCATAATCAAACCACTGTCTCCAACGGCCAGTTGCTAGAAGTAGGAAAGACATCTAAGTGAAGGAAGAGAGAGCAATCAGATTCTGACCTTCCATATTTTGCAACTTATTTTTTTATTCATTCAATATAAACTTAGTAAGCTCCTACTATGTTCCAGGCACTGTGTTTTGCTTTTATATCGGAATCTCGGTCATCAAGATGCTTATAGCTTCATGGAGGAGAGATGAAGGAAAATAAAAAAGCCTGCTAAAGCACACGGATAACAGAGGGTTTTCACAGAAATATATAAAAAATGTTGTGGGGACAGAGATATGAACTCACCTCATTCCTATCCAGGTGAGTAAGTCAAGAGTGATGAGGAATATGAGAAAGTCCCAGTAGATTTTGGCGGCAACAAATTATTAGCAATAAAAATATAAGAACTAGTCTTTGGCTTTGTAGAGTGAAGAGAAGGACAATTTTGAGGAAAAAGGAAGAAACTCTGTGAGAGTACTTACTATTAGGTTGGTGCAAAAGTAATTGCGGTTTTGCCACTAAAATAATGGCAAAAGTAATGGCAAAACTGCAGTTACATTTGCATCAAGCTAATATGCTGGATTAAAGTTTGATGCTGAAATGTCCTCTTTCCTGGGTCTCTTAAGTCACAACAGATGTGGAATCATAGCAAAAACTCTGTAACCAAACTTAACGCATAAGACCAACGCACAATTACAGACAAGAGTAATCAGAGGACAGACACAAAAGGATGGAAGGTTACATATTTCTCACTCCCGCAGGCAGTGTTCTGTTGACAATTTCTAACTCTGTTTTGATTCTGTAGTGACAATAGCTGCTTCCCCCCCCGCCTTTTTTTTTTTGAGACAGGGTCTCACTGTGTCACCCAGGCTGGAGTGCCGTGGAATGATCACAGCTCACTGCAGTCTCAAACTCCTGGGCTCAAGTGATTCTTCCACCTCAGCCTCCCAAGTAGCTGGGACTACAGGCATGCACCATCAAGCCTGGCTAATTTTTGTATTTTTCTGTAGAGACGGGATTTCGCCGTGTTGCCCAGGCTGGTCTAAAACTCCTGAGCTCGAGTGATCTTGCCTGCCTTGGCCTCTCAAAGTGCTGGGATTACAGATGTGAGCCACCAGCCTGCTTCCCCTTTTATTTGTCCTTTTTATAACTGCAGTTGCTCCATGTGGAATGTGATGGCGAAGGGTATCCATAAATGGGCAATTTCACAAGGGTGGTTAGGAATATAGTAACTTCAGATTAGTCAACAAGGAGGAATTTACATATATTCATGCTCAAACGAAAGAATGAAAATGTTTCCAAATTCTTTCCTTGAGTATTTCTTTCATTTACTATATTCTTTTAACTGTATGAGTTTATGTTTTACTGTTTTCTACATAAAACTCAAGACTTTGTCTTTCATTGTCAACATTTCTAAAAACAGGAATATTGCTGAGCGGTATTTGGGTTTTCCTGCCCTGGCTTGGTTTCTGAGATGACTCTTCAGACTCAGTTCATGTGGGCTGAATGTATAAAAGGAGCTTGGCTGATAATGAAACAACTGTCCTAATTAAGCCTGAAGAAGCAATTATCTCAGCCCACAGAGTGGGCTACCTTTGACCTCATTCAAAAGACCCGGCAGATGGTGGGTTCTGGGAGGTTAGAGGCTCTTTAGAACTTCAAATGGAAAGCTTGTTGAAAGTGAAGAGTTAGCTTTGATGTCTTTTTTTTTTTTTTGAGATGGATTCTCGCTTTGTCCCCAGACTGGAGTGCAGTGGCGCAATCTCAGCTCACTGCAACCTCCACTTCCCGGGTTCAAGCGATTCTCCTGCCTCTGCCTCCTGAGTAGCTGGAACTACAGTTGGCGCCACCATGCCCGACTAATTCTTGTATTTTTAGTAGAGACAGTGTTTCACCATGTTGGCCAGGATGGTCTTGATCTCTGGACCTCGTGATCCACCCGCCTTGGCCTCCCAAAGTGCTGGGATTACAGGCGTGAGCCACCATGCCTAGCCAGCTTTGGTGTCTTTATCCCTGCACTTACCAACCAGAGGCCTTCAGGGGCCTCCCAAGGCAGGAGAAGTCACTGTGTTTGAGGGGTTACGCACACTCTCTAATGATCTGGTTTATAGGCTCCCTTGACCATTTGTGGCTGCTAAGATCTATTCAGTTTCCCCCTTTTGACTTCAGACGAAATAAATATTTTCCTCAAGCGGATTGCTGTTCACTGGCCCCCTTTGTGCTCCTATCCCCTCTCAGGGGTCCTCATTATCTCTTCCTCTATCAGGTGGCCCTTCATCTATTCACTGTTGGCTGCCATTGTTTCCTGGGACTCAGAGAAAGATCCTAGGCAGATGCACAGTCCAGTATTCTGGAGGTAATGATATTTTCCCAACCTCATTACCATTCCAGCACAATTTTAAAAACAAAGAAACAAGCGAATGTATTTGCCATCACTCCTTCTAATCGGTCTGATATCAGTTTAATACACTGTTATAAATAAGTATATAAATAAATACTATAAGTGCACCCTATAAATAAACACACAAAATAAGCCAGCCTGCTTTTCAGGCAGGAGCCTGGTACATTGTAAAAATAAGCAAAATAAAATAGCTTCAATAGTCTTCCGGAATAAATTGATTTTCTTTCCCCCCTGGCAAGTGGCTATGTGTACAGCTGCCTACGTGTGGAATAGTCACTTGGTGGATCGTTGGCTGAGAGGGTCAGTGTACTTGTCTCTGAAAGCCTGTTTCTTGAACTGACGTATAAGAAAGAAAATGTAAGAGAAGCTTCAAAGCTAAGGTAATGAGGGTGACCTAGTTGGGAAAAGTGCTAAAATATCTCCAGTGTATAAAACCTTTTTAATTCTCACCAATGATAAGACAAGTCATTTGGAGTTCTGAGTACTTCCAATTAGCAAGTGAGAGACTCTGATTAAAAAACTGGGCCCACTGCATGGCAGAGTGTGCTTTGGCTCTTTATTTTGATAAGTGGTTTTAAGTATTTATTATAATAATCCATAGCCTACTGACTAATGGGCTGTAGTATGTATTTTAACTGTGATAAAGTCTTGAGAAAATGAGACCTCATTGTAAGCACTAGCAGTTAAATCTTGGTCGGGAAGTAAAATGAGGCCACTTTTTTTGATCACAAGGATCATGTGTTCTGATTAATGAAGTGAAAAATAGATCATTTTACTATGTGGAAATTACAGTGCCCCTTGCATAATACTACAAACAGAAGACATTAATTGCTATTAATGGCCTTGATGTCTATCCTGAAGCATCACATTTAATTGCTTTACTTAGTTGCCTTATTCAATTATTTGGATTTTTCTTTTATTATGGAAGAACAACTCCCCATATTTTATGTCTAGGCCTTTTAACATCAGAAGTGGAGTTAGATTTCCAATGCTGCTGCTTCTGCTGCCCTGTTCTGTAATGTTGGAATCCTATCTACTACTTACCCCTCTTTCGTTCTCTCCTTCACGGCTCACAAGTGGCTGCATGTTGAGGCTGGTGGGATGACATACTGGTGAGTTCCTGGTTTTGTACCAATCATTATCACCTCTTCAAGTTTTACTTAACCTACCACCTTGGCATTGACTCAGTATAGCTTGCGGATGAAGTTGCTCTTGTGAAAGGCATTGAGGAACTCCTCAGCAGATGCTAACAATCCATTAATGACTTTCCTAATGTGTAGACTCAAGCTTAACAAACATGAAGGCAAATTTCTTGGCCTCGATGTGTTCACTCAGACTGTACAGGAGCCTTTGTAATTGATGTTACCAGTTCCTTGATCAAGACAAGAAGGCAGTTAAATTATCTATGCCTCTTAGCAGCTGACCTTCAACTGTAGGAGACCATTCTGGATGTAGCAAGTTCCTAAATGACATATTGCTATTCCTTTTAGCTATCAAAATGCTTGGCAGAATTTTTTGTCACCAGAAATTACCATGGGATCTGCAAGCCCTGAAGACCAGTTTTATTAGTAGACTTTTGTGGAGTGTTGCTGGAATTAGTGATGGTATCTTAAGTCACAACTGGGTCTTTGAATACTGACTGCTTCTTTGGCTTCGGGTTCCCCAAATCCTCCAAGCTCTTCTTGATTTGGTGGATCTTTTGGAAAAACTTCTTTGGTTTATCTACTTTTGCCATACTCAACTCTCAGGTTTTCATAGCCTTTTATCTTTGAAGACCCCACTGAAGATAATGCAGTCCCCTGTTGTATTAGTCCGTTTTTATGCTGCTGATAGACATACCCGAGACTGGATAACCTATAAAGAAAGAGAGGTTTAATGGACTTACAGTTCCATGTGGCTGGGGAGGCCTCACAATCATGGTGGAAGGTGAAAGGTCTGTCTTCCATGGCAGCAGACAAGAGACAATGAGAGCCAAGTGGAAAGGGAAACCCCTTATCAAACCATCAGATCTTGTGAGACTTATTCACTACCACAAGAAAAGTATGGGGGAAACTGCTCCCAAGATTCAATTATCTCCCACCAGGTCCCTCCCACAACACCTGGGAATTATGGGGGCTACAATTCCAGGTGAGATTTGGGTGAGGACACAGCCAAACCATATCACCTGTGATCTCCAGAGACTTCCAGGGTGTGGCTCATTTCCACTGATACATTTACAGAGATGTTGTTAGTGGTGTCATACCAAACATAGCTGACTTTCTTTTTTTTTTTTTTTAAGATGGAGTCTGGCTCTGTCGCCCAGGCTGGAGTGCAGTGTCGCGATCTCGGCTCACTGCAAGCTCCGCCTCCCGGGTTCATGCCATTCTCCTGCCTCAGCCTCTCCGAGTAGCTGGGACTACAGGTGCCTGCCACCACACCCGGCTAATTTTTTGTGTTTTTAGTAGAGATAGGGTTTCACCGTGGTCTCGATCTCCTGACCTTGTGATCCGCCTGCCTCGGCCTTCCAAAGTGCTGGGATTACAAGCGTGAGCCACTGCGCCCGGCCAAACATAGCTGACTTTCTCTTTGCCTTTCTTCTGCTGGACTCCTACCTTGTCCTGTAGCTATTCTAGGGTTCTAGAGAAATTTTATACAAGGGACAGCCTTTGCTCCTGGCTATGACTTCTTCCCCAGATCCCTCTTGCGCTCCTCTCTGGTAAACTTGACGGTACCATGAAGAAGCACAAATTATCACCCTATGATCTCACCTCATCTGGTAAAGCCCAGCGACAGTCCAGCCTGCACCTTTCTTCTTCTCCACCTGGACCTCTTTGATTCTCCTGAGCCATGGACTTTCTAATCTGAAAATCCAACCAACCTACCTTCTAAAATTCCAGAGGGAGATGACCCGCGATAGTGTCTATGCAATTTTCTTCTGGTTTTTCTTTAGTGACCAAAGCTGTAAGTTAGTTATTTAAGTTATACTTTATGCCCTGAATAGACATACTGGCAAATGAAAATGTTACCTGTCCAAACAGACTTTCCAGCTTCCCTCCGGCAGGTCTTGTCACTTGGTCTTTTTTCTTTCCATCATGCGGAAGTCTTGTTCTTCCAACAGTTTCTTGCCTGCTCCACCTAGGGACTCACTGTGTGCCTTTAGAACTTGGCTAATCAGAAATCAGATTGCTATTCCTGGCCAGAAAGCAGAGTCAGAGAAATTCTGACCTAGCCTCATTAGAACAGGACTTTAATCAGTTGAGCCTACCAGCCACACACAGGCTAAACATATATATTCTACATAAATAACTACACAAACATATTTATATATCTTTTTAATGTGTGTGTATGCACTGAAGTTTGCAAAGAACTGGGATAGAAAAGCAAATGCATATGATGATTAATGAAACCAGAATTTTAAGTGGTTCCTTGTTGTATATTTGCTGATGACATATCATTTTCCTTTTTGGAGTGGAGTGTGTAAACCTCTGGGCAGGAAAGAACTATGAATTATTCTTTCCCTTCTAATCTACATAAGTAAGAGATTCTAAAACTGTGCTTTTATCCATTTACCATGCAAATAGTCACCAGGGATAGAACCGTTATAGATCTAGAATATTTATTTAATGGCAGCTGCTGCGGGACACGTGCTTTTTGAGTTCAATGGCCTAGAATCTCCTCACCCTTACCAACCTCTCCTTTTAAGTTTCATTTCTTGTGAGTAGCCTAAGATCTGCCTTGTAATCATGCAAAAGGATTTATTTCAATTATAAGAAATTTCATCTCTTTCCTGTGCCTTTTAGGAGCTCCTTAGAATGTCTAAAATACTCCATCTGGACTCATGATAATAGCTCCAGATTTATGCATTATAACTCAGTATCTTCATTTTTTTCCATATCAGCAATGTAGATCTACCTTTTTTTTTTAACATATAAAAATCGATTTAGCAGGCCCTTACTTTGCTTTTGGTGGGGAGTTTTAATCTCTTATTATAGACCTTATTTCCCAAACAAAGGCACAAACAAAGAGGAAAAAAACAAGGTTAATAGTTTTCTTTATCACTGGACTCTATCCCCCTACCCACCAATAACATTTAACTGGAACCCTGTCTGTTTCCTTCAATGACCTTTCCTTATGTTAGTTCTCTGAGACAAGGAAATGTGCGGACACGCTAATAGACAATTTACTTTTTGTTTGCAAAAACAATTCAGTTGCCCAACACGGGACTGTGTTGTAGCTGTGGTGATTAGCAGGCAGGATGGATAAAGCTTAGAGAACATTATTCAATGCCTAAATGAAGGTCACATTCCCAGCGCTAGTTTTAGTGTGCATGCAAATGATGGCAATTGCTGGGCTGTTCACTCTCACACAAAAAAGGCTTTGTTAAATATGATAATCAGTCAGCTGGGAAGGTAAAAGTTTCCTGCAAATAATATTGAAACATTTAAAATTGCATTGTTATGGAAAAAGAGACCACTCTCATTCATTCAAGTAGTATTTAACTAGAGACAATATAAAAATGTAGAAATCAGGTTGGAACTCTTGATTATTTAAAGTAATAATGAGGGACCTACTCACTGAACTACTTAATTTACCCAGAGAAGAGTGTTGAGGTTTCAAAAGCAAAACTTAAAAAGTCAAAAAAAGAAATGAGATGTATGGCAATGTATTTATTTCTGGGAGAGAATGTTTTAGTAACAGGGAGCTGTGTGGTGGGGGAGAATTATAATTGGAATTATAATAATCAGCTTGGTTTATTTAATCACAATAATGAATCTCTCCCTTTGTCGATGTATGGCTAGTTATCCTCAGGTTATCTTAATGATATCAGGCAGAGTGTGCCGTTGATCCATGCTTGAAAAGTAAAAATAGTTGACAGTCAAACTGATCTAATCTTGAATGCTGTTAGTGACAGAGGGAACGATTTTGTGAAAAAAGACGAGGTGGTTTTTATGTCGTGCAAAAGGCTGAAATAATGCTTTACGTTGGTATTATTGCTGATATCAGTTCCATTTAAAAAGTTTAACAAAGTGAGTTGTGTTTAAATGAATCCTCTGGGGTGTGCTCCTATTAACTGTCTATAAACAGCATAGATACTTCTGGAAGAGGGCTGTTTGTACTCTATGCATTGGCAAAAGTGAAGGTAATTTCTGCACCATAATCTCACACCTCTCCTGACAAACACACAAACACCGAATGACCACCAACCAAAGTCTAGCAAACCAAAACCTAGTCCCAGATACTGCACAGATAACATGGCTGAATCTACAGGAGATGTATTTTAAATCACAATCTTAGGGTGAGAATGTTAGCAAGTTGTAGACGGAGACACTTTATTTTTCACTTCTCATATTTACAGAGGCTTATAGAGCACCTTTCTTAAGATAGGCATGTTAAGGGAATGAATATGTGAATGATTGCATGCCTGCACGAGGTAAGCCATTGTGGAGGATTGGGCCAGGGACACATCTTGAAGGGATTCTTGGTATTTTAATGTGGGTGGGATGTGATTCAAGGAAATATTAAATACTCTTGCTAAAATGGAGCCAATAATAATAATAATACAAATAACATGGAGCTAATAATATTACAGTAGCTAGCTAGCTAGTCAGGCACGAGCAGGGCAGGAGAGGGCTCCTCTGTGCCCATCAGGAATGTCAGGTGACTATCAGGTATGGTCAGGTGGTTGTTAACTGTCTCTGTAAAATAGTAATTGGTCACAGCTGGCACCAAGAAAGGCTGTCTCCCAATAGATAGAAACGCCTGAAACTGGCGATCAGCAGCTTCCCAGTAAGATCTCAGGAGCTGGGCAAGTGGGCTCAAGCATGCACATTAAGAGGCAGAATATTCCTAGAATGTTCCTTCTAGAACATTCAGCTGGTAAGGGAAGAAGAACTCCTCAAGTGAGCATGTTTACAACTCCAGTAAGCACTGCACTTGCGGCCCCTCCCAAGTGCTAGCAGGCTGCCGTGCATGCAGACAGCCCACCCCAGGGGATGAATCAGGGGAGAAGAAATGCAAGACCCCGCAAGTATTTCAACTTATAAAACCCTATGTCAAAGGTTAAACAGGGCATTTGATCTCTCAAGTTGCCCGCTTGGCCCTCTTCCAAGTGTACTTTACTTTCTTTTGTTCCTTATCCAAACGTTTTAATAAACTTTCTCCCCTGCTCTAAACTTGCCTCTTTCTCTCCTTCTGCCTTCCGCCCCTCATTCAAATTCTTTCTTCTGAGGAGGCAACAGGTTGCTGCAGGCCCTCCTGGATTTGCCACTGCTAACCTACTTTGGTACCGTGCAGCTCAGATGCTTTCTGCTGCTAACAATAGTAACAGCTTCTTCACAGGGGTTTGTGAAGAATGCATATAAAACTCATATATACATTCCTGGCACATTGTAGAAGCTATAGAAGTGTTGGTTATTGTTATTTTATTATACTGAAGAGGAAAAATTAGCTCCAGTGAAGGGGCTTGGAAAGGGAGAGCGTGAAGTTTCTATTGCTCTGTCAAGAAGATGGTATCTGCCAAATTCTGACTTTTCTGGGCCCCGAGTGGGCACTTTCGCCCTTTTTTCATAAAAATAACTAAGCTAATATTATGTTTTATGATTATGTTGATATAAAGATGAACACAATTCAGGCTGGATTTATTATCATATATTTATTGTTATTATATTAATATTTTTCTTCTGACTTAAATAAAATTAAAATATTTTTGTGGATTCCTAATGTTCTGTGGGCCATAGGCACTGTGTCTACTGTAACTGGCTAGTGGTCTGGGGTAGGGCTGGGAGTGAGATTGCTGGAAAGAAAGAGGTAGACCAGGTAGACAGTCTTCATTGTGTGTAGTGGCTTAGAATCTAGGCTCTGGGTTCAATTCCAGGCTCTACCACTTACTGATTTTTGTGACTTTGGATAATTTATTTAACACCTAAACTTTAAAATTTCCTCATCTACAAAGTGGGATGAAAATAATAATACATACTCACAGGGCTATTTGTAAGATCAAAATGCAATTATTTATATAAAGCACTTAGTATGATTTCTGGTACACAGTGAACATACAATGACTATGAGCATGACTTTTAGCTCTATGTGTTTCCGGGTTTTAACCATCAGTGTCTCCTCCCCACTCTGCTCGCATTGCATTTTTTGTGGCGGTAAATTCCAACCTTCTGTGGATTTGGGGTCATGGCCCAGAGTTTTCATAACTTAGCAATGATTCCTGCCATTGTTCAGAAGTTTTTGAAAGTCCAAAGAGACAGGGTTTGATTCAAGAGCTCTAAGTGCTTATACATCTTTCTGGGGCTTTTCTCTACCCTTCAATCTTTATACATCTTCATATCATTTACAGAATTCTTCCCTGTGCTTTGTATCCAGTAGAAGCTCATTAAATGATACTTGCTAAATTGAAGTGACCCGGGGCAACAGAACATTTGAAGTAACATTAGGAACCCAATACTGCCTCACAAAGCTCTATGTCTACGTGGAGTGGGACATTCTTGACTACACAATAAAAATGTTATACAGAAATACTAGGATTTTGATATTTGAATTCAAACCCATGATTGAGACAGGAAAGAAAGAGAAGAAGAGTCCCATGATAACTCATGTTAGGGCAGAACCTCCTCTGTCAACAAGTGCAAAATGTAGGAATTATCTGGAGGTTTACTTTCTGATTTACTTGTTTCAGAAGAACCAACCTCCTTTTCCTGGAAAGATTGTCTATCTAAGCCCACTAGTTCTGTTAAAATACACAGGGAAGGGAAATAAGGATTAGTCAACCTGATTAGCCAAATCAACCCTGATGGCAAATGAAGCAATAGACAACACTGCCAATGGTCACACCAATATTATACTATCCCATTGGCAAGAAGACAGATTTCCCTCCCAGGGTTCATATGAAAACATAAAAACCAGAGATAATTTTTTTTTGAAAAAAAATTATAACAGTTTTACTCTTCTCTTTTGCTGATATTTTTTAAAAAAACTGTTCCAAGGAGGAAAAGGATTTCATTGGAATCACACACTGAGACAATTTACCTTGTTGAATAAAATTGCCAAAAGTTAGCAAGCAAAGAAACAAAGGATGTCAACAATGATGAAACTCAATGATCAACTTCAGAGTCATAGAGGGTTACTTGCAATCCCCCTATTTTTTTTTAGACATAGGGTTAAATTTTCTTTCAGTGTCTTGCAATGAATCCTGTACATTTTGCCAGTACTTAAAAAATTAAGAGATCAGAATGCCGTGGTTATTATACTTCTGGGTGAGATTTTTTGCCCTGTGAAGAGGTGCCTACTTCACCTTCTGTTATGATTGTATGTTTCCTGAGGCCTCCCCAGCCATGTGGAATTGTGAGTCGATTAAACCTCTTTCCTTTATAAATTACCCAGTCTCAGGGAAGTTCTTTATAGCAGTGTGAAAATGGACCAATACAGATGTTTTCATGATGACTTAAGAAAGCTTGTCATTAATGTGCCTATGCTATTATCAGCATCCATGGTATCATCCTAGCCTTAATTTGTCTCCTATTGTGATGGTTTCTCAGTGTCCTTTGCTGTCACTCATCTCTACATAACCCTTGGCTATTGGATTCCCTGGGGAGTCTTTTCTAAGCACTCTTGTCCTCTCACCCCACATGCTTTCCTCTAAGGTCTCATGCACTCCCATGCTTATGGTTTCTACAACTTTATCCTTAACCCAGGCCTCTCTCTGGAGTACCAGGCTAGAATATCCAATTGTCTATTTCACACTTCCATTTAGAATGTTTCCAGATAACTCAAATTTAACCCATTCCAAACTTGATTCATTTTCTTCTCTTCTCCTTTCCCCTTCAAAAACTGCTCTTTTTCTAGTTACTCTTGTTTCAGGGATTGGTAATCACCATCCTCCCACTTGTCAATCATCTGGATTGTTACCCTTGACCATTCCCTCTCTTTCTCTTGCAGCCAAACACCACTGTTGTTGGCTTTGCCTTCTAGACAGCTCTGCCATACATCCACTTGTTTTTGTTCCCACTGCCACAATCTTACTCCATGCTACCACTGCTTCTCTCCCAGATGACTTGCAATGGCCTAATAATTAGACTCCTGGTGACCATTTTAACCCACTCCCTTCTGTAAAGGAGACCATGCAGAAGTAGAGTAATTTTCTTTGAAAACTCAATTCTGATCATACATCTCCTGACCTCCGTGGCAATTAGCAGTGTGGCACACTCAGTATTCCCGCCCTACCAAACTGTCCACCTTCTTCACATGCTCTGCTTTTTGTTCACTTGGTGTAGCCATCAAGTCTTCCTTCAGTTTCCTGAACATACTGTGTTGTCTTGCAGAAACATAGGTGTCGTCCCTATTTATCACTTAACTACTGGGCATCCTTTACATCTTAAAGGTGACTTTCTTGATAGGACTTTTCTGAACTCCCTTTACTCCCTATCGGACCCTATATTTTCCCACTTGGTAGGAATTGTAATTATTTGTTTAATGCCAGTTCTGTTAAGAGAGGATCATTTCTATCCCCAGAAATTAGAACCAGGTCAGGCATGTAGCCGTAGCTCAATACATCTGTGAAATGAATGAAAGAATAAATAAATAAATAAATAAATAAACAAATAAATAAATAAAGGAAATGAGAAATATGGCTTGAGTTTTGGAAAAGACAGTGGAGCATCCTACACTTAAATATAAGGCCACCTGTATATCTATATATTTCTTCAGTTGAATGAATGTCAAAATAAGAATTTCCATTTTAGGGCAAAAAAATTACTGCAAGTCAGTAAGGTCTAGTGGAATGAGTTTGTCTAGTTGTCAGGAGACCTGGGTCCCATTGGCAATAACTAGCTGTGATCTTGGTTAAGTCACAAAACTTTTTTTAATGCTTGGTACCTGAAATTTAAAATGGAAATAAAATAGTTATCGCCTTAGTATTTGAAATAAACTTACAGTTATAACAGTACTTTATTTATTTATTTAGACAGAGCCTCGCTCTATTGCCCAGGCTGGAGTACAGTGGCACGATCTTGGCTCACTGCAACCTCTGCCTCCTGGGTTCAAGAAATTCTCCCTGCCTCAGCCTCCAGAGTAGCTGGGATTACAGGCTACCACCACCACACCCAGCTAATTTTTGTATTTTTAGTAAAGACGAGGTTTCTCCATGTTGGCCAGGCTGGTCTCGAACTCCCGACCTCAGGTGATCCGTCCGCCTCGGCCTCCCAAAGTGCTGGGATTACAGGCCTGAGCCGCTGTGCCCAGCCTGCTTCCCAATTTTCAAGACTCATCTGATGTCCCTCACTTCATCTTGTACTTTGCCAGATTACTCTGGGAGTTCACACTGAGCTTCCTTTTGGTGATATTTTAAGGCACTTAAAATTCACCAAATTCTTCATTTAACTGATATATTTTGAGAACTAATTGTTCCTGTGCTAGTCTTACTTCTTCAAATAGATTCTAAGTTCCCTAAAGTGTGGAAATCTGGTTTATCATATTTCCATATGCCCTCAGTATCTGACACATGTCGAGTTCAGAGTAGGTGCACAAAAACTGAAGGGAGAAGTCTGGAAGGGATGGACATTTAGGAAGATGGAGGATCTGTAAAACCCTCTTGTCCATTCTCCTCTCTGCTGTTGTCCTTGTTTTCACCAGTTTTTATTTCATCAAATAGCCCCCCTAGATTTAAAACTCTCTGCTTAGCTCTTTTAAATCCAATAAAACGCTAAACAGCAGATAAATTTAGCTCCTGGTAGTGGGTCTGCAAATGCAGATGCACAGCATGTGGGAAGATTTCCAGGAGCTTTAGCAGAAAGTACCATATATTGCGCATTAGCTTTGGAGGCTGATTATAAAAGTCATTTTCTGTTTGTGATTTTGTAATCTTACTCTCAGGTGAGCTGTGGTCATTGCTGACAGGCTGGTCCATGCACAACAACCACATCATGGTGCCTTTTTTCATCATTCATGAATTTTTTTGTGGGGGGGGGGGCTTTGTTTTTTTAAAGAAATCAATTGAAAGGAAAGGTAAAATAGGATGATCTCTGCTAGTTTGAGAAACAGATAAAAGAATACTTTCAAAAATTTATTCAAAGAGATTCTAAGAAGAAGACAAAAAGTTTTCTCTTTTTTTGTTGTAAAGATTCTAAACTCCTTTGGGAGGCCGAGGCAGGTGGATTACCTGAGGTCAGGAGTTTGAGACCAGCCTGACCAACATGGTGAAACCCCATCTCTACTAAGGTACAAAAAAATTAGCTGGGCATGGTGGTGGGCCCCTGTAATCTCAGCTACTTGGGAGGCTGAGGCAGGAGAATCACTTGAACCCAGGAGGTGGAGGTTGCAATGAGCCGTGATCACGCCATTGCACTCCAGCCTGGGCAACAAGAGAGAAGCTCTGTCTCAAAAAACCAAGCCAAACCAAACAAAGAAACAAACACAAATATTCTAAACTAACCAAGGCATTATCTTGAGGGCTGCTCTCATAAGACAGAAGAATGCCCCTGGACACCTGTGAAGTGTGCGGGTGTGTGTGTGTGAATGTGTTTGTGTTCAAAGTGTTTTGGGGGAACAGGGCCTAGAATGGGGAAGCCTGGGAATAGTAGAATCCAACTACTATGGCCATTTGTTTTTTCACTGTTGAGAAACCTTCTACCTGTAATAAGATGGTTATTAAAATTTTAATTAGAACTTTTCTGTGTACCTGAGGGCCAGGTCACTGAGTTTGCAGCTCAAGTATGTAGTTCCCATATAAATGACTTTAATTAAAAATAATGATGATAGTGTTATTTTCAATTTCTGAAATCTTGATCGTGTTTTCATTTCTCTGATCTCATTTTGATTTTCATCCTCTTAACAAGCCCATGAAGCAAGTAGGCAAGAATTACTATCTTCAGGAACTGCAATCCATTCTATTTGTAAAAATTTTCCCTTGGTGATCCATTTCATAGTGTATCACAAATTCCATCTCCTCTTTTCCATACCTGCCTAGAAATATCAATATATGTAAACTACGCATCTTTTAAATAAACTGTGTTATATTTGAAAGTGTAATTAACATAAAAGAATATATTTTACATACATCAAGCATAGCTAGAGGTCTCTTTTGGCAGACTGAGAGGCAAATGATATGCTCTGGGGGTTGCCTGTCATTCATCTGTGAGACCCAAGGGGCCTTCTTGAGATCTGACTCAAGGTGATGTTTTGTCCCTGTCCACATAAAAAGATGCTAAAATTGCTGTTGCTAAAGAAGAAAAGAGTAATCTCACATAGGGCACCTAATTATATCAATATGATGACTGTGGACTGTATATGGACACTGAGAATTCCTAGGGAGCCCACATATACAAACCCACTCATCACCACCCAGGAGACGTCAGGGTGTGGTCTGCTTTAAGGAGCAGTCTTCCTGTTATCGTAGCCTACTCTGAATGTGCCCCTTTGGGTTCTCTCCCAAATACACTCTGAACATCTGGTCATGGATACATCTCCCCTGCCCTTGGACACCATGTGCTCTGCTTTCTGGATACAGGAAGTAAGCCGTCTCTGAGTACCTGCTGTGTCTCTGGTACTGCCAATTAGGGTTATGGGTGCTTGTGCTATGATGGAAGAGGGATGTAAAAGCTACAGGTAGGGCCTGTATCAGTGGCTGTTCAGTCACCTTCTGTTGATTCCTGATGCCTGAGCAACAGTCTCTTGTTGGCGCATCTAGAGGTCTAGGAGTCCTTCATGTGTTTCCTTTAACTCCAAACCCTTCTCTCCTTATCCTTTTCCTGGGCTGTACAGAGACTCATTACCCTTTTGTCATCAACAGTCCTTTCTCTTTACTTAGTTCTACAACTGCCTCATCTCGCTGTATTCTTGTAGTATAACTGTGGGGCTCTTCCCCTTTTAGTTAAGAAAGAAGCAAGACCTGGAGAGAATAACATGCTAAATTATGGAGCTGGGACTTTACACAGGTCTGTCTAAGGCCAAAATGGATGCTTTTAACCATAGTCTCCAAAGATTATTTCTCTTTTAAGAAGATTGACTCTTACGTATGGCAAGGGGGAGAGAGTAATATTATCTATTCCTCCTTCAGGGAAGAACATGGTGGAGAGACAGAACGTTATTATTTTTGTTTGTTTGTTTGGTTGGTTGGAAGGAATTCAAATATGTGTTTGTTCCAGAGAGTGGCCTGAGAACAGAGGCCTGTCGTCAACTAGAATACTGAGTGAGGAAGTCTGGAAAGACCTAATGATACTTATCTTGGGCAGTGAGACATAAACTACAGGAACTGTAGGTTCTGCAATTCTCAACTTATGGATGGCTTGTTTTGCTTGTTGGTGAGCAGGGAAGAGTGCATTGAGTTGTAAAGTGAGTGGTAGTTAAAGTATATTAATTTTAAGCCTATTCACATGTTGTCTAACTAGTGTCTATAAGATTAGCAGGAAGAACCCTAAGAAATATAGTGCTTAAGTTTAAGGAGTGTCAACAAAATGGTCTTCAAGGAAAAGACACCAGATGAACCCGGGACTGGGCTCAGCTAGGACTAAGTTGTTTGTGCCTAGAGGGGTTAGGAAGCATCTTTTACTCCAGTTTCTATTTGCCTGAGTTTTAATTTTTTTCGCTGAAATAAATAGAAGGACAGGTTGGGGCTTCAGGAGTAGGACGACAGCTATATTTTTATGAGATTTTATTAAAATTAGCATCTACCTTTCAAGAGCTCTAAGTTCCCACCTGCTTGCTGGTGGCACTAAAGGGAGCCCCTCAAAACCTCCTCTGCTATTTCAGGCATTCCAGGGTGGCCTTGCTGGACAGCAAGGAAGAAATTTGCTCCTGGACTATGATTTCAACCTCACTTGCTGTCCGTTGCCTGTAATGAAGACGGCATCATGATGTGATATTGCTTTCACACCCTCTGAGAGAATAGGACTGCCACATAGTACCGTAAGCTTGATGGCTTAAAACAACAGAAATGCATTCTCTCATGGTTCTAGAAGCCAGAAGTCCTGAATCAAGGTGTCTTCAGGGCTGCACTCCCTCTGTGGGCTCTAGGGGAGAATCTTTCCTTGCCACCTCCAGCTTCTGATGGCTCCTGGTGTTTCTTGCTTGTGGTAGCATCACTCCAATCTCTGTCTTCATTTTCAGCATTGCTCTAATCTCTGTCTTCATCTTCATATGGCCTTCTTCCTGTGTCTAAAATCTCTTTCTCCTTTCTCTTGTAAGGGCACCAGTCATTGGATTTAGGGTGCAACTGAAATCCAGGATGATCTAATTCTAAGATCCTTAACTATATCTGTGAAGACCTACAAAAGACCTATTTTCATATGGTCACATTCATGTGTATTGGAGGTTAGGAATTGGACATATCTTTAAAAATTATTGATTTTTAATTTTTGTGTGTACATAGTATGTATACATATTTATGGGGTATATGAGATATTTTGATACAGGTATGCAATGTGTAACAATCACATCCGGGTAAATAGGGTATCCATTGCCTCAAGCATTTGTCCTTTCTTTGTGTTACAGACAATCCAATTATACTTAGTTATTTTCAAATGTACAGTAAAATATTGTTGACTGTAGTCAGCCTATGGTACTATCAAATACTTTATCTTATTCGTTCTCTCTAATTATATTTTTATACCCATTAACCATCCCCACTCCTTACCCCAGCTACCCTTGCCAGTCTCTGGTAACCATCGTTCTACTCTCTATCTCTACGAGCTCAATTTTTAAAAAATTTTTAGCTCTCACAAATAAGTGACAACATTCAAAGTTTGTCTTTCTACGCCTGGCTTATTTCATTTAACATAATAACCTCCAGTTCCATCTATGTTGTTATGAGTGATAGGATCTCATTTTTTTATGGCTGAATAGTACTCCATTTGGTATATGCACCGCATTTTCTTTATTCATTTGTCTGTCGATGAGCACTTACATTGCTTTGGATATATCTTTTGAGAAGACACGATTCATCCCATTGTAGGGACAAAGGCAACTGGAGAAAAGAGAAAGAAGAGAATAAATAAGGGTATGGAAGGAGTGGGGACACTTGTGTCCTACTCCCTTTCTAGAGTATGGCAGGGCCAATTCTCAACCCTAGTAAGGGAGTAGGTTAAGTCAGAAGCCTAAGGACTTGCAAATCCAGGCATGAGCAGAGCAACTTCAGGGCTTAAGTGGAAAAGGTGACTGACACCATAATCCTAGTATTATTGAGGCGGCCTGTGACCTTGGGGGGCTACCAAGTGCTACCCAGAGTTGTAGTGGAGAGATCCATGACCCCTATTCTCTCAGAGGGTCTGAACGCCACGGAGTAATATCTCATCAAGGTGCCTTCTTCGGTACAGACAGTGGACAGCAGTTGAGGTTGAAATCAAAGTCCAGGAGCAGATTTCCTCCTTGCTGTCCTGCAAAGCCACCATGGAATGCCTGGAATAGCAGAGGAGGCTCTGAGGGGCTCCCTTCAGCTCTGCCATCAAGCAGGTGGGAACTTAGAGCTATTGAAATTGAGATACTATTTTTTAATAAAACCATATCTGTTCTCCTACACTGCAGAAGCCTGGGAGGATCTGCTTATAAAGGTACAAGAAAGATTAAAAGCACATCCACATCATGTGCGCAGAAGCATGCGCTGAGTTGCTGCTGGTTGTGAGCTTGAAGCTCACAAAAATGAGGTTCCAATTTTGCCTCATTTGGAAAATCGGGAGGAAACAGCCTCTGAAGCCTGCGGTGAGAGTTGGGCTGAACAGAATCGTCAGGAGCCCTGGGAGAATGTGGATGGTGGTGGAATTTGAGGGATTGATTGGAGGAAGAGATAAAAAAATAGTAAAAAAGAAAAAAAAAGAAAAATAGAAAATAATTTTGGAAATAACAATATTCCATGGTCTTTTCTAATGTACTACTGAGCAAAAATTACTGCTAACCAATATGCTAATGAATTGTCTGGGACATAGGGAGCACATTGCGAAGGAAACACTAGGGTCTGTGTTCCTTGGGCTGGTACCAACCAGGAAAAAATGAAGAAAGAGCTGCAGTGTCTGGCTAACCAGCTTGGTCTATGGAGGTCTTTCCTCAAGGGCTGCCATGGATGGGCGAAGACTGAGGGAAAACCTTTCTGAACTGGGGACACATTCCCCCATAGGTGCTCAGTACTCTCCCTGAAGGCTGGCCTCCTCCAACCCCACCCTATCTGCACCCTTGGGTGTATTCTTTATTCTTTTTTTCAAGCAGGAAAGAGACACACACAGTTGGCTTGTTAAGTTGAAAAAACAGGAAACACTGGTGTGGCAGCATTCTCTCTCTCTGTCTTTCTCTCTCTTTTTTTTAATGCTTTCACTTTTTAGAAGATCCGTGGGCCCAAAGAGAGGGTGCTAGTGGGGTTCAGAAAAATGCTTCCCCTTGGGGAGGAATGAAATTAGCTTGGTCCCTTGTCGAAGACCTCCTGTCCATACCCGAGGCAAAAAAGTCAGCACACACCCATGGCTGATGTGGGGAGCCACAGGGCCCCTGTAGAGAGATTCTGGCTCAGGGTTACTGTCTCTGCTTCCCTCCTGTGGCAGCTGGGAATTCAGGAATTGCTTTTTAAATGATGGAGGATGTTGTTAGGTTCAAGAAAATGTTTCTGGGAATAAATGAGCCCATTTACCACAGGCCCTGCAGGGGCAGCAGAGAGCAGGCCGCAGGCAGGGCAGCCTGGGCAGTTCTGTGCCACGGCATCCCCTATTGCTCCTCCAGATGGTGGGAGCCTGGGTGCTCTTCAAAGAAAGCAATGAAGAGCACAGAATAGGGGTAACTATAGCGGACTAGGGAAGTTTGGATAGACCTGTGACCCCTCTGTCCAAACTTCGTAGCTGCCTCTGCTGTTATCTGGAAGCTCTGAGAAGGCAGTGCCTACAGTTCACAACTCCAAAAGCACCCAACACATTGTTATCACAATAATTTATAGCCAGGATGCCTCTTCCACCTGAGAGTGAGCTGCCTGAGTCCTCAGGTTTATGTCTCCAGCCCCAAACACAATTCCAGGCACAAAGAAAATTCTCAATAAATACTTGTGAAATGAAAAAATTGGCAGCCCATTTTAGGTTCTACAATATCTCTCCATCATTCACGATCAGAAGTTCTTTCAAATATCCAGAGTATGACATGGGTAAGTAGGATGGAAGGAATAAAAATGACCAACCCAGATAGCCTGAGAAAAAGTAGAGTCAGACCTGAGTATTTTAGTGCCCTTTCACAGCAAGGGAGCTGGGCAGAGGTTATCACATTCTGGCTCTTAATGTACTACCAAGCAAAGAAGACTTTAGTGGGGTAAATGGGGAGAGATTACAGTAATAATAATTCACATAATTGGTAAAATTCTTCCCATTTTACATAGGAAGCACATGATACATCCTTGCGATAAAGGGTCAGCCACAAAGCCACCAATCCCATCTTTCCTTATGGAGAGGAGCCCAAGATGCTGTCATGGTGAATGGAATGATATTGACCCATTATAGATTTTACCATATGAAGAGAGATCACAGGCAAAGATAACGAAAGACTCTTTTGCAAGAAGCCACGAGGCATCTATTGGGTTCAATTCTCAGGTCACTCTATGCAGACTGACAGTCATGCTGGGGAGAGAATGGGAGTAGGCTGCTTAAAATGTTCTGTGTGTCCAGGATAACCTTTGCTTGGCGTCCTATCTTTGCCACATTATCCATTTTTAATTTTTATTTTATTATCAATATTTCTCCTATGAAAACAAATTCTTTGGTTCTACATTATGCATAAAAAGATGTGGCTCTTAGGTTTTTTTTTTCTTTTTTTTTTTTTGAGATGGAGACTCGCTCTGTCGCCCAGACTGGAGTGCAGTGGCACCATCTTGGCTCACTGCAACCTCCACCTCCAAAGTTCAAGCAATTCTTCTTCCTCAGCCTCCCGAGTAGCTGGGATTACAGGCACGTGCCACCACACCCAGCTAATTTTTGTATTTTTAGTAGAAACAGGGTTTCACCATGTTAGCCAGGCTGGTCTCGATCTCCTGACCTTGTGATCCACCCACCTCAGCCTCCTAAAGTGCTGGGATTGGCTGTAAGTTTTAAACTTTTCTTATTTCCCTTTCTTTCTCTGAAAAGATCCTACTGACACAGAAATATTCTCTGTCACACTTGTCATTTGTGGCCTCCCCCACCCCCTCGGCACGTATCTGCCTCATTAGCTTCACATTTCTTTTGAGGACTCAGCTTGAGATGGTCTTTTCCTTCCTCGCCTGGCACCAGTTCATTTTTCCCTGATGACTACTATTATTTGTTTAACCTAGAGTCATATTTTTAGGTACGTTTTGCAAGGAAGATGCTATAATGTATAAAAACATGTAATGCCATATTCAAAAGTCACAGATAAATAACTCTTTAGGTGATGGGTGAAACTGGAGATGCTTTTGACTTAATGTTCTCAGAGTAGAAAAGTAAATGGGAATGCCATACCATGCATTTTTATTAAGCAAATGATAAAAGCAAAGTGAAACATAATGTCCTTTATAGTATTTCCAACAATGCTGAAAAGCAGAAACTTGGGCATTTCCCAAGCTATTGATGTATCTTGCCTTTAGGCTCTGTTCATTAATCATTTGTAATGTCTATTTATATAGATCTTTTATTTTATTTTGATTTGCAATTTAACAACCAGAACCAGTGAAGATTCTGTTCTCTAGAACACCAGCTGGGTTTCCTTTCCACTAAAAGGGCATAGTGTTCTGGGAGATCAGGCATCTAGCATGAAAATGTTCTTTCTTTCTTTGTGGAAACTGTCTAAATTTGAAAGTAAATTTTTTAAAGTAGCAATTTGTTGTAGCAGGCGCAATGGCTCATCATCACTTACTGAAGATTAGGAGTAGGAGAAATGTGAGGTGTTATTTTCTGAAGAGACTGGAAGAAGATAAACCTTCCTAAAGGTGCTCTGTCCCTTTCATGTTCAAGGAAAGAAGGCAATTTTGTTTAGTGGGTAAGAACCATAAAGAATCATAATGGTGGCTGGGCATGGTGGTTCACATCTGTAATCCCAGCACTCTGGGAGGCCAAGGTGGGTGGATCACCTGAAGTTGGGAGTTGGAGACCAGCTTGGCCAACATGGTGAAACCGCATCTCTACTGAAAATACAAAAAATACACAAATGAGCTGGGCATGGTGATGCATGCCTGTAGTCCCAGCTACTCGGGAGGTTGAGGCAGGAGAATGGCGTGAACCTGAGAGGCGGAGCTTGCAGTGAGCTGAGATCGTGCCACTGCACTCCAGCCTGGGCAACAGAGCGAGACTCTGTCTCAAAAAAAAGAATCATAATGGTGCCACTCTCAAGTCCTAGGTATGTCCCACACTGCCTCTGCGGGACTTTTTCCGCAATTATTTCTCACTTTCTGCTTCTCAATGAAGAAACGGAGAAGTGAAGAGACTGAGAACTACTTCTCTCTATAATTGGTAGGGCTGTCCTCTTCAGTGACAAGTCAACACTGACAATATTTTATGTGTGGCACAGAACTATGGAACCAGAGAATAAAATAATTAATATATAGCTCAAAGGCAGAATAACCCTCAGTCATCCCAGGCAAAAACAACTGCATCTTACATTCAAAGACTGAGAAAAAATATACTCCATAGTGGGGTGCCTGGGGAAGAAGAAATAACATTTTCAAATATATAGACAGAGAATTGCCTTTTTAGGGTGGAAGTTACTGGTAATTTAAGTTCCTGTAGAAAATAACCTACAGTCTTTCGAAGCTGAATGTCTTCTTTAAAGGGGTCGTTTAAGATCTGTAAATGGAAGACTAGTAGTTATCTATGATTCTTAGGAGAAAACCTTGACAGTTCCATCTGTTGCCATCCAGATTCTGCTGTTTGCTCATGTAAATTGAGTATTTTTTATCTGGTCTATGTTGTAAAGGTGACTTTTAGAAGTTGTCTCCTCCCTCCATTAACTTATTTTACTTATTGTCTCCCACATGGGACTATGAATGGTTGAACAGTCTACACTGTTTTTTTGGTTTTGTTTTTTGAGCAGCTCAAAAAATTAAGTTGTGGACTAAAAATAAAGAAAGCTATTCCATGAATGGTTGAATGTAGGGGCTGGGATTGAGCCATTTCCTATAAGGGTGTGAATACCCTGGGGGTTCCTGAGGCTTCCTTTGAAGTCTTTTCTTGTTCTTCTGGAGAGTTAAGAGAGAAAACTACGTCCAAGCTTGAAGAATATTAGTGGGGAAGATTTGGTTCTGGGCTCAAGGTATGGTGATGCTAGAAGCTGGTATGACTAACCACCAGAGTAAAAATTATTGACTCTGAACTGCACAGAGTCTGGGTAATACTGGAAGTATGTGGCGTGTGTGTGTATGTGTGTGTGTGTGTGTGTATCTGTGTGCTTTTGGAGGGGAGAATTATGGGTCAAAATCAGCAGGCGTGAATAGGGATTTGAGATACTGGCATTTCCTGACAAAATTAACCCCCAAAGACCTCCTGGATTAGGTCAGCCAATGTGAGTGCTCCTTGGAAATATTGGGGGAGGAGCAGCTTTCCAAATTTCATCGAATGGTAACTCAGGATCAAAACTCACTGATATCTGAGGCTGTGTCTATAACCAGATTACATGACTGTGCACACAGAAGAGGAGGAATTCAACAAATTATAGATGCTTTGGGCTACAGAAGAAAACTGTAATGAGACTGAAAATGATGGACTCTCACAATCTGTGGCCCTAAATCCCTGGCAGGTAGAGTGTACTTGGCAAAATATTTGAGGTGTGATAAGTTTTGTTTGCTTATTTTTTCTCAATTTATTTCATCTTTTACCTTCCACTGCCTGTAATTCAATCAGATCATTGGCTCCAGGCTTATTGCCTAAGGGGAGAGACGAAGAGGTAACTGTTTCAAAAGTGTAATGCCTTAGGGAATTCCAGAGGATTTGAAGCAAAGATAAAATGTTATGAAGAATATCAGCTAGCTTTTCTGTAGGACCAACTGCTCCCAAATGGAGTGCCTAACACAAACATTATTTACCGTTGCCCGAGTTCTGCTGAACTAAGACAGCCTTAGTTGACTGTGTCTGAGCTAGCTCGTGTGTTTTCATTACAGTTCATGGCCTCCCTCCTATGCCTAGGGATTGTCTAGGAGTTGGCTGGGGCCATGAGGAAACATGGTCCTGTGCCTCCATCATCCAGCGAGCTAACCTTGGCTTCTTCACATGGTGGCTGCAAGATTTCAAGAGTGGGCAGATGTGCAACGCTCCCTCAGGCCTGTATCCCAACAGGCACTGCATCAGTTCTGCCACTTTCAATTGACCAAAGAAAGTCGCAAGGGCACCCCAGATTCGAGTGGAGAAAAAACTTTCGCTTTGATGGGAGGAGCTATGAAGACACATTGCAAATGGGCAGGAAGGGGTGAGGAATTGCAGCTGTCTTTGCAATTTGTCACACATATCACGAAGGAATGGGGAACATGGACACTGACAGCAGGACGGCAGCCTTCTCTGTAGCCACTCACATGACAAAATATTGGCCTTACGGTTCCCATTCTGGGAAAATGAAGAACCCAGATGGTTAGTAATGATTGTAGTGATTAGAACAATGGTTTTGGGGCATAGTCCGCAGTAGGAAAAATGCAAAACCCCACATTGATTTGTGTGGCCAGAGAGAGAAAGGTGTCCTGATGAGGCAGAAGCTCCCAGAGAGAGAATGGCTATAATGTAAGGCCAGACAGGTAGCCCACAGATAGATAACAGAAATTCCTAGTTACCAGCCAGCCACAGCAAGCAATGGAATGAGTTCTGTGCCTTCAGGTATGGCAGGGAACCAGCAGAGAGCGTGAGTCATTGAGCCTGAATAAAGCGCTGTGGATGAGAGTGACAGCCATCTTGAAGGCTCTTGGATGGATTCACCACTAGGGACACAGAGACTTCCCCTGCCCTTATCACCCCAACACTTCAGCACCAAGTAAGCCACCCCCACAACATAAACATAGCAACAAGTATGGAAGGTAAGGGAGAAGAGATATCCTGAGGTTATGTTTTTTGAAATCCCAGGAGAATACAAGCTCAAAAAGAAAAAAAAAGCCAAACAAAACAAAACAAAAAACAAAGAAAAACCGCACAAAACAAAACAAAAACAACCAGCCAAGCATGGTGGTTCACTTCTGTAATCCCAGCACTTTGGGAAGCCGAGGAGGGTGGATCATCTGAGGTCAGGAATTTGAGACCAGCCTGGCCAACATGGTGAAAACCTGTCTTTGCTACAACAACAACAACAACAACAACAACAAAAAATTAGCTAGCATGGTGGCGCGCACCTGTAATCCCAGCTATTTGAGAGGCTGAGGTAGGAGAATCACTTGAACCTGGGAGGCAAGAGGTTGCAGTGAGCCGAGATTGTGCCACTTCACTACAGCCTGGGCAAAAAAAGTGAAACTCTGTCTCAAAACAAACAAACAACAAAAACAAAAACAACCAAAATAAGATGAAATACAGAACAATTTTTTAAAGAGTGTGTATTCTTTTTAATGGTTGAATTTGGTGGTCGTGATTCAGCTCATTTCCTGTAGAGGAGGTAAGAGAACACGTATGCAACTTCCCAAGAGTTTTTAATGACTCTTATTTTTATTAAGATATTAGGACAGGGCATTATGTGGAAAGCCCTTTGTCTGGGGCTCTAGAGCAGGAGGAGTGAACAGCCTAATGTGACCAGGTTTCTTGGGCATAAGAATAGCTTCATGGCTCCAAGTCTGATCATTTGTGCATAGGTCAGTATATTGTGACCAATCTCCTTAAAGGCTGTTCATCCCGTGGTAGAAATAATATAGTATCCAACACTGAGAGTGTTCTCGACATTGTTACTCCAGCCTTGGGAAGAGGTCTTCGATGCATGGCTGAGGCCAATTGCACTTAGGTGAAAGTGGCAGGTACAAAATGAAAGTGAGGAGGGTTGTGACAAAGTGTCTCAGAAGTGCCATGTTTGAAGCCGTTCACTCTCAAGGTGAACAATGCTTCTGACACCGAGGCCAAGTGTTTACAGAATGTTGAACTACCGCTGGGAATGTTGGGAATTTCTTGCTATTTTTCACTGAGTGGGAGCCCAAGTGTCTGCGTTTGTGTTCAGGCTAAAGACATTGCTGCAGAACTCGGAGAAAATGGAGCGGGAGGTCAAGGAAACTGATCAGCCTCTCCCAGAAAGTGAAAGCAGGGGATGTACTAAAAGAGATGCTCTGATGGACCCCACGTTTCCTAGATTCTTCCAGTTATTGGTCTGGCAAACGGAGGTGGTGGCTTGAATTAATGAGAAGGGGTTACTGGGATGAAAACAAGGTCTTTTATCCTTACTGTAACTATAGAGTTTGGTAAAAAAAAATAGAAGTCTTAACACAGCCCTGCAGGAATTAATGAAAGAGCCAGACCCTTGGGCAAAGGGCAGAGTTGGAAAAAGGCTAAAAGAAGAATTCTTAGAGCTGAGGGGCCAATGAGCACATGTAGACACCTAGAAAAATCAGCTTTAGTGTTTCATTCTGCAGTGGTGGATTATTTAACCTCTTTAAGTCTCACTTTCATTGTCAATAAAACGGAAGTAAATAGTAGTACCAACTTCCCAGAATCTTGGTTTCATAAAGCCCTTAACAGTGCGCTAAGCACTCAAGAAATGTTATCTCTTGTTATTATTACTTGCCACACTGACTAATATCAGAAAATCATGAAGGAGCTGGGAATTCAAGGTATCTTTCCTCTCTCCTCATCTTTGCCTCAGTTGAAAAGCCTCAACCTAGTTTAAGGATCTAGCCTCTAAGACTGATGAATCATGCTGTAGCAAAAGTGAATAGACGTGATTGGCATTCACTGGTGCTAGCCAGAGAATTAGGTTCCCCATGATAAAAATGGAATGGATTGGGCTGGCCTCATCTAATTAGATAAATCTGCCCTTATTGCTGCTATGTGATTGTGAGGCTGGACTTCTTGGACAGCATGGTGGAGGTCTTGGGAGATGTGGGTAGGAGTAAGAGCTAAAATTTGTTGAAGTACTTGGTGTGTGTTGGGCACAATACTCCTTGTGGGGTTCAGTGAGGCCTCAGACACAACACAAAAGGGGATACCAAAAACTCAAGTCATCAAGAAAAATACTATTCTGATGCAATATTAAAAAAATAGAAATTAATACAAAAAGTCTATGGTGAGCAAAGTAGCAAAATTTTAAGTAACAACAAAATCACTGAAAGTGCCATGTTGAGCAGTGTTGGAGTCTGAGACAAAAGGAAAAATCAGTTACATTATTCCTGTCTTTATTTATAATTTTGATATTTTGTTCAGTAACATTTTTTGCACTGTGATTTAAAAAAAATGTGTACTCACATACTGTCTTGGTTACTGAGTTTTTCACATCTGCTTGAATTTTATATCCAAGGAGTGTGCCTCCCTTGCCTTCCCCTATTCCCACTACTTCTCTATATAAGAATTTATTGGCCGGGCGTGTTGGCTCACACCTGTAATTCCAGCACTTTGGGAGGCCGAGGCGGGTGGATCACAAGGTCAGGCGTTCAAGACCAGCCTGGCCAACACAGTGAAACCCCTTCTCTACTAAAAATACAAAAAATTAGCCAGTCATGGTGGCAGGCACCTGTAATCCCAGCTACTTAGGAGGCTGAGGCAGGAGAATCGCTTGAACCCCAGAGGCGGAGGTTGCAATGAGCTGAGATCGCACCACTGAACTTCAGCATGGGTGACAGAGTGAGACTCCATCTCAAAAAAAAAAAAAAAAAAGAATTTATTGAATGTCTCTGAAACCTACTGTAGCAAGTCCTATTGTTATCCATATCTTTACATGTGAAAAAACTGAGGCATAGGATGAGTATGTACTCATTTCTTATGGCTGCTGTAACAAATTACCACAAAGTAGGTGGGTGAAAACAACACATACTTATTTCCCTGTAGTTCTGGAGGTCAGATTCCAAAATCAGTTTCACTGGGCTTGAAACTGAGGGTCTGGCAGGGCCATGTTTCCTCCAGAGCCTCCAGGATAGAACACCTTTTCCTGCTTTTCTACCTTCTAGAGCTGCATTCTTTTTTGTGTGTGTGTGTGTAAATTAACTATTTTTTAATATTCTTTAAAAAATATTTTAAGTTCAGCGGTACATGTGCAGGATGTGCAGGTTTGTTACATAGGTAAGCGTGTGCCATGGTGTTTTACCGCACAGTTCATCCTATCACCTAGGTATTAAGCCCAGCATCCATTAGCTATTCTTCCTGATGCTCTCCCTCCCCCATCCTCCCGCTCCCAACAGGCCCCAGTGTGTGTTGTCCCCCACCTTGTGTCCATGTGTCCTCATCATTCTAGAGCTGCGTTCTTTGCGTTGCTTGGCTCATGACCCCTCCTTTCAGCTTCGAAGTCAGTGGTGAAGTGTCTTGCTTCAGTTATCACATTGCCTTCTTCTGTTGTAGTTCTCTCTCTCTCTGCCTCTCTTTTATAAAGACACTTGTGATTACATTTAGGACCCGCCCAGGTAATCCAGGATAATCTCCCCTATCTCAAGTTATGTCCCCTTAATCAGATCTGGAAAGTCCCTTTTGTCTATAATGTGACATTCACAAGGTCTGGTGATTAAGACTTGGATCCCTTTGAGGGCCATTAATCAGCCTCCCATCAGCCATATAGCAAGTGGCAATGTTCACATCAGACTGAGGCTGACTGGCTTCTGCATCCCTTTGTTGGAGTTTGCTGACAGGCAGTCAAACCAGGAGGCAGGCACCGAGGAGGCTGCATCAAGGAGCATCAATTTCAGTCTCCCTAGAAGGCCTGACAAGCTCTGTAGGCAGCATCAGGGCAAATTAGTGGGGGGTCCTCCTCATCTTTGTCCTGCATCCAGAACCCTGCTCAGAAGTCAGAGGCAACAGAAAGTCTCATGCTTAATGTTTGGAACCAAATTTATTTGACTTTTCTAGGTAATGAGACCTTATTTTATGCTCTGAGCTGGAGAGGCAGGAAGTTATAGTAATGCAGAGAAAATGGATGGCAACCTTCTTTCATCCGCAGGTGTCACTTTCTTCCTATCAGTGTGGACATTCTTCTTTTGATGTATCTTAAATTCTTACTGATTTAAGTCTCATTTTCCTGGCTTCTTTTGTTGGGAAGATGGAAAGCAATCACCTCCCACTATCTGAATGATAGCATTATTTTAGAGACTAGTGACATTTTAGCCAATTTTGTCTTATTGCACAGGAAGTAAAAAGGAGTCAATGTGTGGGATAGACACTGATTTATTTGCTGTTGGGTTTCAACATATATAATAAGAATTACCTTTATTTTCTGCCAGCAACTCTTTGTAAGTTATGCAAGGACATTCACAGACTATACCATTTAGAGCAGGGTTGTGCAAACTTCTGTAGAGTGACATGGTAAATATTTTAGGCTTTCCGGGCTATACAAGCTGCATTGCAACTACTCAACTCTGCTGTCATATCACATGGACAGATATGAACGATATGCAAAGATGTCAGTGTGGCTATGCTCCAGTGAAACTTTATTTATGGACACTGAATCTTATATAGTTTGCATGTGTCATGAGATATTCTTTTGATATTTTCAACCACTTATAAATGTTTAAATGTGAAATGTATAAACCATTCTCAGCAAACACCGGTAGTGGGCTGTAGTCTGCTGCTCTCTGACCTGGTAATGTTCAAATTTTGTAACCTATTCCTGGATGATGTCTTGAGGGCAAAGTGAGGTAGGCTGGCATGACATTATCCTATTTGGAGGGCCAGGTGTATGTAATGTCTTGCCCCTCATCTTGTCTCATCTTCTATCTTCAAATCCATCAATGACTCTAAAATAAACTACTGAGATTCAGTTGTAAAATAGCTCCTCTTCCATCTAGTTTGCTCTCAGCCTCCAGATCCTGGTTAGACTCTTTAACGTCCACCTGCTCCCAGACTCCTAACTCTTGCTCCTCCCTTTATTTTCACCCAACTCTATTATTTGTGTACATTTCTGCCTCCTCCATTTTCCCTGCCAGAATGTAAATTCCTTGAAGAGTGAGAGCAAATACTTATTAATCTTTGCTGCTGTAGTGCGCTTATATCAGAATGGTGGCCAGAGCTCCATAAGTATTTTTTACCTATAAATTCTTCTCCAAAATGACATGTTGAAATTGGGTGCCATCTAAAAAACATAGAGGTAGTATGTCCTCTGTTGTTTTTCCATATGTCATGTACTTTTGATCCAAATAATGATAAAAAGCAATTGTGTGAATGTCTGCATTTGAAGATAGTACTCTTGGGGAATGGGTCTTCTTTCTCTCAGCACTGAATCTTCCATCATCCTGGCTCTAAGCTGTGCTAATTTGAAAATAAGGGAGAACAAAGCAGCTTGGTCTGGAGATGAATCAGAGTATGAAAGAACACACAATCAAATGGCAAAGAAAAGGTGGACATGCTTAGGCTGATTCATACCCTGGTAAATTAATGGCTCAGTTGCCTCCTGCTTACAAAGATCTACTTCCAAAGAAGCTACTCTTGTCGATAAAAGACTCCTAGCCCACTGAAAAGGAAAAGGAAATGGAGTCTTAGAACACTTCAAATAACTTTTCTACTGTTTGGAAAATATTTTCCTGAGATGCTGAGTTCTATCATCAGCAAAGAAATAATTTATTCAGAAGTGTGGAAGGATTTAGAATTTCTCCGGTGCTCCCTTTCATTCTGTTTAAGACGTGGGCCATATCTTTGAGGAATTCCTGTCTACAGGTTGTCATGGGGTGGTTAACAGGTTGTAAGAACAGTTGCTACAGTATTGAGGGACCTAGACGTCATCAAAGTTTGGTTTGGATGGATATGACAACAGGACGTGTGCACAAAACATTGTGTTGATGTTAGGCCAAAGATATCAATGAACAATTTAAAAATTCTGCCCCTGTGCTAAGGGCAGTCATCCTGCCGTGTGAGCAGCAGTGCATGAGGGCCAGGAAATTAAAAGGCTTAACCGCATGCCCAAACCATCCAAGCTACTTTATTGTTCAAGTGAAGTGAAATACAAACACAAATAGCCAGGAGGGTGAAATTTAAATTAAACTTCAAAATCATTTTGTGTTTTAACCATGGACAGTGTTCTTTGTGCTGCAAATAAGGCCACATTTATTGGAAACCTAGAAAAATAACTCCCTTGGCTCTATAGTCTCCCTTTACATACTCTGCACCTGTTCACTTTGAATGAAAGTTTGACCAGGTTCCCAGGAATGCGATGTAACTACCTAGGAGGCGTCTCTAAGCCACGATGACCATGGCTAATGCTCTTCTCCAAGATGATGATCTGGATTTCAGCAGGATTTCAGGCCAAGATTGTTGTGCCTTTCATTGTTAGGTGGCTGCATTTGGAAATGCCTTGCAAGAGAGACATCTGCAAGGGATTCCTAATGATTCACCACGTTCTGGCTTTGTGAGTTAGATACGCATTTCTGTAGACTGGTTTTTCCTTGGCACAGTTGTGCTACTGCTCTCCAGTCAGGAGCTGGATGTGAATGAGCAGGATGTTTCCCTGAACAGTTGAGCTTTTATTCCTTGAATCACAGACCACCTGCAGAAATTCCCCCTTATGGAAAGAGGTTGGAACCCACGCTGGAGCTAGGCAACAGGCTCAGTGGATTGGCAATTCCATGTTTTTTTTTTTTTTTTTTTTTCTGAGGCCAAGAATTTTTCTGCCTTCGGAGAGATTTGGGTTCATTTATAAAAGAAGATTTGATTTCTAAAAGTCTGCTATTAATGTGGCAGGCTAAATGAAAAAGTGTTGAATGGAATAAGTTAAAAATCAATTTCTCATGAGAGGAAGCCAGGTGCGGTGGCTCACGCCTGTAATCCCAGCACTTTGGGAGGCTGAGGCAGGCAGATCACGTGAGGTCAGGAGTTTGAGACCAGCCTGGCCCACATGGTGAAACCCCATCTCTACTGAAAATACAAAAATTGGCTGGGTGTGGTGGCATGTGCCTGTAGTCCCAGCTACATAAGAGGCTGAGGCAGGAGAATCTCTTGAACCCAGGAGGCGGAGGTTGCAGTGAGCCAAGATCGTGGCACTGCACTTCAGCCTGGGTGACAGAGTGAGACTCTGTCTCAATTAAAAAAAAATTTTCTTTCATGAGAGAAAATAACAAGGTTATAAATGTCATGACCTGTGCCATGTAGAAAGAGGTGTATTATTCAAAGACATCTATCAGGTTTGCTACATAGGTATTGTTTCTTTAAGAGGATTTAAGAAGGATGTTCATACAAACTTGTATATACAGGGGTTGAAGTAGGAGGGAAAAAAACAGAAAAAAGGAAGAAAGGGAGTCTAGTGAGTAGGTTTTAAGAACAGATGCAATTCCTCCAGGCAAATCTGGTGAAAGGGACCAGCATGACTTCAGGCCCTCCTGGAAGGCTCTGGAGTCCCGTGGTCGCCTCCTTCACAGCAGGCAGCAGCTCTAAGTCGCTCAAAAAAACTTTTCCTTAAGGCCAAGAGAAGTCTTTATGTTTGAGCCTAGACTTTATGTTTTTGCCTTGATTAAAGAATTCTCTGTGTTTATTTCTTTCTACTTGAAGGTGCTTTCTCTTTAGGTTGAGGCAAAAAAAAAAAAATAATTCATATTAGTAGTCAGGAAAGACAGGAAGAACTTTTCCTGTTACTTTGTGGGTGAGTACTGGTCACCATCTGTGATGGTTTAAAAAATCTATCTGTAAATGCTTTGATAGTTCTCCCATCGTGAAGTGGAGTCTATGAACCAATCCCCAGAACGTGGGCAGCCTTCATGATTGGCTTGATGAATAGAATGAAGCAGAGTTATGCTGCATGACTGACTTCTAGGCCTTGGCTAGATGATGCCACATGGCTGCTGTGGTTTCTCCTGTGACTCCAGTTCTGGGAGTCTTCAGCCACCATATTTGTAGTCTGGCCACTCTTAGATAACGTGGAAAGAATTAACTCCACAGGGGTAATTGTTCAAACTCTTCATATTTCAAAGAAGGTTTGGCTGTGTTCAGCCCCTGGAGTGTTTTTATTTACCTGAAACTTTGGGCCATGCCAGATAGTTAATAATAATGTGAATAATGGTAGCAGACTTTGGGCTGTGGTATCAGCTTGACTTCTGGAGGGCTGAAGAGCTAAGGTCAGGCATGGGGGTGGTCAGCCATGCCAGTGTAATCCTCAATGAAAACACTTGGCCAAACCTTGGCTACCAAAGTTTGAGTGAGCTTCCCTTGTTGGCAATACTTTGTGAATATTGCCACACATCATTGCTGGAAAAATTACGTGCTATCTTGATGACTCCACTAGGAGAAGGCAACTAGAAGCTTTCCCTTGGTGTCTCCTAAACTCTTCCTTAACCACCTTTTTCCATTGCTGATTTTAATCTGTATCTTTTTGCTCTCAAATACCATAACTGTACATATAACAGCTCTGGTGAATTCTGTGAGTCACTGTAGCAGAGTATTGAACATGAAAATGGGTTTTGGGATTATTGAACACACACACACACACACACACACATACACACAGAGAGAGAGAGAGAGAGAGAAAGAGAGAGTCCTTTCTCATGAAGGATGCCCAGATGCTCCTACCCCAGCTGTTTGAGTCTTCCCAGTACTGGTTTTAGGCATGTGTGAAGAAGATTTCAAGATGAGGTCAGCCCCAGCTACTGTCTGATTTAAACCACATGATGGATCCTGAGTGAGAATTGCCTAGCTGAGTCCAGTCAATTCCTAGATTTGTAAACAAAATTAGATGATTGTTATTATTTTTGGCCATTGTTTTGGTGTAATTATTGTTACTCCAATAATTTGGCCATTGTTTTGGTATAATTATTGTTATCTAGCAATAGATAACCAGAATAGGTTTTGGTACCATGAGTGGGATGCTATAATAGCATCTGTGAAGAGGCTAACAGCAGAAGTTTGATGGCCCTCAAAGCGACTTTCAGTAATGGATTAAAGGACATTGACAAAAGTGTTGCTGGAAGCTGGAGGAAAGGAGACCCTTGTTACATAGTGGTGAAAAGTTTGGAAACACTTTAGCCTAATGAATCCAATGAACTGGTAGATTTGGCCAAGTAGATTTTCAGGTGGAATATTAAAAGCGCCAACTTGTTTCTTTTGGCTGTGTATAATGAATTGAGGATTAAAAAAATGGGTTACAATTGGACAATTGGAAAATTCTATCCTCTGACACATGCACAATAAGGGGAATGAAGCAGTATGGAGTCTAAGGGTCCACATGTGCATTAGGAGGACAGGGTGGAGCTACCAGCTGTAAAAAAAATTACAGGATAAATGAAAGAGGTGGGGCTTACAGATTTGAAAATAAAGTTGGTTTTTATCTTCTCCAGCTGGCAAATGATTCTAAAATTAAGACATAGCTTCAGACCAAAGATTATTTCCAGGGTGAGACTTTAAATTCCTTCTAACATAATGCATCAGAGAATCTCTCAGACACACAAAAGGCTTCTAAGGTCTTAAGGCAGTGCCTATTAGATCTTCTCTAATCAAAAACAGAGCTTATAAAAAATCTTAACGGTATTTCCCACAAAGTCCTACAGGTAACCTGAGGTCTAAAGGGGCTCATCTTGAGGAGATTTATGTTTGTGGCTTTTGTCTAACGGTACAAGTGATAACACAATCATAGGCTACCCACAGAATTTAAAGAGCATTTTAATGGTAGAAACATCAGCAGCTTGGACTAAAAGTGGCAGAAACAGTACAAAATATAGAAAGGGCTTTACACTCCCCAATTATTGTGAACAGAAAGCAGACTGAGGAATCTCCTCAATTGGAAATGCCAATACTTTCTTATGGGAAAGGATAGGTGAACCAGAAGTGAGAACCAAGAACAAAAAAAGCACAACAAAGAGCAATGAGAATCATTTCAAGGCAATAAACTGAATTTTAACCAGTAAATTGGCAATGTAAGCCCAGCTAGATTTCAAAATTGCTATGGATCAGTGGTTGTTGTGCATATCCCATTTTCCCTCTTTTGAATGTGTCTGTTGGAGTATCCTGTGCATATATCAGCATTGTATGTTGAATATGGGATGAAGGAGTTGAGAATTTGTCTCTTTAGTTCACAGATATTCATACTGAGAGAAACCGTACTCAATGTGCCGCTTCTGAGGAAATACACCCCAGGAGACACACTTACCCCTGGACCTGACTAAAATGATGGGATCTTGAACCTTGAGCTTGAGCTGAATGCCATAATAGGTGAGACTTTTGAGAATATCTTAGAGGTCTTAAAAGGACGTGAGTGTATTTTTCACATGGGAAGAATATAAATCCATTTGTTTATTTTAGCTGTATATGATAAGATAAAGATAAATTAGTTATAAGTGGTGTTTATTTTCAATCAAAATTCAGAAGACAAATAAAAGATTCAGGCTTATGAATTTAAAAATAAACCCGCTTCTTATCCTTTCCAGATGGCAAAGAATTCTAACATTAAATCCAACCTCAGGGCCCCTGCTGGGTGCTCACACATTTCAAATTGGAAGTGTAGGGCAGTTATTGTTTCGTAGAAGAGAACTTTAGCCATTGAGGGGAGGAAACCAATAGATAAATTCTTCTCTTTTTCTTGGCTAACAAAAAAATAATCCCAAGATGCAGAAGCAGTGTTTATTACAGCTTTCAGCCACAATCCCAACAAGGTGTGCAATCAGTCACATTTAGTGACATCCAGGTCAGTCACACATCTCCTACTCTTTCCTTACTTGCTTTGCTCTCCTTCTCCCTCACTCTTCACTCCCATTCCTTAAGCTTGGATACCTTTATAGCACATATACCCTCTACTAGAAGCTTTATTTCCTGGTGGTCAAGGCTAAGAAGGAGGCCATTTGTAGAGATTTGGGATATCTAGCAGTGAAGGGAGAATATATATCTCCCCACAAGTCCACCACATACATGCTTTGAACTATAAAAACTTGTGGACCTGCTCCATGGTATTTCCAGACAGATATTGGCTAGTTAGTTGTTGGGAAAGAATTGCTTGTATCTGCCAGAGTTTTGGAGACATAGACATTGACCTCTAAAACATTCTGGAGAAGTCTAAAGGTCAGAGGCTTGTTGGGGCTACAGAGATATGTATAGTGGAGAAAAGATGCCACATTTTCCCACTGTTTAAGTAGGTCTTGTTGTAGGTCAGGTTCTTTGGGAAGCGCACTATAAAATGAAGAGTAGTGGGCAGTTTATTAGGAAGCATTCTTGGGATCAACTCTTGTAGAAGGGAAGAGAAGAAGGGAGAATTGGCCAGAGAGACAAAGTAGCTGTGATACAGTCCAAGTGAAGTCCTCAACTGATGCCATCAGGAGCTCTGAAGCTGAAATGGCCCTTCAGAGTTGTCCCAAGTTGGGGCAAAGGAGCTGGTCTTTTGTACTCACTTTGGCTGGTCATTGGAGGCAGGATGCCCAGGGTGACCTAAGGCAAGGAATCTGTCCTCACTTAAGGCAGTTATTGAAGAATTCCTGAGAGGTGAGTGCCAGCAGTATTCCCACCATCTGGGGAAATAAATCATTCCGTCTTGAAAGGAGGGTGTGAGTGACACATTGCAGCATCCACTACAGATGCATTGGATGGTAGCTGGGCCAGGAGAAGCTTCTTACGAGTAGAGGCAACCCCAGGTGACAAACCTTCCTGGATGTGCCTTGAAGTAGGGCCTACAAAGGAGTCAAAAGCAGTCAGCCAGAGAAGGTATCTCCCAAATCAGAGCACAGCAGAGTACAGGAGCTTCCTACAGAGGGAACTCTGAAGAATTCATTAAAATTTCCTGCTAGAAAAAGTCAGCCTTTGGGCATCTGCTCACAAGTGAGCACCCACACCTGATAAAAGCAGCACCTGTCAAGATAGACCTTTGTTCCCTTAGCTGTCTTCTGCTGCCTCTCCCTTCTGCATCTTTTTTGAGGTCTCCAGAAATAACAGTGATGGAGAAGGAGTGGGAGAGCAAAGTAGAGTCGCGGGAAAGGACTGTTGCAGTGCAGAATTTGCAACCCAAGCTGAGGAAGGGGAAAAGTTCTAATTGGATAAGAGACAAATGTCACTTTAGATTGGACTGGATGCAAAAATGAATTGTTCAAATACCCAGAAATCCCCTGAACAACTCTGAGACCTGCCCTAAGTTATCATGCAATGATGGAAAATGGGGAGTGATTAGCACTTTTCCATTTAGTGGTAAGAAAGAATAGAGTTAGTTTCTGCTTCTACCCTGTTGAATACAGTACAGTCAAAAGGAGGTTCCACTTATGTTACTGAGCTAAATCTTTGCAAAACTCTATGGAATAGTTGTAATTATTCTCATCTTAGAGATGAACAAACAGATTTGGGGAGCCTCTGAAATGGGCCTCGCTCTTTATGTGTGTTCCTTCAAAAAGTGATCCCAGCCCTAAGAGTTGGATTTTAGAGAAGGAAAGTAAACCTTGGAGGGTTAGAGTGACTTGCTCATGTCCTGTAACTAGTAAATGGGAGAGTGAGAATTCCAACCCCGAAGACTTTGCTTTTCCCTCTAAAGTTGGTTTCTTCTGACCTACGGGATGTGATGGCTGGACATCACCTCTGAAATTATTTGTTCTGAACATTTCCCTGGGAACTGACTTAAGTCCAATAATACATTTTGCAGATGAGGGAAGTAAAGCTTGAAAAGATTAGGTGCCAGTTTCAAAGCCATAGTAGTTGCTGTCTCCTCATAGGACCATATTTAAGCCTGTCCAGCAAGTTCTGTAAAACACTATTTTGAGGGAGCATTTATGAGGTTTGTAATTTCATTTGATGCTGTGTTCAAGTAATTTAGCCAATAATGAAGTCAAATATGTTTTCAAATTTCAGGTTTTTGGTGCAGTATTTTTGTTTGTTTGGAGACAGGGTCTTACTCTGTTGCCCATTCTGGCCATTCTGCAGTGCAGTGGCGTGATCATAGCTCACTACAGCCTTGACCTCTGGGCCTCAATCCATACCCCCAAGTAGCTGGGACTACAGATGTGTGTCACTATGCCTGGCTAATTTTTATGTATTTTTTGTAGAGATGGGGTTTCACCATGTTGCCCAGGCTGGTCTGAAACTCCTGGACTCCAGTAATTCACCTGCCTTAGCCTCCCAAAGTGCTGGGATTACAGGCATATGCCACCACACCCAGCCTCAGTGAAGTTTTGAGACCAATATTTCTCCTGATTTTGTGGCTTTGTGTTATCAGTGAGTGTAATGGTGATATGCCCTAACTTTATATCTGGCCCTGATGGTCAGTGATGCTAGTCATTTATTCATCTATCCATTCAGTTCTCATGAATTTATTTCCTCATTTGAGTTTGCTGCCAAGTACACTGCAAAAGATTTTTTAAAGGGTATGAAAGACTGCACGTGTCCCATTCTGGATACTGAGCCACGCTTTTCCTCTGTGTTCTTCTGTCTGCTGCTGACCTGCGAAAGGGGTTATCCTACAAGAGGACAATTATGATGTTTCTGACAGTTCTTGAAGGGCACATGTGGCTCTACAAGGGACGATTCGTATTTTATTTAAGAGGCTTAGAACGACTTTGGCTAGTAACTACTTTCATTCCTCAGAGATGGGAGGTTTGTTGTTGGAGGGAGAAATTGCACAGGGAGACATTTTGGAGGCTGAGGATTTTCCTCAACTCTTCTTTTCCCTTTCTACATAATATAAAGCCTCCCATATAAATTAGAAATCTAATCAGAATTGTATGCTCCACTCAACAGGGATGGGCTTAATTGGGAAATTCGCTTAATCAGGACATCTCCCAGGGAACTGATTTCAGCCCGATGATACATAATGGCTATGATTGCAGTTTTAAAGGGGGTGTTAATTCTTCTTAACTGAGACACTTTTAGGTAATTTAATGCTGCTTGGGACTAGGTGTGTGTGAATGTGTATGCTTCTGGCCTGTCTGTTTTGTTTTCTTCTACAGTATGGAGTGCAGGATTAATTCACACAACTGCATACGTTAGTTCAGCGGTGCCCCGGTACCTATTTTCATTCACAAGACAAAAGTCTTAGGCTCCTTGGCAAAGAACTGCCATGCTTCTTGTCAGCAATTTGGAACTGATACGTCAGCCCATTTCAAGGTGTGATTGTGGGCTGGTTAGCATTTTCTTTGTAATAGTTTAAGGGGAATATCTTCAGGTAGCAGAAGTGATCTCCCTCTGGCTCTTTGATTCTTGCTCCACCTTAGCTTCTGAGTGGCCTTCCTACTGGGACCTTATACAAATTCCTTTACAGTGACCTAAATTTTGTGGGGTTGAGCAGCATTTGAGAAGAATCAATTGCGGGGCAATGGTAAATGCATCAAATTCTTTTTTTGAGACCTACGCCTGAATTAGAGATGAAAAGTTAGAGTGATGGTTGTTGTTATCAACATCGTTTGTGCATTTCTTTAGCCCCTTTCATCCTTTTAGGAACTGGGTATGCAATTGATCATAGTCCTCATTTCATATTACACTATCACTATTGGTCTACGCATGCCACTTTCTAAATCTATTCAGTCATTCAATCACATACTTTTTGATTTCCTTTTATCCCAAACCTGCCATCGTTCTTCTCTTCTTTCACCCGCTGTAGGCCAACGTTATACCATGTTTAATGTGTAACCTTTTCTTGTGTGCCTTCCTGAAAAATGTGTATGGTTTTACGTGAAGGTAAATTAACAAACAAGATAGTTCTTTTTTTCATATAAAATAATTTCACATGTGGCCTGATGATTCCATCATGTTGTTAGGAACTCCTCTTCAGGATGTACGCTGCTGTCTCTAGTCTTGGTTTCCATTCTCAAAGTCCAAAAGAGCAGCCCAAACCCCTGTCTTCACGTTTGCATTCCAAATTGCATGAAGGAGAAACAGGAAAGAACAGGGTGGTATGCATATATTTTAAAATTAAGATACATAGTATTGTTCCTCACTTTTTTCCACTAAGCACTATGTATTTAAGATCCAACCATGATTTTATATATATATAAAATAAAATTTAATATATATAAAATAAAATATATATATATATATATATACAAGTTATTACCTTTAATTGCTTCACAAGACTTCATGGTGTTTATCCACCATATTGTATCTCTTATATTAGTTAAGGTATGACTTAATACACAATTGCTAAACCTTTAGAATTTCAGGGGCTTATCAAACCATCTAATCAGTTAATAAAGCTGAAACAAAATTAATAGTTCAGAACATAGAGATCCCCTCCATCCTATAATTTAGGGACCCAGGCTCTTTCCATCTTGTGGTACTGCAGTTTCATCACGTGCATCCAAGGTGCTCCAGGGCTTATCTCCATTCAAGCCATTGGGCAGGAGGAAAGAGCAGGGACATTTGCACTGGAGAGGGTTCTTTTTGGCAAAGCCTGTAAATAGTCTATTGCATTCCAGCCAAACATTCTTTTGTTTTTTTGGAATGTAGTCATGGATTTGTATCTAATCTCAAGGGGATGCTAAGAAATATGCTTTTTGTGCATATCCTGGAGGAAGAGGAAAAAAGCCTGGTGAGAAGCCAGCAGTTTCTTCCATATGTATGTCCTGTGTCAGAAATTGGTAGCCAGATTGCCTCTAGTTCCCTCCATCAAAAATAATGCTGCAGGGAACATCCTGTTTTGTACACTCTGTGGATCTGTGTGACCACGTCTTTAGTTTCTACACCCAGGGGTGGAATTGCTGCGCCATAGGACATGCACAGACTAATTTAGACTAAGCGGTGCTAGTTGTACTCTGGATTGGCAATACCGTCTGTACTTACCACCAATGTATGAGGATGCCTCTATCCTCACATCTTTGTCTACACTTCATGCTTCGGCTTTCTTTTTATGGAAGACTAAGGTGTGTAAAGAAATATATCATTACTGTTGTAATTTACATTTTTTCCAATGGCTATTGATTTTGAACATCTTTTCATACGCTCTTATAAACCCTTGGATTTTCACTTCTGTAAATTGTCTAGCAATATTCTTTGCTCACTTTTTCATTGTGGTTCTTGTCCGTTCCTTGAGTTGAAGAATATTGGTGAAATTAAATTGATCTATATATGCTCATTCTAAATGCTTATTAAAAAACCTCTTCCGGCCCTATGGGTCACACTTTTGACACTGAGAGTCTACTTTTTTTTTTTTTTTTAGACAGAGTCTCACTGTGTTGCCCAGGCTGGAGTGCTGTGGCACGATCTTGGGTCACTGCAACCTCCGCCTCCCAGGTTCAACCAATTCTCCTGCCTCAGCCTCCACAGTAGCTGGGACTACAGGCACCCACCACCACACCTGGCTAATTTTTTTTTTTTTTTTTTTTGTATTGTTAGTAGAGACGAGGTTTTACTATGTTGGCCAGACTGGTCTTGAACTCCTGATCTCGTGATCCGCCCGCCTCGGCCTCTCAAAGTGTTGGGGTTACAGGTGTGAGCCACCATGCCCGGCCCTGTTTGTTTGTTTACAGAGAGGATCTCATTGCATTGCCCATACTGGCCTCAAACTTTTGGGCTCAGGTGGGAGACTGTTCTTGGAGTGTTGTTGAGTAGGGAGTCAATTTTATTTTCTCCATATAAAAAATCATTTTTGACCACATCGTCTATTTTTGTTTTTAAATATTTAAAAAAATGAACATATAAAGTAGTATTTATCATATACAAAATCTATGTTTTGAAACATATATACATTGTGGAATGCCTAAGTTTAGCTAGTTAAGATATGCGTTACTTCAGAAAGTTATCATTTTTGTGGTTAGAACATTTATGACTGCATCATCTATTGAACAATCTGCCCTGTATTCACTAATTTATGGTTCTAGCCTTTTCATATATTAACTTCCCACATATTTGTGCATCTGTGTCTGAGCTCTATTCTGCCCTATGTTCAATTTGTCTTTTTTTTGCCGATACTATTCTGATTTACCTTTCTATGCCTCTGAGGTATGTCAATATCAGGTACATTAGGTTTCCTCTTTCCTCTTCTTTTGAAAGATTGGTGCTATGGTTTGAATATGGTTGTTCCCACCAAAATTCACATTGAGGCTTAATCCTCAATGCAGCAGTGTTGGGAAGTGGGGCCCAGTGTGAGGTGTTTGAGTAATGGGGGTGGAACCCTCGTGAATAGACTATTGTCATCTCTCAGGAGTGAATGAGTTCTTGTTCATGCAGGAATGGATTAGTTCCGCAAGAACGGATTGTTATAAAGCAAGGCTGCTCCTTGTGTTTGGTGTCTTTCCACGTGCCTGCTCACCTTTCCACTTGACTCATTCAGTACAAGGCCTTCACCAGAAGCTGTTACTAGATGCCAATGCCATGCCCTTGGGACTTCCAGCCACCAGAATCATGAGCCAAATAAACCTTTTTTTTTCTTTTTTTTTTTTAAATAAATTACCCAGCCTCAGGTATTCTGTTACAGCAACTCTAAAAGGACTAAGACAGCTGGTTTAGCTACATGTGGGCTTTTATTCTTTTATGTAGCTATTGGAGTATGTTGATCCAGTTTGTTAAAGAAATACCACTATAATTTTGACTCAGTTGCTGTTAGATTTGTCGATTAATTTGGGGACCAATACATCTTTATAATATAGTCGTTTCACCCCAGAGCTTGGACTTTGTCTTCATCTAGTCAACTCACCTTCTTTGTCCTTTATTAGCATTTAAAAATGGGATTTATTATGTTCTTGTGAGGTTTTGGTTAACTTAGTTTTAAGACAGTTTATAGTTTTTATTGTTATTATGAATAAGATGCTGTTTATATTATATATTCCAAGTAGTTATTGTTGGTGTAGAGCAATGCTATTGATTTTTGTAGTTGGGTTGGCTGCATATCTGGCAACCATGATAAACTCTCATTAGTTTCAATAGTCTGTTGAGACTGTTGATTTGTCTGGGTAGATGATCACAACACATACAAATAATAACATTTTATCTCTCTTCATAATCCTTATAAATGCTCTCTTTTTTATAATAATTCCTTCTCTCTAGTATTAGACTAAATAGTAGCTCTATTAATGAATATCCTTGTTTTGTTCTCCTTCCTACAGAAAATACAATTAAAATTTTTATATGCATAATGTTTGGTGTCTTTAGATTTTGGTATTAATCTGTATTATGTTAAGGGAGTTTCTTTTGATTTTTCTCACATCAGAGACTTTCAAAATATTAGAATAGAAATAGAACTTTATTCAGTGCTTTTATTTTCCTTGAGATAACAATATTTTTTTTTTTTTGTTAAGTCTGCAAATGTGCTGTTATACTGGCCCACTTTGCACTTGAAAACTCCTTGCATTCCTGAGATAAACCCAGGTTGTTTATGATATATTATGACCCTCAAAGATAATCCAAGTGTTCTGGCCACTGAATGCAGAACCACTGAAAATCAGGCCTACAAAAAGAGGCCCATAATTAATTTCAATCTTTTGTTTCATCCTCCATCTCTCTCCATATAAAGTTTCTAGGCACTTACGTAAACTGCTTTTGCAAGTTTTTGAAACATTAAGACTCACTTTTTAATAAAAAATATTTTTTCATTTTTAAATAAAATGAAAATTTTGAAAAATTCAGAGAATTAAGAAGAGGGAAAAAAAATCACTCAAATTACTGACATGAAAAGACAGGCTTACCAACATTTTAGTTCAGGTAGCTACAACAATGAGATGCTTTTCCAGAAAAACTGTATTCAGATACCAGGTGGGCTGAATAGGAAAAAAAAAGCCAGAGACCAATACTAGCTACACCAATGGACCCTCTATTGTCAGCATTTTCAGGGAGGAACTATTTGCTGAAGTCCCACAAAAGCCACGGGTATTACTCTTGTGTCTATTGTACAATATAAACAATGAGTAGTCCTTCCAGTTATGGTGCCAACTGGCTGAAGAGAGTTTGGGCTCAGCTTCAAGTCATATATCTCTTAATTACTTTAGTAGGGAATAAAAGAGACAGGGATCAGCTGTAAGACCTGGTGTGAGCTTGGACTCTGGAATAGCACTGAAGCCCAGCCCAGAATATTTTGAAATATCTGCTAAAGAGGCAGAACATTATGACATCCTTTCTGCTTTTTGGCCAAGTGATTCAACAAGTTCTATTAAAACGTGCTGGGCATTTTTATTCATTGGTGTTCTCTCAAGAATGGGCAATAATCCTCTGGGTCTGAATGTGGCTTATATCTTCTTATGAATAATTTTGCATGTGGTCTTAGTTTTTATTTGATATCACAGAGTTTGTGGTAGTGATTCTTTATAATCCCTGCAATTCATTTTATGTATTTTCTTGCCTTGCTTTTTGTATGTTGGAAGAAACCTGACCTCTCAGAATGTTCCATTCACTCATGTTCTCTGGTCCTGTGGCTTCTAGTTGGGTTTGTCCAGTGGGAAGTCCAGTTGCATAATGTTTGATACCACTCCCTCTTCCCATCTTAAAGTGGTGTCAACAGAGGCTGTGTTCCTCTACTGACAGCCACAACTCCTATTTGGTGGATTTTTTTTTTTTATGGAAACATCATTCATTCTAGCTGCCCCTTCTGGCTTATGGATGTTAAAGACCATAAGATGATGTGATTTGACCACATCATCTATTTTTGTTTTTAAATATTTTTTTAAATTAACATATAAAATATATTTATCATATGTGAAATCTATGTTTTGAAACATATACATTGTGGAACGCCTAAGTTTAGCTAATTAACATATGCATTACCTCAGAAAGTTATCATTTTTGTTGTTAATGCCATGTTGTTAATGTTATCATTTTGATGTTAATGCCAGCCCTTACTGGTTTGCCTAAATCTTGCCTTTACTTCTGTCAATAGTTACTTTAATAAACCCTCTTTATTAATTCCTTAGTGTGTCATGTATTTCATGGCAGCACCCTGGATGGAGACTTGCTGAAAAGACCAGATATGCTCCACATATTGGTATATTTTGGGGCTTTCAGGATACTATAAGCTTAGGACAAGACATTCCTGCTCTTTGGAAGTAGGTCACAGCTTATTTGGCTTTGATGTCCTCCAAAAAGGGGTGTTGCAATTTAAAGATGACACTGAACATGAGGCATCCCTATGACAGTTTGGTGAAACATCATTTTATATGATTCTTTAGTGTGCAGGTCCTTTGACCACTGAATATTGTATTTTAATTGTGAGCAACATAAGGGAACCTCATGGGTGCCCATTGTTTTTCTATGATTTTATTTTGAAACAAGATAGAGAGTCCCTGGAGGTGTTGCTTTCTCTTTGTATTGACTTCTGACTTAATAATAGTAACAATAAAAAAGTAATATTTTGTCAGGCATGACATATGTACTCTTGATAGTCTCACTGATGATATGAGAAAACTGAGGTACAGAGAGAAGTAAAGAAACTTATTCAAGCTCACATGTGTAGTAAGCTTCTGAGCAGAGACTCATCCCAGTTCTGCTTAATTTCAAATTCTGAACCTTGAACATAGTTTCTTCTCCTTCTCCTTCCAGAATTCCCACTGTTGATTTTATTTTACTCCTCTTCTCTCTCCCAGAAGCAAACTATAACATCAGGGACTCCACGTGTATTAAAGTAGGTATCAGAAGACATGTTGAATTTCACTTTGAAGATATTGTAGCTTTGAATAGTATTTATTACTTATGGATCCACATAAATCCTATTATAAAAGAAGAATTTTAGTTCTTTGTTGGCACCTCCATATCAATTATCCAATTTGTTCTAGGAGGTTGACATTTAGAGTCAGAATCACTGGACTCCCTTGACCAGTGAGCCAAATATGGGTTCTGGTTGGATTAAGCCAATATGGGGCATGACCAGAAGTCAGAGCCTTGGAAAAGAGTGATGTGTTAGTTCATTTTCACACTGCTATAAAGAACTACCTCAGACTGGGTAATTTATAGACAAAAGAGGTTTAATTGACTCACAGTACTATAACCTGTACAGGAAGCATGGCTGGAGTGCCCTCAGGAAACATACAATCATGGCAGAAGGGCAAAGGGGAAGCAAGTACCTTTTTCACATGGCAAAGCAGGAGAGAGGGAGTGAAGGGGAAATTGTATATACTTTTAAACAATCAGATCTCATGAGAACTCACTATCACCAGAAGCAAGGGAGAAATCCACCCCCATGATCCAATCACCCCCCACCAGGCCCCTCCCTCAACACTGGGGATTACAAATCAACATGAGATTTGGGTGGGGACACAGAGCCAAATCATATCATTTTACCCCTGGTCCCTCCCAATCTCATGTCTTTCTCACATTTCAAAGCCAATTAAGCCTTTCCAACAGTCTCCCAAAGTCTTAACTCATTCCAGCATTAACTCCAAAGTACAAGTCCAAAATCTCATCTGAGACAAGGGAAGTTCCTTCTGCCTATGAGGATGTGAAATAAAAAACAAGTTAGTTAATTTCAAGATAAAATGGGGGTACAGTTACTGAGTAAATGCTCCCATTCCAAAAGGGAGAAATTAGCTAAAACAAAGAGGCTACAGGCCCCATGCAATTCCCAAACCCAGCAGGGCAGTCATTAAATCTTAAAGCTCCAAAATAATCTCCTTTGACTCCACGTCTGACATCCAGGCCACACTGGTGAAAAGGTTGGGCTCTCAAGGCCTTAGGCAGCCCCGCCCCTGTGGTTCTGCAGGGTACAGCCCCTATGCCTGCTTTTACAGGCTGGTGTTGAGTGCCCATGGCTTTTCCGGGCACACAATGAAAGCTGTTGATGAATCTACCATTTTGGGGTCTGGAGGAAAGTGGCCCCCTTGTCACAGCTCCACTAGGCAGTGCCCCAGTGGAGACTCTGTGTGAAGGATCTAAACCCATATTTTCCCTCTACACTACCCTAGTAGAGGTTCTCCATGAGGGCTACACCCCTGTGCAGACTTCTGCCTGGACATCCAAACATTTCCATACATTCTCTGAAATCTAGTCAGAGGCTCTCAAACTTCAGCTCTTGCCTTTTATGCACCTGCAGGCCCAACACCACTTGGAAGTTGCCAAGACTTGGGGCTTACACCCTCTGAAGTACACAGCCTGAGATGTACTTTGGCCCCTTTTAGCCATGGCTGGAACTGGAGTAGCTAGGATGAAGGACACCATGTCCTGAGGCTGCATAGAGCAGGGGTGCCCTAGGCCTGGCCCACAAAATTATTTTTCCCTTCTAGGCCTCCAGGCCTGTGATAGGAGGAGCTGCTGGAAAGGTGTCGAAATGTCCTGGAAGCATTTCCCCCATTTTCTTGGCTATTAACATTCAGCTCCTTTTTACTTATGCAAATTTCTGCAGCCAGCTTGAATTGCTTCCTGCAAAATGAGTTTTTCTTGTCTACTGCGTGGCTGGGCTGCTAATTTTCCAAAATTTTATGCTCTTCTTCCCTTTTAAATATACGTTTTGTTTATGCAGATGAGCATAGGCTTCTAGAGCAGCCAGGCCACATCTTAAACACTGCTGCTTAGAAATTTTTTCTGCCAGATACCCTGAATCATCTCTGTCAAGCTCAAAGTTTAACAGATCCCCAGAGCAGGGGCACAATGCCACGTCTCTTTGCTAAAGCATAGCAAGAGTGACCTTTACTCCAGCTCCCGATAAGTTCCTCATCTTCCTCTGAGACCTTCTCAGCCTGTACTTCGTTGTCCATATCACTATCAGCATTTTTATCAAAACCATCCAAGAAATCCCTAGGAAGTTCCAAACTTTCCCTCATCTTCCTGTCTTCTTCTGACCCCTGCAAACTGTTCCATTCTCTGCCCATTACCCAGTTCCAAAGTTGCTTCCATATATTCAGATATCTTTTAGCAATGCCCTACTTCTCTGGTACCAATTTTCTATATTAGTTCATTCTCACTCTGCTGCAAGGAACCACACAAGACTTTGTAATCCATGAAGAAAAGAGGTCTAATTGACTCACAGTTCCAGAAATTGTATAGAACACATGGTTGGGGAAGCCTCAGAAAACTTACAATCATGGTGGAAGGGTGAAGGGGAAGCAAGCACTTTCTTCACATGGTAGAGTGGGAGAGAGAGAGTAAAGGGGTAAGTGCTACACACTTTTTTTTTTTAAGATGGAGTCTCGCTCTATTACCCAGGCTGGAGTGGAGTGGCAGAATCTTGGCTCACTGCAGCCTCCGCCTCCCGGGTTCAAGCAATTCTTGTGTCTCAGCCCCCTGAGTAGCTGAGACTATAGGTGCACACCACCACATCTGGCTAATTTTTGTATTTTTAGTAGAGACGGGTTTTGCCATGTTGGCCAGGCTGGTCTCAAACTCCTGACCTTAGGTGATCTGCCCACCTTGGCTTCCCAAAATGCTGGGGTGACAGGTGTGACCACTGCACCCGGCCTTATACACTTTTAAACAACCATATCTTGTGAGAATTCACTCACTATCATGAGAACAGCAAGAGGGAAATCTGCCCCCATTACCCAGTTACCTCCCCCAGGTTCCTCCCCCGACACTGAGGATTATAATTCAACATGAGATTTGGTTGAGGACACAGAGCCAAACCATATCAAGTAAAATTCACGGTTCCATGAGCTTCTTCTCATCAGGACCTCATGTTTCCAATGAATGAATTTCTCTACTTCAGGCCATAGCTCCTGTTGGGTGGCCCTTTTTTTAAGGGAGCCTGAAGATTCTAGTATTTGTCCCTTCCTCTTGCTCCTTTGTGCTTAGGGCTAGTGACAGATCCCCATTGTTGCTACCCTTGGACCTACCCTCCACTCAGGGAATAGGTCTTCATAACACTGCCTCCATTGTCCCATTGACTGTGACACTGGGTTCTTGCCACGATGTTCAGGTGAGAAAATTGTATGATTTGCCTAAAGGTAAAAAATGAGTTAATGAAAGAATAAAATCCAGATTCCAGAATTACTTTTGACTCTTGAAAGAAAGATTGAAGTGGTCTATCCAGCCTTAAAGAAAGAATCTCATGGGGAGAAATAAAGGCAAAAATCTCATCTGAAGACCAACAAACATTCTGCAGTGCTCCAGCCAGCTTCTGAAGTATCTCCTGTCCAGTTCCTTTAAAAGTCTCAGAGAACCACCAAAGTAAGCTGAGCTGATGATCTTGGAACTCTTTTAGACTGTCAGCTCTAGAGTTGACACCAAATCTTACCCATAGAAAAACAGAGCTTTAATACTATTTTGATCATAAATAGATTTCCCCTGTTCTCACTAAAACTCTTCAGTGTTCTAGTTATACTCTCAGTAAAAGAAAGAATCTATTTATCCTTGGCTTAGCAAAATTACCAACTTTTCATGATTCATGGCTGCATAAATAATTTTTAACCATAAAAGCAATGTGATTTGGATTGAAGATTTTTAGAGCGCAGCTCAGTAGTGGAAAGCCCATTGTCTCAGGGCCACAATCTCATCCTCAATACATGTGAGGTGGAAAATGCCACTGTCGCTTCTCTTGATCCTGTGATTAAGGGTAATAATGTGTCATTTGGAAGATCTGAAGTGAAGAATAATGCACTTGTAAAAATGGTAGTTTGAAAGAAGATATTCATGATGAGCCCCAGCTCTTTCCTCTGATTAAGCTGTTCATTCTGTGCACATAGCAAAACTGTCCCCATGTGTCCCCATGCTGAAGAATCATGGGTATGGGGTCATCTCAGCTAGTTTGCTGCAGGAGCATCTGATGGGGGAGTAAAATACTCATCTTTCCTGCTTGAACACCTCCCATTCTCTCAGACAAATTTGCTTGGAGCTCCCTGAATGTGATTAGTGATGGTGGTTGGGAGTACATCCTTCCCTCCTCCATAGGGAAAAGCCACCACTCTCTGATAGGTGGATAATGTGGAAGGACTCTCATGCTTGGCCCTTGGTAAATCTCTGCTTTTATGGGTTGGGGAGTAGGAAAGGGCAGCAGGAGCATGGTTGCAGTGATGTAGACCTGAAAGATGAACCTGGCTGTGTGTTTTGTGCATTGTTTAGAAAGTGGGATACTCGAAGCTACTTTGCAATAAAACTGGCTAGGTGCTTGGTAGTTCTCACAGCTCATCTTTTTATCTTAAAAAGGCACAATATTTTAACCGTCTTAGACAAATAAGTACCCCTGTAATCCTTTCAAGGAGGAAGCATTAGTAACCTTTGATAACTGATGTTAGCATTTTATCACTACTATCAGGAGGATCCAACACAGTCCCAATCTATTTCCTTCAGATTACAGCATAAGCCCCTCCTTTTTCCTTCTCAGTGGTAACAGATCCACCCATGTCTATGTGCCAGTCTATCACTCTCATAAATGTGGAGCTAGCTGCTCCTTAACTCATCCTAGGAGCCCACTCTTCTTCCCTTCTCTCCATTCCTCCTTCCTTTCTTCCTTTCTTCTTCTTCTTCTTTTTTAGTTTATTAGTCCTGAATTTTTGAGTAAATGCATTTTGTGAGTGCATAGGTACTGTGCTAACATGTTATGTGATTTTAAGGTATGAGTGAGACTTCTATTTTTATTTCACAAATGACTTCTGAGATATCCAAGGCAAAGCAGACACTTCCACGTTAACAGAATCTCCTCAGACATGGATCCTTGCTTGGAAGATCTGATTTGTTTGTGAGTTTCTGGGAACTTGCAAAGTTTGTTATGTATTTTGGGAGAAAAATCAGATTTGAAAAATATAAAAAGGGAGATTGGGAGGGAAAATAAATCCAAGTTCTCTTCAGGAAAATTTCAGAATGAGAGAGGAGAGAGTTGAAGTTTTATATTTGGGAGGTAATTTAATGGCCTTGGTTGGATTCACTTGCACAGGTATAAGATCTTGCGTTGTGTGAACCAGTCACTGGGAGTGGTGGTGGAAAGGCTGATTTAGATGTGAAACAAAATGCTTATACCAGTTGCCAACATAAACCAAATAACTTTAATATCAAACCATCTAAAGTCAGATAAAGATCGTTGAAGAGACATGGGAAAAAACCAGGGGAAGTTTCATATAGTCAGTGGCATTTGATGTTGGGTCTTTAAGTCAAGTTTGGATCTGGAGAGATGGAGGTGGGAAGGGAGAGGAGGAAAGATGAAGCTTCCACAAAAATGGGAAAACATGAGCCAGGTACACATGGAGATAATGGATTGTTCTGGTTCGATAAAATTAACCTGTTGCATGGCCTTTAATTTTCAGAAGGAAGTTAGAAGGAAATCAGGAAATCTGTATGATGAGATCATTAAACATTTCAGTGAAAAATACCCTTGCAATTAATTTCATTTGCAACATGCATGCTTATGAATCACTATATTTGTTGCGATGTTATGAAAAGGTCAAAACTAATTATATATTTGTTATGATTAGCTGAACATTCTAGCTGTCATTTGTTATTTTGGTTCCCTTGAGACAATGTAGACTCAGTTCTATCCCTACATTGGAGTTTTGAGTGTCATTTTTTTAGAACTTTAATGAAAATGTTTCTTTTATCACTGTAATTTGGTTTATTATGCTTAATGCCACCAAATTACTTTTAAATCTTGGCATGGTTTTATTAAAAATGATCTCATTTTAATTTGCTGCTCTAGATACAGAATTCATCATGAAGACAAGACAAACAGCTGCCTCTTCAGAGATGTTCTGAAAGTAGCTTAATGAGAAATCCAGAAGTACTGAAGACATTATGAATGCATTCAAAATTCTCTCTAATGTTGGTTACCTGAAAATCTTTATGTTGTGTGTGTGTGTGTGTGTGCTTTCTTTTCCAGAAATTGCTAGACTTTCTGGTCTCTGACTGGAGAATTTACCAGTATGTATTTCCTGCGGGCAGATGGAGATGCAAATCTGAGGAAAACTCAATGACATCCAAAATCATGGTCTATAAAAATCAAGTGTCTCAACAAAGCTTCAGATTTGAAATATTATCTATTCAATTCTAATATTATCAAAGGCAGGGACTATATTTTGTTCAAAATCTGTGGCAGGTGTCTGTGTGGCATTTGCTTAAGAGGTTGTCCATTCTTTATTCAGTAGGTCTGCATTTATTATGTACTGTATGCAAGAGGATGAGCAATTTATATAGAGTGATTGGGATTTAAAAGAAATATTCAGATTAACCCTTCTAGAAGTTTATAATCAGCTGGAAGTTTACAATATAATAGTCTCCTATGAGACCATTGAAAACAGTAAAGTTTGAGACAGTCACTGGAATTATCACATGTTGACATCCATATGCTTTAAGTATGACTTGAATGGCTTGCTTTGGAATGAGAAGTAATAAATCAGTAGCACAACTATTCCAAAGACTAAGTGGTGGAAGCTTTATTTTATTAAATATTAAGGTTAGAAATGACATTCTCCTACTTAAGCGTGGTGGCAATGCACTGGTATGCTTAAATATTGTATCCAGGAAACACGGATAGCTATCTCTCCATCTATTTTACTAAGTGATGGTGGTAGGCAACTAATTACCCCCTGGATAGTTCTTTTAAAATTAAGTCAAAATTTGCATTAAAACAAAAAAAATATTGTAACATGCCTTGGTTAAGAACCCATGCTCTGGACTCTGACAGATTGAAGTCAAAATCTTATTCTTTAACCAACAGGCAGTCTGTCCTTGGGTTAGCTACCAATGTCTTTTCTTGCAGTTTCTTTTTGTGTAATGCAGATGATAATGCAGAGTGCCAGCCTCATACACTGAGGCTGAGAGGACACTTGAGATCATGTATGCCCAGGGTCTCCATAGGTTTGGTCAATGGTACTTGGTCTCTAAGGGTTAGTAGGGAGTGGGGTCTGGTTTTGATGCTGTGGTGGGGCATGGGGTAGTGTTGTACCATTCGCCACTTTATAGTAAAGTGATCTTGGACAAGCTATCTAACCTCTCGGAACCTCAGTTTTTAAAAATATAATATTTACCATAGGGTTTCTATGAGCATTACATAAGCAAAGGTGAAGGACATGCAAAGCACTTGGATTTAGTACATCCTTGTTAAATGATAGCTGAAATTACAGTTGTTAATGTTACCTGATGACGTGACCTTGATAATTTACTGAGAGTGCATACCAAATGAGACTAAGGCAATGTATTTTCTCTTTTTGTATATAGAAGATGCATATACATTTTTATATATGTACATATTTCTCATAAAGTCCAGATGAAATGTCAAGGTTGGTCTGACTCCTCAGGGTCATCCTGGATTACTGTGATGCAGGGTGGAGGTCCCTTGCCTTCTGTTGGCTCCTTTGGATTAGATCCCTATTTTTTCATCAGTGAAGGTTTCAACTTTATTAGTAGAACTCTGTGGCTGCCAAGAAGAGAAAGCTAGGGACCAATGAGTAAAGTGTCTTATGATTTATTGTCCAAATGAGGACACTTTTGTGAGAGAAAATAGTGTTTAACCTACAGACCTTCTTGATTTCAGGCTTAATGCTTAATGTTCTTGGCAAACTAGAATGTCTGGTTACCCTCCCAATAAAGAAAAATGGATGGGAAATGGGGAGGGAAAAGAAGGAAGAAGGATACAATTGTAAACAAACAAACAAACACATCAGACAATACCTGCACACAAATTCGTTTTGAAGTCTCCATTTACCAAGCAGTCTCTCTAAAATGGAAGAAGCTTCTCTAATTGGATATTTTGTGGGTAAAGCTTAAACACAAGTCTCTCCAGTGCACCTGTGACATGACTAAGAGTGCACTCACCTGCAAAGCCAGCCTGCTTGTTTCTGGATTTCTAGATGTTCACATGTCAGGATGGTTTAATGCTGGTCATTTCACTCCCAAGGCTTATGGGACTTTGGGTTATTACTTGTAAACACAGGAGGTCTGTCTCCACTCTGGTGGATTTACTGTTCCTATTTCCCTCTGTTTCTTTCTTCCACACTGCCATTATTTTAAAAATACAGTCTAACCAGAAAAAGTTCCCCTTCCTATACAGAACTAGACCTGAACAAAACTGAGAACTTAGTGTACCTTTGAGGTCCCAGCCTCTCCTTTCATTACTTCTTCCACACGCCCATAGGTGCTTTCTCTGGACATTCCATTACCTTGCTTGCTCTAGCCCTGCATACATTTGTCACTTTTTCCTTTGGACATCCTTGACCAGTTAATGCTTTTTCTCTTCTCATTCTTTTAGGCTGCAGGCATCAACTAAGTAGACTGTCACTTGGGCTTCCTTCAGCCAATGTTCCAATTTTTACTCAACCATGGCCTCTGTGATGTTGGGGAACATCTGGTGGGCCATACATTTTAGAAAAGGTAGATTTTATGTTTCTTTAAAAATCACACTACAAGGGTAACTCCTAGAGCTACCTTTTCCTGAGCTGATGCTGTTACCCTTTATATTATTCCTTCTTTGAAACAACAATTTCAGGTGATTCTTGACTAAGAACCCATCTAGTCCTTTTGTTGAAGGCAAAGGGTTAAATTAAAGCCATAGCTGCTGAGATAGAGGGGGGCGGAAAAGCTAGTTAGTTCTATTTTATCTTCATCTAGTTTTCTTTAAGCTACTTTCTCCTTATTTCTGTCTTCCTGCAGCTTCTTTTAGGCTAAGAATAAAAAACTTTGAACCCTGCTCTATATCTCCAACTCTGTGGGGTCTTGCCTTTTCTTCTACAATAAAGATGAAGCCCAGATTTGAAATCTGAAAGGAGAATAAATCTTAACTGTGAACATCATCTTTCAAAACAGCTGACCTCCATTTGTTTCCCGAATATCTCACCTGGGCAATCTTTTTCTTTTAGCACCAAGAAATTGCTGAAGGAAGAAATGTTAGATCTAGTTTTTAATTAACTTCTCCATTGATTTCTACATAACTCTGTATGAGTCACCGTTCTTTAGTGAAAGGGATGAAAATCTCCAAGATTAATGGTTGTTACCAGGAATTTTTCTGGACCGGGTTCCAGATACTCTACACTTTCTTCTTTCCTCTGAACTCATTAGCTTACTCTGTTCTTCACCCTAAAACACAAAGATGCACACAGAAACGTAGGCACGTTTGTATATGCCAAATGTACTTTCAGAATGAAAATATCAGGGAGAAAGGAAGGTGATTATGCACTACATTTAATAGTTGACATTAAAAAAGTCCTGTTCTACAGTTTTTCAATAAATTTTTTAATGAAGTTGTTTATAGCAGGTGTTATATGTATTGAATGAAAATGTAGTTATGTATAAGTGAAGAGGAAAGAGGCTGGTGGATCTTAAAATATCCATAAACCAGATTGATATACTATATATTTTAGATATTAGAGGTTGATGTACTTCTTTTCTCACAAATTTCTATAATAGTATGTGAAAAGATAGAGTAATATTTTCTAAAATAAGAGAAACATTTAAAAATGGGAGAAAAATATTAGAAAATGTAAAATAGAATGCCTTGGGTATAATTTTTAGTGAAGTGAATAAACTTTGTATTTCCTCCTTCTAATATGTTACCATTCTAGACCATCTTTAGCTGGACAGATTCATCATACTCCAATTTATAAATGTTTAATTTAAGCCTCCTAATACATTTTAATGAACCATTTTCTTCTATTTGTTGTCAATAAAAATTCTGATTGATATGAAATCTGAATATTGATTACAATCAAGCAAAACCTTTGTCCAATATCTGTTATTGTTATTGCCATTTTTAAGGTCATTATTTTTCCCTTTCATGTCTGAAAATATTTTTGTACTTTGAAGGACTAAACTAAAAGTTTCCTAGAGTTGTAAATAATCCTGAAGAGACCAATCAGTTGTATGAAATACTGACTAATACCTATTTCTTTCCATTATTTCCCAACACAATGAATGCCACCTCAATTTTCCAGTTAAGCTCTCCTCCCACCTCCCTCAATCCTGGAATTTTCCTTTGAGACCACTTTCTGAATCCATGGCTGTTTGGATTGTGCTTCAAAATTACCTCCTTCATCTGGTGGTCTCTCTGTTTCTGGTCTGGTGCAGTTACTGAAAGAATATTTTGGGTGACCTCCCTCTAGTCTCCCTCCTGGTCTTCTTTCCTTCAATTCTTCCTCTACCCTCAGCCAGAGTGACTGCTACCTATCAGGCCTATTGGACCTACTTGCATTTTATATTTTAGCCACACCAAACTCATCTTTCCGCTAACATAATAGCCCTATTCTCTCTTATGTCCATGCCTTCTAATATGCTGCATCCTCAGCCTGGCTCCCTTCACCTGATAATATCTGAGTCATCCCACAAATCTTAAGTTAGCTATTCCCTTCTTCAGGAAGCCCTTCTTGACCCAGCCCCAGGTTAAATACTTCTGAGTTCTCCTTCAGCTTTGGACTTCCTCTGAGAAAGTTCTAATCCTGCTTTGAGTAATATACTCTTTTTGATCTTTGTTTTATAATTAATTGTGTGAGAACAGGGACTGATATGGTTTGTCTGTGTCCCCACCTAAATCTCATCTTGAATTTTAGCTCCCGTAATTCCCACGTGTTGTAGGAGGAACTTGGTGGGAGATAATTGAATCATGGGGGCAGTTTCCTCCATACTTTTCTTGTGGTAGTGAATAATTCTCATGAGATATGATGGTTTTATAAGGGGTTTCCTGTTTTGCTTGGCTGTCATTCTCTCTTGCCTGCCACCATGTAAGATGTGCCTTTCACCTTCTGCCATGATTAGGAAGCCTCCCCAGCCGTGTGGAACAGTGAGTCCATTAAACCTCTTTTTCTTTATAAATTACCCAGTCTCAGGTATGTCTATCAGCAGCATGAAAATGAACTAATACAGGAACCATATCTGTTTTCTTCAGTATGGGACCCCCAGAACCTAGAATGGTGCCTAGAATGTGGCAAACACTTTTACTTTTTGAATGTATTTTTGCTTTCTGGTATCCTTTTCCAGCACACCTCACTAATGTTCTGAGTATCATTTAAACTATTTATAAAATTAGACTTTAGAACACAAAGATAAATTGGTTCACTTTACCATAGTAACTGGGTAACTTGGTATAAACTAAAAGTAATTTTTTAAAACAGCCCAAAATGACTATGTTTGTCTAAACCAGTAAGAAGAGTTTTCAAAACAGCAAACTGCACAACTGACGACATACAGCAAACACACCTTTGCCAATGGGAGCAAGTAATGGGGAACAAATCAAGCTCAACTTGTTCTGGAAAAAAACCCTGTTGTTTTATTATTATTTAGAAAGCACACACAACAATTTATTTGGGCAAAAGAAAAAATGCAAAATAAGTGAGCATACAAATTTATTTTAAAAGAACTGGTGTCACTTCCCGAGTCGTATCTATGTGAGCTTTTTAAACTTTTGTATTTCTTATATCTGTATACATAATCAGAGTTATGGATATAGATATATGGAAACACATCACACACTCATCAGAAATCCTTTCTCCAAAAATCTGTAGGGAGTGCATCCTTTTTCTTCCTTCAGGTGTTTCCTTGGATCACGCCACAGTCTCTTTTCTCTGAGTTCGTCTCTGATGACAAGTAAGGATACTTGTGAAGGAAGATTTCCCCTTAGTTCTTGACTTTTTCTTTATTTTTTTCTGATTCTTCAGTGAGATTCCCAGTTCTTCCATGATGGCGTTGAAAGAGAGACACTAGGGAACATGAGATACAGACCATCAGCTTAATTAAGGCTATCTCATGTGCCGTTGACCTGCCTCTTGCCTAGGTATTTATGAACATAAGATATTGGCCTGAAGGCAGCTCTGTCACAATTGGCCAGTTCCCAGCACCTCCTCCTCCACCCGCTGGCCACCCACCTTTTCTACTCGGGGATACTGAGATGGCAAGTTAGCTGGGCAAACTTTGGGATTTCATTCACAAATGCAGTAGTATAAAACTACCCAGTTAAAGCAAACTCAGGGCTCTCAAAATAGATAACTTACCTTTGCTGAGACACCAAAATAGAGTTAAATTAAGTCATTTCCCCCACTGAGATGATCCAAACATTGATAGGATTATCAAGGCATACGGACACTTCAGTAATGCTATAGAAAATGAACAAACCTTCTCTACACCAAGGCTTTGTTTTTTTCTCCCATGAAACCTTACTTTGTTCCTAAAATAAAATCTAATTCTTGATGACTTTCCTTTCTGATAAAAAAAAAGAAAAAAAAACAATTTTAAATTGTATATTTTCTCCAAAAAACAGAGATTCTGGCAGCAGCAATGATGCAGCTGTGGTCGAAATGAAAAATAATGTGGTACTGAACTGCACAGCAAAAATGATGGCACAATACAAAAGAAAATGGAAAATGGAATTATGATTGAAAAATGTTCTACATATACAGACAATATATATAATCTCCATTGCAATTATGTTGTATCTGTTCACATGCATAGTACATAAATGGACCAATAAAACATAATTTGCTGTCATTTTTCTAGCCAAGATAAGACCTTTGAGTGAAAAATTCCTGCTCAGAGAAATTTCTATAATGTCCTGGTTAGAGAAATTTCTAAAAAGTAGTTTTCTTTTTGATGAGGTCACTCTTAAAACATCCTCTAGTGATGTAAGCCAGCACAGGAGGACAAAGGCAGCATGATTCCACTTATATGAAGCATCTAAAATAGCCAAAGTCATGAAAACAGAGAGTAGAATGGTAGTTGCCAAGGCTGGGAGGAAGGGAAATGGGGGCAGTTGCTGCTCAAGGGGATATAAAGTTTCAATTATGCAAGATAAATAAGTTCCAGAGATCTTCTGTACCACATTGTGCCTATAGTTAATATTGTCTTGAACACTTAGACATTTTTAAGCAGTTAGATCTCAAGTTAAGTGTTTTTACCACAATTTAAAAAAATCCTCTAAAAAACCAAAGCCTTTGGTAAAGGTTATAGAAGTGCAAGCATACTTTTTTAACCTTAGCACACAAAATGGATATGGTTGAAAGTCAAATGACAATGTGCCACTAGGTGATGTGTCTAAGTTGTAACTGCCTTACAGGAAGAAATTTGTGTCCTATGTTTGCAAAGTACTAAATATCTAGTGTGGTTCTTGTGTATCAGCGTGCAACATGTGTATTTGAAAATGTTCTTTTTGTTCCAAAAATAACTTGATGTAGTTTAGAGAAGTAGTAATTTTAAATTTTTCTATTTTTAAATTTTTTCTACTTGATTTCAAAACCAGGCCCAGAATTTAGGTTCTAGGTGTAAACTATTGGCCTATTAGATGTACGTCTCTTAAAAAACTGGTTCTTTGAATAAAACGTTTTATCTCTTGTAAGCATAAGTGTTTATAGGATTTGAATTTCACTTCCATTTTCTTATAATACAAAAACATAAAAACTCATGTCATGTGTGCTAATTTTCTTTCAAATGGTAAGTTGTGGCTTCAGTGAATTGGGAGGGATGTCATGCCACACAAAGAAAAACGTCAGAAAGTTTTTTATGAACTGTACTTCAAAAATGTTAAAGCAAGTACAGATGCTTCTCACTTACTATGGGGTTGTGTCCCAATACACACATTGTATGCTGAAAATATTAAGGAGAAATTGCATTTAATATACCTAACCTAGAGTTTAGCCTAGCTTACCTTATACACTCATGGAACACTTACACTAGCCTACAGTTGGACAAAATCATCTATCCAGCCCATTTTATAATACAGTGTTGACTCTGTCATATAATTTGTTTATTGAATACTATGCTGAAAGTAAAACACAGAATGGTTATATGGGCACTTAAAGTACGGTTTGTCCAGACCGTATATCACTTCCACACCACTGCAAAGTCAAAAAATTGTAAGTCAAAACTTCATGTCTGTATATCATGAATGAAATATAATAATTTGTTAACATTACACCATATAAAGCTTATGTGTTGCTACTAAGAGCAAATTAATATTTTATAGTGTAACTGTGATATATAGTATTGTATCAGAGTTTTGCAAACTTTGCTCAGAAATGTATTCCGGTGGAAGAAATATTTTTGGCATTAAAATGGAAGGAATGGAAGGAGGAAAGAAAAGAGTGTCAAGAAATTTGCAAACTTTATTACATATTATACCCTTTATATAGATGGGGAAATTTACTATTGGAGATATTAAGTAACTTACCCAAGAGAAAGAGCTTGCGTCTGAACTCAATATATCTGGACTGCCCAAACCAAGTGCTTTCACTAGAAATCATCTACATATTACTTTTTAAAAATATTTTTTATCACTATAGATAGCTTTTTGTGAATTTTCCCAAAAACTATTATGTTAAGAAATTCCAATCTTTATGCTTTACTTGAACTCTCAAGCATTTGATTTTAGGCATTTCATTTCATTTTACATTGAAATCACCAAAATGAATCTCTGAGTGTGACTTGACACACACCGAGGAAGGTCTCATTGAAACCTCTTTTCCCTGTTTTGGGTAGAAGAGTGGTCATAGATATTACCTTGACAATCTGTTTCAACTAAGTTTATTTTTTTAAAAAAGGAAATCCTACCCCAGATTTTAGACTGCCTTAAAGTACAACAAACATCTATACTCTTGAATAACTCCAAGTATTTATTTCTTGCTGCTTGTGTGAGAGCAAATACAAATATAGTTTTATCAGTGGTCTGCTTTCTCGGTCTTTGGTCGCAAACAATGATTTCTTTTTGATTCTTACTTTGTCTCCAACTGTTGAAAAGAAAATGGCAAGATATTGGGGCTGACCTTTCTGCCTCCAAGTTTTTGCTGTAGTCACAAGGAAAGGTGACCTTTAAGGCCTCTCCCAGCCATGAGCTCGAGTAAACCACACATTCTTGGATCCACAGGAAATGAAATTGTGAAGGTCATCTTTCAGCCCAGAGTGGCTTGGGAGGGGCTCATATTCATTAATTAATTTGCCTTTTATGATCTCAGAATTAAAGATACATATAAAGATTGAGCTTCTGAACTGGGACCAAAATGACAGCAGCTTTCTAAAACTTCTGTTTGTAGGCTTGGTTTTTTCATATTCACAGAGCCATAGAAACATTATTTTAAAGCATGTTGGTTTAAATTCCTAAATCTTACTTTCATGAGAAAGTATCAAACATAATGGCATTCAGCTAGCTGCCTTACTCAAGACGTACTGCAAAAGGAGGCGGGATACTCAGGTAGTATTTTCTGGTACTTTGCAGACTGGAAAGTCCTCCAGTAGTCTGGATCTGGGGCCTGGATTAAAAATGTGATGGAGTTCACATTTTTAATAAATCTACACTTGCACTTGGCTTTTTTTTTTTTTTTTTGACAGAGTTTCACTCTGTCACCAGGCTGGAGTGCAGTGGTGCCAACTTGGCTCACTGCAACTTCTGCCTCCTGCGTTCAAGTGATTCTCCTGCCTCAGCCTCGAGAGTAGCTGGGACTACAGGTGCGTGCCACCACACGTGGCTAATTTTTGTATTTTTAGTAGAGACGGGGTTTCACCATATTGGCCAAGATGGTCTTGATCTCCTCTTGTGATCCACCCTCCTTGGCCTCCCAAAGTGCTGGGATTACAGGCATGAGCCACCGTGCCTGGCCTACAAGTGACTTTTAATTACAGTTTAGAATTGGTGCCTGGTATCAGAATGAGGAGTTTTAATTTCAGCTATACTTCCTAGCAGCCGGGTTATACTGGGCAAGGTGTTTATTTTCTCTTGGACTCAGTTTCCTTATGTATCAAGTGGGACAATAGTAGAATCCTTTTCATAGAGCTATTATGAGAGTTCAATGTACTGTTATATGCAAAACAGTCCAAGGGGTGGCATATTTTAAGTATGCTCTTTCTTTAAAATAAAGTTTTATATACCATAGTATATATTTTAACTCTATGCCATTCATTGCACTCACTGTCTTTTTTTTTTTTCCTTGGGAGAGATACAATGAAAAGGTTGATGGTTCTTTAATTTGAGCCATCTGATGCACATCTGTGCAGCAATTCCTTTGAGCTGCTTATACTAGTGTTTTAGTTAAAATAGTTCCCATAGGTGTTTAAAACATAAATTTTCAATGCCTATTACCACTTCTTTTGCCCAGTCCATGTTTCTGTGTCTATGTAGTTATTGGCATTATGACAACTTGTATTGTGCTCTATACATAGGCACTTCAACATCAGAAGGAAATGAAAGCTCACCGCAGTCCCTGGCAATTTGAAAATTCCATCTCTGTGCTTATGAACCATCTATTAATACAATGAACCTTTATAATAATGTCTGATAGAAAAATTCATTTACAAATGAATTTATAGTAATAAAGTATGCTCTTGCCATTTATGCTGTTTCTGACATTATCCAAAAATAATGTAGAGCATGTGTGTGTGTGTGTGTGTGTGTGTGTGACCTTTCCTTTAGAGGAAAGGAAATGGAGAAACACAATTTAGTCTAGTAGAGATTGAAATAGAAACTTCAACTAAAACTCTTGGTTTTAGAAGGAGAGAGATTTGCTTGTTTATTTCAGTTTTGCAGAAGGTTATTGCTCTTCTCTGATTCCTCGGTGCTTGTGGTGTGTCCCTAAGGAGCCCTTGTTCTTCCATATTCTTTCTTTGCTTTCTTTTACCTTCCCCTTTGGTTTGTTTCTTTTTTAATTGCTGGCTTCATGGCATCTCCTTTGAATTAACCTCAAATGTTTGATTTCTTGATGCTTGTGTGAGCCTGAATATAAATTATATCTTCTCTTTACACCTTTATCCTTCCGTAGCAAATGTTGCCCTGGATGAGGTGGGAGGGACTAATAAAGTTCTATTTGTTTTGTACCTAAAATACTCTGCCTCACAAAGAATGATTCAGGGGAAAATAACAATTTTTTTTAAGTTATAGATAAAGCTCTGGGCAAGATTGGATTTGAGTTTGCAGTATTCAAAAAACTAGACTGTTTGGAATTGGCTTTCATACTGGTTGCAAACTGACATCAGACTGTGAATGTCAGATTGATTTCTCATTGTAGATTTAGCATTTATACATTCACATCTTTCATTCATTGGTAGGTATAGGTAAACATTTCAGACAACTGCTTTGGATGCTTATACCCTTAAGGATTTTTCTGAGGAATTATTTTTCAGAAGCTCTGGCCTAGCCAATAATACAATACAAATCTTACATTTTGTATAGGTTTCTCCCTTTAATAGACTCCTTATTCAAGGGCACTTGAAGTGCTCTGTGACACAGTCTGATAAATTTTCACATTACACATGGAAGAAAAAGGATGTAGGAAAAAGGATATTATTGTCATTGTATAGATGTAAAACCTTGCATTTTATGTATAGACCTACTATAAGTTGAAAGCAAGCTATGATTTGGAGTATTTTTATAAAGACAATTTCAGTAAAATGTAGAATATTAAAGAAATAGTTTCCTGAAAAATAATGGGATTATTATTACTATTTTTTTTTTTGATCTTGGTCAAATTCCTGCTGTAGTTCTGTGGAGCCAGTGTCTCAATGATTATATTTTTTAAAGAAGGACAAAAACTTCACTTTCTTAACATTTTTTAACTCTAAGCTCTAGTGTAGGAGCAAACCTAGGATGGTTTGAGGATATAATCAGGAAAGTTTTTAAGGAATAGGAACAGAAGAATCGTATTTAGGGATTTGCAACATAGAGACTTGTACAGTCTGGTCACCTATCTGTCCACAGATTTCACTCCCTTCCAAGAGAATTAATGATCTTAAGAGCAGAGGTCAGGCTTTAATTGTCTCTCACTAATTATGTGAAGGCAGGTGGAAGGAGATTTTTGGAGTAGTTTTATGTGTACCATCCTTGTGGGAAGTTTTTGCATTCCAGAACTGAGGATTTGGGCAGCATTTCCTGTGGTTTGATCCATTTTCTGAGCTCATTCACAACCCATGGGCCATCTTTTATGCATCCATCCTTGGAATTTAAAAAAAGTGAATCCTAGAGGTTGAATGTTGATCACCGTATTAGCTTTTAGAATAGTCGTTATGTTGATTTGTGCCTGACAGCTAATGAGAAAGCTGATTCTCATCTCCTGGGTCCATGTAAAGAATGTTGGGGTGAAGGAAATCTAGCCACTGAAATAAAATGTACAAGTGTGGTCGCCCATCCTAATCTCCACCTGTGACCCAGCAGCCACGTCTTGCCTGGCCCATTTTCTTGCACCTTTAAAGCTTTAAACTGGCTCCCCATGGGAAATGACTCTTGAAAGTCCCTGTCTTCCCTTCCTTTGGCTATAGCATGTAGACTTCATGAGCTCCTTTTTCCTGTGTTTGTTAATGTCATATTTGCATTACCTCCATGTTGTCTCTTCTGCTCTATTTCATTTTTGTTCCCACACTTGGGACCTGATGCCAACATCTTTACCATCTCGGATCCTAGATTTAAGTTTCTCTGTTTGCATGAATGCATGCCCTAGAATTCCTTGTTCTCCTAAATGAGCTCTTCAAACCATAAAGATATACCTATGAGGGATACAGGGTTACTCCATGATATCAGATACACCAGTGTCTTCATCCTGTTGTTCATCTTTATTTAAAGATTTCATTTAGAAACCTTATTCTCTCAATAGAAAAATAGTATATTTTTAAGTGGCATGCACAATCCATATGGATTTTTAATTAAAAAAAAAATGATCCTTAAAAAATTTTGCACATTGGGTGGCCACCCAGGGCTATCCAGTGCAAATTCCTGACAAGTAGGGGATGTGTAAGTTCATCCTCCTCTAACATTAGGGATAATGTCATGGAAAACTTTGAAAAGTGGAATTAACATTGAGGCCATGTAATATTTTGACATTAATCTATGTGCTTTTTTCCAGTCCTTCTAAATCCCAGTCCTTTTTCTCACTTTTCAAGTTACAGCAAGTGCTTTTATATGCACTATCTTCAGGGTAGGGATGATATAGAAAGAAAAAAGACTCAAATTTGGAGCTTTGAGCTTTTAAATGGACTTTTGTGGATCTATAGAAGACGCTGCAGTCTTTGAAGCTATTAATTGCAACAGTCAGGTGTTTGAAACAAGGAAAAAGCAGGCACTTTGAACTGTAAAAGTCTGACATTAAATATCAAGCTTAGAGCCTTCAGGACTCAGCCTATAGGACTGAGGATGGAGTGTAAAGAAAGGGTTGTCTTGTAGCTGCTCTCAAGGAGAAAAGTTCAACCAGGTGATGTGAGAATCTTGACCAGAGCCTAGATGCCAAGGGAGATCTGAGGAGGGGTACCTCCTCTGCCTTCTCTGGGGGCAAAGTCCCATGCAGTGGGATAAGAAAAGCAGCCTGATAGGTGTGGGGACCTGAGAACACAGGGAAACCATAGCCCAGTCTCTGTCTTAGGCATTCAGAGGAGGCACTTAATGGAGCAGAGAGGTGTCAGCGGGGTATGCCACATCAGGCCAGCCTGAAACTGTCCTCTGAGACTCCCATGGCCTCCCAAGGGTGCTCCAGAGCAGCTAAAACATTTTCCTGCCCTAGAAAGGACACAGGAATAGCTGATGGTATAAAAGGGAGCATGAAACATGGCCCAGTCCAGTGCTATGAGCAGAGAACAGAGAGATATTCCTGCAGTGAGGATAAGCTTCCAGTGGGCCTTGTATACCTGGAAGTAAGCAGCTCTCCTTGCTTAAAAGTGGCAGAAATGTGGGTTTGTGCTTCAATCCAAACCACAAACTGCCTTTCTCCTCTCCAGAGTCACTGTCAGAGGCCAGTGTGGCTTTGTGCCTTGGCCCTCTAGCTTCTCTCTGGCTTCCTGCACTGAAGGCCTGAGAGGATTCTGTGTGGATTGGTTTTCCCTCACCTCATGGAAAAGGCTTGATTTTTTGGTTTTTTGTTTTTGTTTTATTGCATATCAGAGGCTGAATTAGGGCCATAAAATAAACTTCCAAGAAATTCTTTGCATGCCCTTTCTCTACAGGGAATGGCCCTACCTTTAAGCTAAACTGACCGTGATGTGTAGGGTGTTAGTTGTCCACAGTGCACGTATGCACTACACGCATAGTTTTCGGGGTACCAGTTTATGCCTGTAGTAGTGGGAATGCATTTTTCTCAAGCTACAAACTTGGATTTGCAAACAAATTATGTGATACTGTTTAAAAAAACAGAACTCACCTTGGCTTAGAGGTTCCCCATCTGCTAGTGCGTCTTATCAACTCAAGGTAATTCACTTTTGGTTTAAAATGCTTTCTTTTGGTTAATGTCTCAGTTAATGCAAGCCTCTCTCCACATCCCTTCTCTCTTCTCTTCTTTTCAAGGGTCATCTGGGATAAGGAGAAGTGTCTAGAGGGCCCAGGATCAGCTAGTCCAAGGCCACCCTCTGTCCTTTTGTCTTCCATGGGGATGTGACATCCTACTAGGTCATGAACACTGATTTCTGTCTCTGCTGTGCCCTCTGAGATGACCATGGTCCCACTGTGGTCTCTGTGTCACAGCCACACACTCTGTGTCTTTCCTGCTCTAACCTCAAGTCTTCCAGTCCACTGGTTCTCTCAGCCCTTCCACACATGCCTCTTGGGTGAGAAGAGCCATGGATTTTTGGCTGTTTTCCCTGCATTCTCTGAGATTGAGGAAGACACTATCTATGAAACATTCCATAGCTTCACTGCCTACATGCTGCTATTCTGCCATTCAGGAGACAGTGGCATACAAAATGTCTCTACAAGTCTTATCACCTCCTGGCCCTTCACCCTGTGAAGTAAAAAATGGCATTTTTCTGTCCAGGATTCCCTTTTAATTTTTCTGTGGTTTCTATTCTCCTGCATCCTCCCAAGTGTGAACTTGGCTCAGAGATGGTAATTGGTTTAGGAATAGCCTCCTCTCAGAGATTAAGGTAGTGTCTAACCTTTGTGACTTTCCTCCAATTCTCTCTTTCCTAATGGTCAGAATCTGGTCTGGGGTAGGTAAATCAGGTAGTAAAATATCATCATCTCTATTTCTCCAACCTTAGCCTTTTGGGTTTTGGCTCTGGCCAATTATAGATAAACTTTTTTGAATTATAACAACTTACATATTCAATGAAACATCTGGATCTTGCAATTAAAAACCATGGTTTTCAAGATTTTTCTCTGTACTACAAATCTGCAGGGACTACTTAACATATCAAAAGCTAAAAGTTTAACTCATTTTTAGTTTGAGAACAGTTCATATAAAAACTCCCATACTTGATGGTAGGAAGAAGGGTAGGGATAAAAACAATAGAAAATAAATGTACTCTGTCCTCTTTCTTTATTTCTCCTTGTCTGTCTTTAGAAGAAACACTAAGTTACACTTACAGAATAGAGAGAGTCTTCCTATGAGGTCCAGTCTCATTTATCATCCTCTTTTGTGAATTGTGAATGTGTATTCATTTCTACAGCTTCAAATAGCTTCCTAGGTACATATCTCTTTTTTGTTTTGTTTTACCTGGTCTGTAGGCTCATTAAGGTCAAGAAAAATTCTACTTCTGTAAACTTCGCTCTGTCTGTAATGATTTGCTTATGATTCATTGGATGGGAACCTTCTTGCTTCTTGATGTCGTGATGGCTAGTGGGGCCATTTTCTCTATATCCAGGGGAGGCCTTTCTGCCTTGAAGTACTGGCAGGACACAGTCATTCTGATGGCAATAAGAATTTCATGTGTCCAAGAGAGACACATAACCATATAAAGAAATAAAGAAACAAAAATCTCTTTTTATCACTGCTTCTATGTTTTTTGTTTTTATTTCCTTCCCATTTTCTACTAGAGTCAAACAATATTGTGGTTGGCAGAGAACTTCAAATGCAACCTCCTCATTCCGCAGATGAAGGAACTGAGGTTGAAGGAAGTAAAATGACTTGCCCAAAGACATACAGCCCTTTAGCAGTGGTGTGGAAACCTGAGTTCTTGGCATATGATTCCCAGGTCACCTGTCTATTGGGCCATGCCTGTCGTTCAGAGTTTGTTTGGTTGTTAAGACAACATCAACTTGTACATTAGAAACGTTATTTCTAAATTGATGTTAATTGCTTCCTGGCTTTTCTAATAATTAATGTTTGAGTTTTCAGGCAAAGGAAAACCTCTTTGCACGATTACAAAAATAACCTAATTAAAGAGACTTTTGCAAATCACTTTCTAAATAAGTTGATCAGACTACAGAGAAATAGAACTGAAGACTCTTGGAAGCATCTGATAATGTGCCAAGGAACACCGAGGAAAGATAAACACCAAGGTTGAGTGGGTTATCAAATGACAGTAATTTCTTGGTTCTTGTGGCAGGTAAACTGATCAGGACTGCTTTTGTGTCTTTTGAAAAATCAGAATATTTGAATATTTTAAGTCTAAACCCTTCAGTTGAAAAACTGGGGAGAAAGACAATTCTGGTCAACTTAAATTAAAATATTTTAGTTGATTGGGGGAAATACAGTAACTTTATTCCATCATCCAGGTCTTACTCATTTTTGTGTCTATCTGGATGTATGCATTGCAACATGGACACACATTGTTGTGTACTTTTGGCCATTAGCCATATTTGGGCTGACAACAACAAAGTTCAAATTCTGCAGGGTTTCAAATTCACACACTGCATTTGTAATGTTGACTTTCTATCACAAGGATGTTCATATCTTTGCAAATAGACATTCTTAGAAAATTTAAGGTAGAACCCCATTCTCTGTAATACCAGCCTCTGTAGAGAGAATTTTGAAAGCAAAAGTGATTTTAATATGCTTGTGCATATGGACATAAAATTCCATAACTGTGAGAAGCATAATGAGATGTTTCCTAAAGGCAAGTTAAAACTGCAGCATCAAGCAGAATTTTTTTTACTATCTACAAGAGCTAATTAATAATACCATTTGGCACTGTTAGATGTTCAGAAAATAGTCTAATAAGTAAGAATGCTTTGCTTTCCTTTTGCTATTAAAGGCTGTTCAGACTCCCTAAATTGCTTATTAGGAAATAGACCTTGTGGCATAAGGGTCATGTGCTTGGAAACTAATTGGGATTCATTGTAGTACCGCATTGCCACAGATGGCTCATACAGAACATAATATAATACCAGTCAAATGCAGTGAGGTATTTGGAAATAATTTTCCTTGGATAGGTTTATAATCATATGATCCAGCTGATTTTCCCAACGGCAAGATTCCTACCCACCATGTATTCCTTAAATAGCTCCAATTTTGCTTGAAAAACTCTCTAAAATAATTCAATTTATAATTTTAGTCTAAAACAAAGTAAAATATAAAGCTTAATTTTTTCCCCTTATTTCATTAGGTTAGAAGCAAACTTATTAGGAAATAAATTAGACAACACTATGTTTCATTGCTGTTGATGCATTTGTTCAGTCTTTGTTTGTCTGTTTATTGATTTATAGAGATGAGGTCCCACCATGTTGCCCAGGCTGGTCTTGAACTCCTGGGCTTACAGGTGTGAGCCACCACTACCGGCCACTTGTTCAATCTTTTAATGCCTCCCTGCTCTCTCCTAAGCTTAAACAATATTTTTCAAAGTATAATCCACAGACAATCTGTTATTATTTAACAGAAACTCATGCTCAACAGCTAATCTGAAATAAAACTAGTAAAACCACTGTATTCAAGCCAGTTTTAATAAAAACTCATGTTTACTGTCTGCTTTTAAATAATGCAACTACAGTTAGGATTGTTGGGAAAAAATGTAAGAAAAGCTATTTAAAAAAATAAAAATAAAAACACCCTTGTATTGGAGATCCTTTTAAGAAGGAGTCATGTATGTGACTTAATTTGGGAAAAAACTGCTACGTTCAAGCTAATTTTTATGAAAACTAATGTATACAACTAGTTTTAGGCATTCACTTTCAGGCTTCATTGTAAATGCAGATTCCTGGACTCTTCCTACTGAGGAGAAATGTTGGGAGGTAGAGCCTGTAAACAGTAGTTTAGATAATTTCCCCAGGTGGTTCTGATTTAACCAAAGTATGAGAACTAATAATGTAAACATAAAGCTTGAAAGTTTTTTTTTTTTCCTTTCATATTCAAGTCTTTTGTTCTACAGTTTGCTTGAAATACAGTGGTTCCTGGTAAGGTCACTGTGGTCTTAGCATCCATTGACATGATGGCAAGAACTGGCTGAGAATCAGTATAAAGGGAGAAAGAGATGAGTGTGGGCTGGGCGCGGAGGCTTATGGCTGTAATCTCAGCACTTTGGGGGACCGAGGCGGGTGGATCACCTGAGGTCAGGAGTTTGAGACCAGCTTGACCAACATGGCGAAACTCCCGTCTCTACTAAAAATACAAAAATTAGCCAGGCGTGATGGTGCACGCCTGTAATCCCAGCTACTCAGGAGGCTGAGGCAAGAGAATTGCTTGAACCCAGGAGGCAGAGGTTGCGGTGAGCCAAGATGGCGCCACTGCACTCCAGCCTGGGCGACAGAAAAAGACTCCATTTCAAAAAAAAAAAAAAAAAAAGAAGAGTGTGAAGAAAGTAAGTACTCGAGATTTCTCCAGGGAGGAAGGGTACAGAGGGCAATAAACTGTCTACTTGATAATTCTGAGTTGGTCTAGCTCTATAATTTTACAACTAATCATGAAGATTATCAATTGAATATCATAAAATTTCCATCTCAAAGATGTGCAGGTTTTTCCTGAATTCTAAGTGGAAAGGGTCTGTCAGATTGAATGCCAAACATGTGTTGCACATGTTGCATAGGATTAGTGGCTCTACCTCTGCAATCAATCAAGCAATCAACAGCAATGATTTATTGAGTTCTAATTATATACATAAGTTTGTGCTTTAGCTTATTGGTTCTCAGCATTTCCAGCACATTAAAATCAACTGGGCATCTGAAAAAATTACCATTGTCATGCCCCAACTAATTAAATTAGAATTTCTAGAGACGGGGTCCAGAGCTTCTACTATAGATCTTCGCATATTACCAATTTGGGTCCTTCGTCCGAGTGCAGTGACCACTGCCATTGATTTATAATGCTTGTGCAAGAAAAACTGCTCTTAGAGATAGAGCTTGAGTCTCTAAATTAGAAAACCAATTTTCTAAACCAGATTCCATTTTAAGATGCTTGATAAATTTTAGTTACTGCACATGTGACCAGAGAACAATACTTAGTTTCTCCAGAAGGTACCAACAGTTGTTAACGGATATATATTAACAGGACTTTTATTAATTATTTCATTTTCTATGCCATGATTTTATTTAATTATCATAGTAAATGTATAAAGTCCATAATATTACCTTCATTTTACAAGTAAGAAAATTGAGGCTCAGAAATTTACTCTAAAGAATACATAATTATTTATTGAGTGGCTACTATGTGCCAAGCACAATGCAAAATGTTTTGCACACTATTATGGGATGAGATTCACATGATCATACCTGTGTTCCCTTGAGGATGATCTGTGGAACACTGGTCTGTCAAGATGCTGTGGGGAAAAAAATCTGCAATCTAATAGGCTTGAGAAGTGCTGAATACTTTTCTACTTTGTTGAAAATTCTCAATGCACAAAAACTTGTGACGCACACTGAGACAGCATGTAGTAAAGGAACATTTAGAGTGACGCTCTATGGGTTATTTAGCTATGAAAATTCTATTTGAGAAACATTTGCCAATTGAACCCATTTTGAAAAACACCCCTACAAAACTTTGTGTTCCAGAAATTTTGTCCCACTGCTACATATTAAGAAACTGAGACTAGGAAATTTGGTTACTTGCCTACAGTCATTCAGCGTGTGGCTCTGCTAGAACCTGAATCTAAGTTTGGCTGTTTTAGAAAATTTTCTTCTGCTTCTAAAATCCATAACTACAGGCCAATGACTGATATCTACTTCTCTGTTAGTAAAGCTGAATTTAAATTGTTGAAAGGATCAAATGTATGTGAAAACATTTTGAAAACTATAAAATAATACATAAATATCAGAATTAGGTAGTATACAGTCTAAAGTAGTATAGAAATATTAGCTTTTGAAAGTGATCATTTCTTTATCCAAATCTCTGAATTACACTTTTAAGTAATAGTCTCTGCAGAAAGTTAAGTTTTGTCAGTTATTGTTAATTTTGATTGTCAATACTTCATCAATCACACTTGAACTCTTTTGGTAGCATTTTTGGTTTATTAAATTGTCTTTGGGAGAGTAAACTTATGAAATTTGTGGTTTCTATATACTGAATCCATGAATATGAAACTAAGAATAATGTCATATTCATCCCAACATCTGATTCTATTGATTATGAAAATGTGAACTCTGACCTGGGACAAATAGTATGTTGCTTCTAGTTTAATAATAATAAAACAATGTTAGTGTAATTTATGATATTTTCTTCTGAGTACATTTCTTTAAAGAAGGAAGCAAAGCTGAGAAACAATCAGGACAAGAGTCAACTAGTCAACTTTCCTGAATATGCTTTACTGGAGAAATATACAGTTGATTGGAGAAGCCTGTGGTTTCCAAAACTGGGAGCCATTTAAAGCTAAGCAAAGAGAAGGTAAAATGCTGCATGATTGCACAGATGGCGTATCTCTACTTCAAGGAATGTGCTTTAGGGGATTTCTTGATGTGTCAAAAGATAATCCCATTAAGAAAAGAATAAAGACCAACTGATCCCATATTTAGAAAAGATGAAACACACCTTCAACTCTCTTATTCACTAGCGAGGAATCATCAGATATTCTCTGTCACAACAAATTAAATGTGCAATAGGTTTTTTATGTCACCTGGTTGAGTTAGCATGGGAATTATTTACAGCACTTTGAATGCAGATGGAAAATAAATCTACAGAGACCTGTAACTAATGTGTATGGACATTCTTTCCTTTATTTTTTCCTTCTTGCCCTTTTCCCCAGAATACTTTAAATGAATTAATAATGGTGGATCCAAATAAATAACTGTGAAAATGGTGATGTTCAGGAAAGATTGTTCCAAGAACAACCCCTTTGTCTAGGGTAAGTGGGAAGGAAGTGAAATAACATCTCATAGAAAGATGTTCATCAATGCAAAGTGAGTAGTAAATAGAAATGAATTAGTACATAGCTTAGGACTTTGCTGGGATCTTCAAAGAAATACTATATAGCTTGAAAAATATCACCATTCCTTAGAGACTCAGAACCTACAGAAGACTGTTAAATTCTACAAGTAAATGTTATTTGAGAGTTTGAGGTTAATGAATTTCTGCCCAGGAATTATTCTTGACCATGTTCTGTTTCCATGAGTGATGTTCAACCTAGCTAGTGCTCTTCTGTGACACCAGAGGTTTTAAGTTTAGTTTTCTTTCTGTGGATCATGGTTTTTAAATCTTTAAATGCTAAGACACTTTTGAGTCTTTGTGTAAATAATGCATTTTAAATCGTGGAATCAATTTCAATGAAAAATTAACATTGTTGTGGAGTTATGTGTGTACTATTGAAAAGGTAAGGGTTTTGGGTAGTTTGAAAATATGCAGATCTACACAATATATGAGACAGAGAGAAGAAAAGAGGAGGGAACAAAGTTCACAAAGATGAAAAGAAGTCCATAGAATTAGCATCTTATTTCCATGCTTTGCCCTGTTGAAAGTCTGAATCTTCTCTTTCATGAAGGAAGAGTTACTTATTTTTAATGCATGAAGATAGAACTAAGATGATGAGTGGGACAGAGAAGATTCCTGTAAATACACATTTCTAGAAGTCTGTATACCCCTAATATGCCCCTGCTTCAACATACAGTGCAAGTCTCTTTCCAGTGTGTTCATTTCAATGTCTAGAATACATGGGTTTTGCTATTCTAAAGGAATAGAGAATTGTGGCTATTTATGCTTAGCAAATACAAATATCAACAACACCAATTAGCAAAAACATTTTCTACTGGGCACACCTTTTTTTTTTTTTTTTAAACTGATTACACAGTATGAACTGAGGACTGTTTCCGAATCCCTCTCTCCTCTCGAATTAATTTACCACATTCTAAATCCGTAGATAAAGTGGTTCCAGAAGTGGAGTTGGTTGGATGGGTTTGCTTACATTGCAGTCCATAAAAGAAACAAAAAGCCTTGCATGCAAAAGAAATGAGAAAAAAATATAGAAAAATGAATAAATCAGAAGCAAGAATGAATCTTTAAATGAAAATTTACATCACATGAAGCTGGCAACTATGAAAGGCACATTAAAGCATCATATATACAAGCTTTTATTTTTCAAATTAGTTGCATAAAACAAGACATCTCAAGAGCAAATTGAAAGTTAAAGCAGATCAGTTCATTCTCCCTTTGAATTAAAAAAAACAGCTTCTTATAACAAGAGCTTTGGAAAGGGGTGTTCATTGTTGTCACAGTTGCCTTGTAATTCTGGGGAAGATTTTCATGTGAAACCAGGTTATAATGAATCATCCCCAGTTTCGGGTCCTTAAGGAGGGCTTCCACTTAAAGGAAGTGGATCTATTATCAGATTGTTAATCAGAACCAGCCACATAATTTGCAGGGTCCAGTGCGAAATGAAAATATGGCACACTTTGTTCAAAAATTATTTAGAATTTCAAGAGGACAGGAGAGCATTAAACTGGCTCTGTCATTAATAGTCATAGTCTTAAAATTCTAACAATATTTAAAAATTGAATGGGGAGCCTGATTCACTATGATGACCATAAACTTTGTATTTTGTTTATTCTAGCATGGTTATGAAGGAATTATCTTAAATCACAATCAGCTTTTTCAAAAGAGTGTAAGTTGATTTCCTTCAAAAATGGTGTGATTTCCTTCAAAAATAAAAGTAATAGGCAAAAATGGTCAACTACTAAAATTGTCCTATAATCTCAAACACAATTTAGAAAAATAAAGTCTCATATACATTGCATTTTCATTTTGTATTGTTTATGACATTCCTGGCAAAAAAAATTTCAGGTGATCTATCCTTTTACAAATCTTACTTTGATAGAAGTAAGTGTTCAATTTTGTAGTATGACTTTTACATATTTATATAAATTGTTTTGCGTTAGTACATGTGCTCAGAATCTATACTTAAGGGCTGGTAACATTTCTGTTAAATATCTTTCTATATCTTTTCCAATTTTGGATTTATTTTTGCCTTTTTCCATCTAGGGTTTCTATCTTACGAGCAAACAACTGTTCAAAAATTAACTGAGTTTGGAATTTCTGCACTGTCTTTCCAAATAATACTAATTGGATTTAGTGTATAAGCCTCTTCCTTGTCGTGAATAAATGATGGACCTGCAGGGCCCACAGCACCTGGCAGGGATTCAATAGCTCTTTGCTCTAACTCAAAAATGGCTCTTCTGGACATCTAATTCAATAGACTGAAAAAGAGCAAACATCCTTAAAACCCCCAAACTTAAGACAGATAATGCAAACTATAAACTAACCAGTCCTAGAAAGAGATGACTCACCTGTTCAATATCATTATTCTTCCGTGATTTGTATATGAATTCTCCAATAGCTACAAATACAGAAAGGACCAGTCCGGCAGCCAGAACAATGAAGATGCCTCCAATATTTTCCACTCCCAGGGCACTGGCTTCTTTGTTGTCTTCCTCGGGGCAGCCATTCCCACGCCACCACTTCTCTTTCATCATATGCAGCTTCCCTTCTTCTTGGAGTTGAAGAATAGCAATAGTAATTTTATCCCGGTAAGGAGAACCTGGAAGTAAAACCATTTGGATATTGGTCACCAAAATGTTGAAGAAGACATCCAGAAGCATTCTTAATTATCGTCTTAGTGATAACTATGTTATGGCTGTTGTGAAACCCCAATCCACAAATTGACTTGCAAAGGACAGGAAAGTTCAATCCTATATTTTGAAGGCACTATATAATTGGAAAGAAGATAGCTGACATGTTGAGATTAACTTTGGCCCCGATCGTTTGCTCCTTTTAAATAAGGAGAAGCAAAGCTAGGAATTCTATGACATGTCTTTGTTTCTGGTGAGATCATTATGAGTCTTTTCACATGTCAAGAGATTTCATTGTGTAAGCTAAAAACAAAATTCTAAGCCCCCATTGACTGAATGACCCTCTTTTGTAACCAAAGGGACCCCAGAAAAACCTTAAGAACTTAGTTTGCAGCCATACTGGGATGGGAGGTCAGACAGAGCAGTCTATTTGTGGCAATAAGATATCAAATTATAAACAGGACCGAAGGCCATGCCAGACAAGGGTTAAGTCACACAGCCTTGGACTTAAAAAATAAACTATGTTCCAACTACTACAAGGCTTTTCTTTTTCTCAAGGAGGTGAACAAGCACTGGCCTCAAGATAAGCAATATTAAAACAACTACAGCTCATCCGACTCTTAGACACTGACTTCCAGCCCCTGTTCCACCAGCTATACCTTTCATTAAACAAGATCCTGATTTCAGTAACTTTCTCCAGAGAAGAAGACCACCGACCTTAGACTGGTTCTGGTTGGATTAAAGAGATTGTACTCTTGCATGCCATTGTGTCCTGCAAGACATTTTGACGTATAGAACCTAATTATAAAACCATTAAATGTTAAGTCTCTACCCCAAAGTGGACAAGGATTGTATGTTACATGCATTTTTGTTCAATATGCATGTGTCAGGATCATCTTCACAAATATTCATAGCTCCGCCTGTAACCAGTTTAATATGTATGTTTAGCCAACCCATTTGGCATAAAGCTCTTGCCCCAACCCCTCTTTTTTCAAAGTGCTTGTCTTTGATCTTGGTTGGACACATGTTTTCCAGCCTACGGGATGACCACCTTGCAGATTGTCACCCTTTAATTATAAAGAAATGAAGTCTCCATTTCTACTTTCCAAATTTATCAATATTGTGGTTACATTTTTTAAGTTAGCGGTTATTTAGATCTTACTTTTTTCTAGGCTCTTTGTTGTCTCATGTTGTGACTGGGCTTGGCTGGATGACCAGCAGTGCCATTTCTTCTTCTGAGGGGGAGTAACTAGACATTTCCCACCTCCCTTACAATTAAGTGTGGTTATGTGACTGGTTTCTAGTCAATAGGAACTAAGACGATGTCTTCCCAACATGATCTTTGGCTCTCTCTCTTTTTCCAAATATATAGCAAGAAGGAAAGGATTTCAAGTCACTAGGAATGATGGAACCACAAAACAGAAGGAACTTGAGTCCCAGGATGATTTCATGAAGCAGAGCCTCTCTTTCAATCCACACTGGACTGTGGCAAGATCAATAAATCAACATTGAATGTGTAAGCCACTGAAAATTTGCAGATGTTGGTTAGTACATACTGATTAATGCACCTATTAAGATAAACTTAAGAGTAGGTTTTGAACAATTCAAATATCCTACAAAATTCAGGTAGATCTGGAAAATTTGCAAGGACTTTATTAATATTATTTATTCTCTATCTTCTAGTAATGCCATTGAACTTCTAATTATGTAAGGGTTGGAAAGTGCCAACATCTACCTGTAGACATAGCTTCTCAATACTGGATTTTGGTTAATCAATGCAAAGGAAGAGGCAAAGTAAGATTCTTTCAATTAATCTCTCCTTGAATGTGAAGAACTCTTGTTAGCATTTCTTCTACTCAGTAGAAAAGTAGTACACCCTGGTTTTCTCTATTTGCAAACATTAAAGTTTTTCTTGGTGGAAGCACATTGATAAATGAGGCATCTTAGGACTAGAAGAAATCTTAGGAATGATACAGTCCAGTCCACTTACAGTTCAGTACACATTCCATTTTAGAATGGAAGAAATTTAGGAACTGAAAGTATGAGTGAAACTGATAGTTGCTGGCACAGCCAAGAATCAAACTCAAGTTTCCTGACTTCTTACTTTTCAGTGTTGTTTTCACGACAGTGTTCCCAACCATTGCTCCCCACCCCTACATATGCCTTGTGTCCTATGGCATGGTTAAGTTAGAAAAACAGAAGGTTAACATTTGTGTCATTTGTTATCAATTTTCCTTGTAAGACTTCCTAAAATAATTGTCAGCATTCAAAAGCAAGTTTAAAAGAAGAGCAAAATGCTTTGGAGTGAGATTATGGCTTATCAAGAGTATGAAATTTTGGTGAAAAAAATGGATATTGAAAACAAAATTAAAAGATATTGGCTGTTTGCTTAAATATCCTCAGAATAATGGCTAGTGTAAAAATTAGCACCATTGATATACCCATAGCAGGTGAGCAATTAAGTGAACCAAGAGCACTTTACTTTAATGTACATGAAAGTGCTTTGAAGAGTGTAAGAATGATTCTTATGTTAGTTGTTGCAGTAACAATCCTAGGAGCATACACAGTGGGTGCTCAGTAAATGTTGACTGATGCTTTCCTTCTGCCTCCAGGCTGTGCAATATCTAAAACATTTCAGACAGATGAAAATCTGATCTCTGTTTAAAGTTGGTCTCTGAGAAAGATAACTTCCAGCCTCCTGGTAAGCTGTTCAAACCTTAAATGCTCTTGTTCTCTCAGAGTTTTACTTTAAATCTCTCAGGAGGTACATTTTCAGAGCTGTTGTCCTGAGTGTCTGTAAGAAGCAAAGTCTTCAATTTTGTGTTGTGACTTTGCCAATCTTTGATTATGGGACAGAGCTTGCAGCCATAAGGGAGTTAGTCAGGGCAAGACTAGAAGTGTGCAGATAATTTTTAATATCTGAATATATTTTAACTTAAGTTTTTGTTGTTGTTGCTTAAATGAAGTAAATGACTTTGGAAGTTATTTATATGTCACTTGAAGTATATATAAATATATTTCATATATATATATTTCACACACACACACAGACGCACACACACACACATCTTCCTGAATAGCAACTGATCTTTTGTAGAGTCAATTCATCATAAAAGAAACATCTCACAAATTTTTCCAACAGCTGTATTCTCAATGGATGTATTCTCCATGAGGTCTGCCATCTGTTCCAATTATTCCTTCATTGTTTTTGGTTTAAAAGCATGACAGGTCTATAACCACTATGAAAAATTCCTGGAGTATATTTCTTTTCATCTAGGAAGTGGGGAAGGCTTTTCAACTTTGGAACTTGGGTGAGGTTGGCCAAAAGGAGACTGAATGGGTACCTTTGGATCTCTCTGTATTATATGTATATTTATATATATATATATTTATATTATATGTATATTTATATATATATTTATATTATATGTATATTTAATGTTAATGGTACTCAACACTAGATCAGCTTCATTCGCATGAAAGCAGGCAGCGATTTTCAAAGTGCTGCATTCATTTAGGAAAGTGGTAGGAAGAAATGCATTGTTCCCTCCTACCTCCAGCCCTGTGTCACTCACTGTACTATCAGAAATTTTAGCTTTCAAGTTATATTCCATGCTGTAGAAGGAATGTCAATTAAAAGTCTCATGTTAAAGTTCAAACGTTCTCAGGAGGGACGATACATATTGTTATTTTAAATCATTATTAACAGACAGGAATTCTGGTGCCAAAAAGGGGTGTTGAAATGTGGTGGGGTAGGGTTATGAGGTGGGAGACAGAATGATAAAAGTACAGTTTTTGACTTTATAATTTAGTCTAGAGATGGTTCTATTAAGGAACTATAGTTACTCCTCTACGAGGGTCTTGATTCTGCAAAAATTCAGGCAAAGGTACCTACTCTTGGTGTTCTCGTCTGATTTATGGCCCGTTTAACTAAAATCAGCAGTGATGAGATATAAAAAATAGCATCTAACTTCCCCCACCTTTATTATCTAAAATGAGGTGGCAAAGCTTGCTTAGGGCAATAGGACATTGTTTTTAAAGTCAAAAAGAGGTATAATATCCTGTTAGCCAGTGCCAAATGATCCCCTGAGCCTCTTGGAAAACATGTTGACTAAATTATAGGAGAGCTTACCACTTGGGGCAAAATATACACTTCACTAGCAATATTAGTACTTTTATCAGGAGAAGTTATTGGAAATAAAGAAGCAAAAAGGTAGCTGTAAATCTTCTAGCCCAATCATTCTGCAGGAAATTTATTTGGAGGACATACATGATAACAATAATAATAAAGTTAATTTCTCCATAGCACATATTTCTAACACCAGGTAGTTAGCAGGAAGTCAAATTGGCTGTGTATTCATGGTAAACGTGGAAGATAGTTGAACTTTGTCTGATTAGTTATATTCATATTAATTAAAAGTTGAATATATAAAATGCAGTTTTTTCTTTTTTAATGAATTTGTTGCTAAATAAAAACATTAGGACAATTCACCTAAAATCTGGATTTTTTAAAATTTTCTTAGAAAATGGAATATTCCACAATCTTGTTCTCAAACTCCTACATGTCTACAACTCTCTGACCTGAAAGGCAGCTGTCTCTTTTAGGTAAGTCATGTAGTCTGTAATTTTCCATAATTGCCACCGTTCCCTACTACCTCCTGGCACAAGCATGCTTTGCCCACTTATGATATCTGCTTGGCCTCTGTAAGCATTTTAGTTTGTGATCCCTGCATGATATGCAGAGTCATATTGGATCATCCCTTTCAAATGACAAAAATACTAATACAAACAAGCAAATCAAACCTACCTGGGGTCCTTAAAGATCTGGCTTGACTGTTAGCTATGATTTCTGGGCTAGCCCAGTAGTCTAGACAGCCCCTGATTCTTCTCCTTTGGAATGCTTACTAACAAATTACCAATGGCTCACATGGAAAGAGCAGGTTCCCGCTATACCAGGACCTTATACGATACAGTTTTCTTTTTCTTTCTCTTTCTTTCTTTTCTTTTCTTTTCTTTCTTTTCTTTCTTTTCTTTCTTTCTTTCTTTCTTTCTTTCTTTCTTTCTTTCTTTCTTTCTTTCTTTCTTTCTTTCTTTCTTTCTTTCTTTTCTTTCTTTCTTTTCTTTCTTTTCTTTCTCTCTCTCTCTCTCCCTCTCTCTCTCTCTCTCTCTCCCTCTCCCTCTCTCCCTCTCTCCCTCTCTCCCTCTCTCCCTCTCTCCCTCTCTCCCTCTCTCCCTCTCTCCCTCTTTCTTTCTTTCTTTTTTTGAGATGGAGTCTCACTCTGTTGCCCAGGCTGGAGTATAGTGGCACTATCTCAGCTCACTGCAACCTCCACCTCCAGGGTTCAAATGATTCTCCTCCCTCAGCTTCCTGAGTAGCTGGGACTATAGGTGCACGGCACCACACCCAGCTAATTTTTGTATTTTTAGTAGAGACAGGGTTTCACCATGTTGGCCAGGATAGTCTCAATCTCCTGACCTCGTGATCTGCCCGCCTCAGCCTCCCAAACTGCTGGGATTACAGGCATGAGCCATCGCGCCCGGCCACGATACAGTTTTCTATAGAGAGGGAAACAATAGAGAGGGAGTTTTCTATGGAGAAGAAATCACTAATTACCCCTTAAATTCTATTCATGTCTCCTATAGACATACAAGAATGCATTGCTGTATCGGTCTATATACCTAGGCAATAATATTCTTAGGAGAGTAATAGCATGGAACTAAGGAATTTAGAGGTTTTACATAGTTGGTATTGATTGAATGTAACATTGCCTGAGCACATCAGACTTATAGTTAAATCTTTATCCTTTTTCTTTTGACTGATATAGCCTTGCTTTTTCATCTATCATTGTGGAACACTAGCCCTCTCACTTTTGCTATCCGTAAGCAGAATCAACTTCTATTCTAATTTAAGGCAGATACATTATATAGGCATATATGGGTATTGAAGGAAACAATGTGAAGAGGATTAATTAGAAAGATATTCTCTTTAAGATATTTGGGGTGAAATAATAAAATCTATATATTCTTCAACATGCGTTGGTAAAACTTGAAAGAAACACTGGTTAAAAGTATATTAAGTTAAATATCTGGGAATCTGTAATTCGGACTATGTCTCTGATCTATATGGATGTTTACATTAGTTCACTAATGGCATTGTTGGCCTTCTCAGAATTTGGAATAAAGAACTCTGAGCCCATTTCCTTCCAAACTGGTAACTGACATTCTCTATCTCAGTCTTGGTTCATGTCTGCCCCTCTTACCAATAGGTGTTCCCACTCCGTAACCTTTGGAGTCAATGAGGCCCCCGATCTGAGTGAGGTTGCAGTTTCTCTGCGTCACATACTCAATGCTGGTGGACTCCATCAGCAGCGCGTAGTCTGTGGTGAGCACTCTCTGGATCCCCTCATCACTGTTTCTTACCAGGGCGGTCTGCTGCCTGCTGCTCATGAAAGCCCACATCTTCTCATAGGTGGAGATTTTTGATTTCTGGAGGGAAAGAAAACACACTCACCAGCAGAAGAGGGCTGGAAAAATACAACCTAAAGGTATTCAAAGTCTCAATGGTTCAAATAATGATAGGGAGGATACTTTCTCCACAGGTGGGGGAGTCAAGATTGATGATCTCAAGGCTTCACTTTTGTAGCTGAGAAGAGCCCAGTTCACTCACTATTGGACAGCATTTGCACGGAGGAAGCTATTGCATGGAGACCTTGATCGACAAGCCATTGTGGCCCAGTGGGCTAAGGGATGACTAGCTCACTCCAGGACTCTGTTCATTTCATCCATTTTCCTTTCAATCGCTCAACTCCAGCAGGTATTGTTTTGCTGTTTCCAGGTATGTAAGTTTCAATCCTTGATCCAGCATTCTTCTGCTGGGGAGAGCCCTGGAATAAACTACTGACTTCTTCTGCTTTATTTGTGAGAGAACTGTCATTCGCTCTTCTCTTTTCTAGAAAACCTAGAATGTAAATGCTCTTTTCAAATTAAAATTTAGATAAGAAAAATCTTCGGCTGGGCGTGGTGGCTCACACCTGTAATCCCAGCACTTTGGGAGGCCGAGGTGGGCAGATCACATAAAGGTCAGGAGTTTGAGACCAGCCTGACCAACATGGTGAAACCCTGTCTCTACTGAAAAAATACAATTAGCCAGGTGTCACGGCATGTGCCTGTAATCCCAGCTACTCAGGAGGCTGAGGCAGGAGAATCGCTTGAACCCAGGAGGTGGAGGTTGCAGTGAGCCAAGATCATGCCATTGCACTTCAGCTTGGGCAACAACAGTGAGACTCTGTCTCAAAAAAAAAAAAAAAAAAGAAAAATCTTCATACTGTATTTATATGCCTTTTCATGTGTATAATTTTAATTGCAATCATATTTTAGATAATAAGGACTGAATATCTCATTTTAAAGTGTTCTATTAATATGTTTGGCTTTTCTCATATTCTTCAGCTTTTTGATAGATTCAGTAATAAATTACATGTTATGTAATATATGCACATATACATATGTACCACTGCCTCATTATCTTACTTTTTTTGCTAAAGTATACTGCCTAAATTTTCATATTGCTTAAATATGAATTTTCCATTCTTTTGAATAGTGATCTATGATTAGACATTTTGCATTTTACTCTGTAATTTCCATACAGTTCCAATTTTTTTTTTGAATTTTTCTTCATTTGCATTAGCATTCTCCACTTATTTCAGAGATGAAAAACATTATGGGAATTATTGGTATTTTTAAGCTAACCCCAGTTATCACGGTTATATATAGTGCTCACACACATTAGACAGATCCTTGGCAGGCACAGGATGCATCATCTCAGTAGTTCAGGAAAGCTTAAAACATGGTTTTGGGCCATAAGCAAAAAATGGAATACCTGCGGAGTCAACTCTATCACGGTTATTCATGCCCAGGTGTTCCTGGGGGCCACTCAATTCCAACCTCTATTTAGGATCTGGGTTAATATTGTAGGGTTTATGAGTTATGGGAGGACAGATGGCTTTATTTCAGATTGTTAGGCATTGAAAATCCCCCTGAGAAAGGTCTTGTGAAACAAATAACAATTCAATAAACAGTACCTTATAGATATTGGTATTTTATGAAACCCATTCTGTCATATTGGGCCCCTGTGAGTTACGCCACAGCCCCGGAGATATCTGCAAACTGCAGCTCATGTCTCCATGACAAAGGCGTGTTTTGGGGGTCAGGGTTACTCTTCATTTGTTGTGTGATTTCAGCCTTGCAAAGTCTGATAATGCTAAACTTATAGTAAAAGAGCTACTCATACAAGTGCAGAAAGGTCAGTCTATCTTGTGGCAGTAAATGCACAGCTGGGAAAATTATTCTTCCATCAGGAAACTACCTTAAGGGAAAATAATTTTCTTTGAAGTATAAAATTTTAAACTTGTCAGAGACTTTAGAGATCAGCTCATACAAACTGCTACTGTCACAGAGGAGGAAGTTTTAGTACAGAAGGCTTGGAGACTTCAAAAAGTCACAAAGCAAGTTAATACCAGAGCTAATTCTGGACTCCAGCACTCCTAATATCTAATTCAATGCTCTTTCCACTGTACCATGCTGATTTGGGGGAGGTAGATGTCTATATTGCCAAAATGCTTTTGAGAATGATTTTAATCTTACTTGATCTACATGTGAAAATATAGCTTTTACTCATGGACTCATTATTCCCTGAGGTGGGTTGCTAGTTAGTTACATATTGATATGAAATAGGAATCAACCTTCACATAGAAAAATTTCATGAAACATTTTTTTCACCATATTTAGATTTTATTAAAATGAATGTTGTAAATTGTTAGAAAACTGAATTTGTGGTTTATGGAAGTCAAAAACAAAGTCAATGTTCAGTTCATCCATGGTAAATGGAGAAAGTGTGGGGAGTCCTTCAATTCGTCCGGGGAAGTGAAGGATATGGGAAAGGATGACACGATTCAACTCTAAACCTAAACTATCTGAAGTGAAGGACTTCATTATTTTCAATCTATGGCAGACCTAGCTTTGGTCCTCCTGCACAGGACGAATATGTAGGTCATACCACCTGTGGCTCATCCTGTGGGTATTCAATAGCATGCAAGTGGTGTAATCTCAGGGATAAGAGAGGTCATGAGTTTAGTGCAACCTCAGTATTCAACAGCTGCAACATTTCTAAATGCTTACTCTCAGTATTCTTCTCCTTGTCACAGCTTAGTAACAAAATGTTTCCTGAGCCAACACGCTCTTCACACTACACTTTGAGTAGCATGGCTCTATGGAACAGAGATCATGGATTTAAATTCAACAACATCCACATCTTCCTTCTTGGAGTAGAAGGTTGTTCTAGGCCTGACCTCTCCCAGGGAGCTACAGGGGAAGTCTAGTTGGCATGAACACCTTTGAGCAGGGAGGGCAGAACTTTCTCTCTGACAGAAAACTGTTACTTGCTAGGGGACTTGGTAAGTTGAAGGTACAGGAAGTGTTATAAATTCCTTTGACCCCTTGCTATTCTCACTAGAGCACAGTAATAGTAAACATAATGGGAGCAAGAAGAGCAGCATTTTGCTGTTATTTAGAGCTCTCTTTCATCATTTAAAAAGTTTGCTGTTGTGGGGCTTTATTGTATTTCACAGTTAGAGTTCTAGGCTACTTGAGATGCTAGGGAATATAGAGTTTGCAGGAAGACCCAAAATGTGGCTAAGGAATAACTTTTTTTATAGGTAGAAATATCTGTAGACAGCTCCAGCACATTAAAAGTGTAGTGAGTTTTCTTTTTTATTTTTTGAGACATTGTTTCACTCTTGTTCCCCAGGTTAGAGTGCAATGGCACAATCTTGGCTCACTACAACCTCTGACTTGTGGGTTCAAATGATTCTCCTGCTTCAGCCTCCTGAGTAGCTGGGTTTACAGGCACCTGCTACCATGCCCGGCTAATTTTTTGTATTTTTAGTAGAGACAGGGTTTCACCATGTTGGCCAGGCTGGTCTCAAACTCCTGACCTCAGGTGATCCACCTGCCTCGGCCTCCCAAAGGGCTGGGATTATAGGCATGAGCCACCGCGCCCAGCTGGTATAGTAAGTTTTCTATCACTAGGCAACTGCAAAGAGGATGTCATGCTTAGACGAGTTTCACATAAGGAGATGCTTCAACCACCACGTTCTACTCTCTAGACCAACCCCTTCCTATCACATATGCAGGTCCTGAGGACAGGAACAGCAAATGACACACAGAAGGTGGCAGAGGGTTAGTGGAAGAGACCGCACAGAATTGAGGGCTCTTTCTTCTTTACTGCAGAGTTCTGTCCACTGTCATGCCATGCTCAGTAATGTTTATTTTTTGTTAGATAAAAAAGTAGAATGTTGGGAGTAAATTACATGTATTCCTTTTAGCAGATTTTTTTTTTCATGGTTAAGTCTCAAATCTTAGTAATTCTTAAAAATAGGATTATACTTCATGAAAAATTATCATACATATTAAAAGACCAGGCAAAGTGTTAGAAAGACAGCCTGGGTGTTTTTGTACTTCTAAATCACATATAATCTCAGCCAGCCTCCTAAATCGCTATAAATAATATATGTTCCCAAAACAGAAATAGTGGTTGCCTCTTATTTCACTAGATATGTCAAAAGTTAATTAGAATATTTGGAATGCCTTCTGAGCTTCTTAGCAAAAGTTGCTAAAACTGAAAAAGCCTCATTTATTAAATCTGAAATCACCCAGGATTTTTTCTTTTTAATCCTGAGAGGCGTCTGTTTAGATAAATTCATTTTATCTGTTTAAATCTGATTATGTGGCTATCCTAATGCTGATGAAACACTGTTGGCAAAGAATAAGCATTTTTCATCTCAAATCTGTTATAAGGGAGTGTTATTGCATCAGTGTTTGATGAACATTATTTATTTTATTTATTTCTTTTTTTCCCCTATAATACATTCAAGTTAAACACTCACTGGGAAATAGTTTATAATGTCTGCAGGCGTTAAAAATTACTTACTGAAAATAGTAACAGAAATCAACATATGCAGTGTTTATTTACTGTATAGCAAGCACTATTTTAAGAACTTTGCATATGTTGATTAATCGAATCTTCACAGTAATCATATGAAAGACGTACCATTATTATTTCTCTTTTATAGATGAGGAAATAGAACAGCACATGAAGAAATGAGGAAACCAGGATTTGATCCCAGTAATCTGGTTCCAGGGTCTGTGTTCTTCACCAACAAGGAATGAACTATCTCTTTTAATACACAGAACAGCAAACTCAAGGCTTGGCTAATGTTTCAACAGAATCAACAAATTTTCTAAAGAAATAATTGAAACAAGTAGCTGTGGGATCTTTCTATCATAGCCAGAGCTGTTGCAACTCTTGTACTCATCACATAATGTACAGAAACTATTTACCTGACTTTTAATAGCTTACGCTTGTTTAGACAAAAATTTAGACAGTATTTTCAGAAGTGCAACACTTGGAACCTGGAAAAAATGTGGCTTGTTTATATTGTTTCCTTTCCTTTAACAGTATTTTGCTTTTCATATAGTTTTTTCATATAGTTTCACTGTTTTTAGTTACAGGATTTCCACCACACAATGTAAATAAAATATGTGCAAATTCTAGGGTGTAGCATGGTCTTAAGCCTGATGGAAACTCCATTTTATAAAACATCCCTCTAATGTTTCCTTTTTATTGAGATAACTATTATTTATCACATTATTTCTTCCACAAGTTATTATTATAAGACTTTCACAGTTAGGATGTATAATCTCATTTTTCAGTAGAATCAGTAATCATGCAATTCTACTTCACACTAATATGGCTGATGATTTTATATATCGATCTGTGTTTATGTATATTTTTACTCTACACACTGAAATATACATTAGAAATAAGTTATTGACATTTGATCTTTTTTATCTTATCAAAAGTGATCTTATAAATGTAAATATATGCATATAGAACAAATGAACTATCACAAACAATTATATTTTAAAATCTCCAATTTACTTTTACTTTAGGCAAATCCTGATTTAAGACAACCCTTAAAAATTAACCAAGGACATAGACATTGGCTATGTAGAACTTCGTACTTGTGAAATAGGTACATCAGAGGTGAATAATTGCCTTAAAAACAACCATTTCTTTTAGACCTGATTAACATATTATTTCATTAAATAATAAATCTCATGCTATTTTGAAAATATGATTTAATTTACAAAAATCGCTTTGAAGGAAGATGATCAGAAGAAAATATTTGTAGTATAGTTAGGGCCTCTGCCTTCCAAATGTGTATAATATGAACACTGCAGTTGATTATGTCTTTATCTTGATTTGATGAAAAGTTATGACATTTGCAGATTCTCCAACATTTAAAAAATTTATGGATTCCCTTTAGAAAATTCCCTCAGCGGGATTTAAACAGATTTGCTAAAATATTTTTCATGTTTTTCTCCTGTCTAGAGTTAAAGATTGGTCTATTACAGGCAATCTGCCAGCCTTTGAAAAAGGTTAAATTGACCTCATAGATTTCTTCCCAAACAAATGCACTTTTAACCTACAGAGACCTAACATTTCTGACACTGATGGTAAAATTAGCTGGATTTTTCCAACATAAGCTAGGAACTCTTATGTGAAGAGTGCCTTCCTATGCAGAGTATTTGAGAAATGGCTTTCATCTTATGTGTCCTGAAATGGTTATAACTGTCTGAAATCTGTCTCCCTACAATGGCTCATTGCTTCATTTCCACTGGTGCAGTGCCCAGTAACTTCTTTGAAATGTCTTTTGGGTTGGTGACAGCACCTAACCACTCCCTGGAAAGAGATGATAAAGGTTAGAGAATCCCTTGTTCCCACAGCTGGTCCAAAGTCCCTAGACCATGAAAGCCAGAAATGACAAGTCTTTTATGATGTTTTAAAACCTATTTTATCCAAGTCATTTTAGACTGAATCACGATTTAATCTGTGTAATCCTCTGGCTTGAGTCTGGGAGGATAGTGATTTGTTACAAGGCAAGCTTCTACTGAGAAGTATTTCTTACATGAATACTTCATAGCTAATTTGGCTCACAAGAAATTCTGCCATTACTTCTTGTCTGCACAATGCAACCACATGTTGTGTTGTATTTAACAGGTATTCATACATCTTGTCTCTGTATTGCTATTCAGATCTTCATTTCTTGCTCATGATTTTATACCTTTTTCCCTCCTAAGTGCCAACCTCAGTACTGACCATATTGAGGACCCTGCAAAAATATAAATTGAGCTGAATTAAACTGAATTGCCTCACTCTGTTTCTTGTCTGCATTCTAAGGGCAGCTTTACCATCTTTTGCCTACTTACCATCTGGTAAGTGCTTCGGCAAATGCAATGTATGTGCTCAAGAAGGGCCTCCAAGGCCTAGAGTTGCTGTCTGGCCAGGCCTCCAAAAATCTTTGAGATCTTGGGCACTGGCACTTCTTCTGGACTTTTCTGTCCTTTAGCAGAAGGCAGACAGTGCAGAGATGACTGACAGTAAGGAAGCTGAACAAAGACCAAACCAAAATATTTATAAATCTAGAGAGACTGAAAAAATAGGACTAATAGCTAGAGGTAAGGGTTGAATAATTGTGGTGATGATGTTATGAGTGATAGTTACAATAATATCTAATGTTTTTATTGCTTACAGTGTACTAAGTGGTAGTATAAACGTATTACCTCTATTAAGTCATTAAATCCTCGAAATAATTTTGAGGTAGAAATCATCCTCAATTTATAGACTGGGAAATCAAGGTACAGAGAGTTTAAGTTACTTGCCAAGGCCTACATAACTTATATTTAGTAGAACCCAGGCTCTCTGGGTCCAGATCTCCATCAAAAACACTTTCCTGTAGGTTTTACTTTATATCCCAGCGTAAGAAGTTGGTCATATTTCTTGAGAAGACTAGCTGGTATTCCCATTCTCCGATCCATGGGCTAAAACCATTATCCTCCTTGGATGATGGTTCACAAGGGTCATTGGGAAATCCATTCTTTTAGGCCTTACACGGTTCTTAGACATTATCATGACTATTCTTTCTTCATCTGGGAAAAAAAAATGTGACTTGCTACACTATCACTGTGAGACCACAGTTTGGACTATCTTATTGTTTCATAAGGTAATTAATAGAATTCCCACAAGAAGAAAGAACAGAGCCGTTGTACATTTCTAACTTCCTGTGGGAGAGAAAACCAGAATCTTAGTATACTATTTCTGAAAGGAAAAGTTGGAATTGGCTGTCATTGTTGTCATCGTTATCAGTTGTCTTGGATATAAAAGATGGAAATAGGTCATGTAGCCCCTAGGAAAGTTGAACCCAAGTTGTGTCCATAGAGCTTGGCTATGAACTGACTGATCTTTGCACCTCCTAAGATGCTGGTGGTGGTCCCAGGGAGTTGGGAGCGAAGGAAATCCTGTACTGTTCAGACTTGAGAAACAATTGAAAGGACCAAATAATTTCATCAGCAGAGAACAGAGAAACAAATAGAGTTAAATCTGGATTATTAATTAGTATTATGTCAAGCAGAAATGAGAGGGATTTTATTAAAAATTCTCTTAAATAGTCCGGGCATGGTGGCTCACGCCTGTAATCCCAGTACTTTCGGAGGCCAAAGCTGGTGGATCACAAGGTCAGGAGTTCAAGACCAGCCTGGCCAACATGGTGAAACCCTGTCTCTACTAAAAATAAAAAAATTAGCTGGGCGTGGTGGCAGGCACCTGTAATCCCAGCTACTCAGGAGGCTGAGGCAGGAGAATCGTTTGAACCCGGGAGGCGGAGGTCGCAGTGAGCCAAGATCGCGCCATTGCACTCCAGCATGGGCGACAGGGTGAGACTCCATCTCAAAAAAAAAAAAAAAATTCTCTTAAATAGAGTCTGTTGAAGTTCTGAATTATTAATACACTGACCCATAAACATAGTCCATTAATTAATTTGATGCTGATCGCCTCATATTCAGAGAAGAATTTCCCAAAACATCTCCAACAGTACCTGGACACTTGATAAATGTTCTGCCTCCCTTTAATCTTGTCCAGCTAATTGGTCTTGTGGTGCCGAGACCTTTGACCAAATAGGCTATTATATTTCCCATAGTGCTTGAACTGTAAGTTCCAGAGTGTTGATGATCTTGTGAAAACATAATGCTTAATAAGCATCATTAGCTGAGTGATCGAAACTTAGAGTTGCTTTTTTTTTTTGATGGACAAAGTGAGATGGAATCTCAGGATGTCCATTTAAAGTTTCATAAGAATATGTGGAATTGAATTTATGATTTAATTCTATTCTCTTGTGTAAATACAATCCTTGATGATCCATGTTGCTCCATATATGAATGACTGAAGGAAAACTGCCACTGCTTCCCTGTCTCAGTCACGTCTTAGCTTGAGCTAGCACTTGTTTAAAAAATTTCCACTGGGTGCAGTGGCTCACGCCAGTAATCCCAGCACTTTGGGAGGCTGAGGCGGGTGGATCACGAGGTCAGTTCAAGACCAGCCTGGCTGAGATGGTGAAACCCCATCTCTATTAAAAATACAAAAAAAAAAAAAAAAAAAAAAAAAAAATTAGCTGGGCGTGGTGGCAGATGCCTGTTATCCCAGCTACTTGGGAGGCTGAGGCAGAGAATGCTTGAACTCAGGAGGCGGAGGTTGCAGTGAGCCAAGATCACACCATTGCACTATAGCCTGGGTGACAGAGCGAGACTCCATTAAAAAAAAAAAAAAGAAAAAAGAATTCCACTTAGTTCCCTCAGCCTTATATGAGCTCAGGTGGTGGATAGTGGAATCTCACCTGAGCTATTTTAAAAAACTAAATTTTGGTTTTCTTCTTGTTGAGAAATGAATACATCAGATCTAGAATGTAGAGTGTCATGCTGTCTGCAAGAATAGCCAAGTCTAAGAGAAAAAGTCAACGGATTTTGAATGAAATTTTAGCGAGCAACTTCTGGGCACACATTTCAAGGACAAACTTCACTAAGCACATCCCTTGCTTGTGGCCTAGCGACCAAATGTGAGGCATTCGAGTATTTTGTTTGGTCATGGATCTTGATAATGTCTGAATCCCTTTCCTCCCTGCAACTGGCCATTCTTTGGCTATAAAATGATTTTAAATCAACTTGAAAGTAAAAAGACCAGTTTTTATCATTTGGGTACTGCCAGAGGAATATTGCTTTTCTGAGAAGAAAAACACTTTAAATTACACGGTGTGTGATGAGAAAACGTTTCTCATTAGAAGTTTCTTTGTGATTGAGTGGAGACAGGACCCATCTTAGCAAATGACTTGCGCTCCAAAAACTGATCAGGATGTTCCAGGTTAGATTAGGCAAATGTAGCTTTCCTTATTCATTCTACAGCCCAAGAGAGGTTATTGTCTTTAACTGAGAGAGAAAGGGCTGGAGGAGAGAGGCCCTGATGACATAGCAGAGGTGAAACATGTTCATGTGGAACCAGGTCAGGACTGAGTCCTTGTGACTGTACCTGCTGTCACTCAGTGATTTAGGGCGGAACTACCCCGAGAGCAAAAAAGCCGAAACGTTTCTTTCCCTTGTGGAATAATCCAGCTTAAGAACCTGAGTGTACATCCCTCTGACGCTTTCTGACAGCTTACCATCCTCAAGGGGAGAACTAAATCGGATTTAGTCCTTGTTCTCTTTCTGCAAATACATTTCTTCTCGGTAAACTGGGTTGCTGGGCCACAAGCTAACTTGTAAAATGAGGAACTTGGCAACAGTGTCTCTTCTTGTGTGGGTCCCTATGTATCCATCCACCTCTGTCTCTCCCTCCCTCTTTCCCTCTCGGCTTCCTTCCTTTGCTCCTTTATTCAATCTCCCTCCCTCTCTCTGATAGAAATCCACCTCTCCCAGAGTTTACTTGTTCACTTATTGAAAACACAGTTTTCTGAATGCCTGCTATATGGCTGGGCACTTTTTTAGATTCTGGTGACTTAATGGCATACAAAGAAGACCGAGTTTCTACCCTCATGGAACTGACTTTCTAGAGCTCTCTGAATTTTGGTGAATCTTGGCTCTTCCATTGATAGCTTTTTAACTTTGGGGTTAGTTATCTAGCCTGTCTGTGCCTCATTTTCCTCATCAATAGGGATAATATTGGTATTTATCTCAATTGGTCGTTTCCTTTTTCTTTTTTTTTTTTTTCTTTTTTGAGACGAAGTTTCACTCTTGTTGCCCAGACTGGAATGCAATGGCGCGATCTCGGCTCACTGCAACCTCAGCCTCCCAGGTTCAAGCGATTCCCCTGCCTCAGCCTCTGGAGTAGCTGGGATTACAGGCATGCGCCACCACGCTGGGCCAATATTTTTGTATTTTTAGTAGAGACAGGGTTTCTCCATGTTGGTCAGGCTGGTCTCGAACTCCCGACCTCAGGTGATCCACCAGCCTCGGCCTCCCAAAGTGCTGGGATTGCAGGTGTGAGCCACAGTGCCTGGTGCTCAGTTGGTCTTTTTTAAAGATAAAATGAGGTAATACAGGTAAGGGCTAGTGCACAGGACATACCGCTATTTTTATTGATGCTGTTTGTACTATCATCACATTCTTCCTCTCTGAGGTGCATAGATCCTGTGTACAGTGGCAAAGTCAGGTCTATTGCTTTTTCAAAGAACAGCACAGCCTCTTTCCCTTACATTTGTGCCGAACATCTTGAAGGAAGTAGAATCTTCTCTGCCTTCTGCTAGCCCATTTCCCAGTACTTTAAAACTCTTTGATATTGCTGAATGAGATAAATCGTTTCAGATATTTTTTCAGATATACCACATTCTATCTTGCCAGTGTCCCTCTGTCCTGTGAGCTTTGCAAATGACCTCCCTGGTTTCTGACAAGGGCCATGATGAATCACTAGCTTGGGGTATCTTGTGTCTCTTCACGCTATTGATTTTAGGAAAATACTTTCTGCAGCTTGCAAAGCCATAATGTCATTTGTCTTTAGAACATCACTGTCCAAAGAAGAAACAATCACCATGCTTTACACATACATTAAATAAATGATACACTTCTTAAAATAAAAAGTGTTTAAAAATCTTTTTTAACACAGAAGAAAAGTCCTACTTTTTCTATTACTTTGCTTCTTGATAAAACTCTAGATATAGTTTACTTTTAAAACAATGCCTTTTTATTTATTATTGTTATTAAACATTATAACTTATTGTATAGTTAATTCCTATTTTTGTGAACCAATAGTGTTATACAAAGAAATGTGTACTTTTTTTCCTAACCTTAGTTTTTGTTTCTAAGCTGGTATTTTTCACAAGTCAAACAGTCCACTCAAAAAATAATAGACATTGGAGACTCAGAAGGGTGGGAGGGTGGCAGGGCTGACAGATGAGGAATTACTTAATTGGTACAATGTATGTTATTTGGGTGACGGAAACCCTAAAAGCCCTATATCCATCTAACAAAATGCAACTTATACCTCCTAAATCTATAAACAATGTTTAAAAAGGAAATAAGAATGAAAGAAGAGTTCATTTTGAACTCAGTGGAAATAATAGAAAGAAAAAGATTATTTGAAAAACATACCCCTGTCTGAGCGTGGTGGCTCACGCTTGCAATTCCAGGACTTTGGGAGGCTGAGGCAGGCAGATCACAAGGTCAGGAGTTCAAGACCAGCCTGGCCAATATGGTGAAACCCTGTCTCTACTAAAAATACAAAAATTAGCCAGGTGTGGTGGCAGGCACCTGTCGTCCCAGCTACTCAGGAGGCTGAGGCAGGAGAATCATTTGAACTCGGGAGGTGGAGCTTGCAGTGAGCCAAGATCGCACCACTGGACTCCAGCCTGGGTGACAGGGAGAGACTCCATCTCAAAACAAAAAACAAAACAAAACCCCCCCCAAAACAAACAAACAAACAAAAAACCCCAAACAGTCCACTTAATGCCGAGGTGACAACTCCATTTTTGGTAATCTGAATACGAATCTTTGACAAGGGTGTTTTTAGAGATTATTTTGGTTACAACTGTTGTTTTCCTTTTATGCACATGCACACTTACCACCATTAATACTTTTTTTTTCCAAAAAATAACTTTAGCCCCTTCTCTGTTATAGACTAGGTATTTGACTTGGAGCAGGTAATTTAGCTTCTGAAGGTTTTGTTCTTTTCGTAAGTAAAGTGAAGAGTTGAACTTCATGATCTTTACACCTATTGGATCTATTAAAATCTATTTTTCACTGGAATTAGAGTATTTGAGATTTGATCATAAAAGTACTAAGGCTTCCTCCAAAAGCGAGGCAGAAATCAGTTTCATTACTATGGGTAAGTAATTAAAAAGACCTCAACAATGAAATGCCTTTGACTCTAAAACTAAACTCATCCAACTTAATTCTCCTGTGGTACCTCCGAAGACATTTTGAAAAGCTTCAGGCATGGCTGGGAACACTGTCCTTCATCAGTGCGGACTCAGTATTAGACCAGAGTCTCCCGGGATTTCTTTGTTCTTAATTCTCTCACTAAATTCCAGTATCAACACATTTTCTTGTCATCTGTTTCTATCTCATCAGGTACAGGACAGAAAGAACAAAATAATGATATTCAAGTATTCTGGTTAAAAGAATTCCGGATTAAGGAACCTTTATTTTATGGGTTCTATAAATGAGTGATTAATTAATGAGTGGTTAGATTGTATTCAGATTTTTTTTTTCTGGTGTAAAGGCAAGAGAGGATATTGAAGATATTGATCTATGGATCTGAGTACACTAAATTGGGGTGGAGTAAATGACACCTAGTTGGGGACCAAAGAAATTGCTTTATGCTGACTGAGGCTTTAAGGATTCCTTATAATGGGATTATGTAATTATAAATTTTATTTCATTAAAAAAATTGCCCAACATCTTTTTTTCTTTTTTCTTTTTCTTTTTTTTTTTGACAGATTATTTTATACTCTACCACAAGTATCAGATAATCACTGAGAACACTTTGTTAGCTTCTTACCTTGAAGAAGGTCATTGTTGATCCATCTCTAACCGCCCCATATTCTATCTTGGTTTGCTTTGCCAGATCATCTGCTGAATCTATGGGGGATTCCATTCTCTCTACTGTCAAGAAGGCAGCCAGATTGGCCGTGTAGGATGAAATGATGATTAGGGTGAAAAACCACCATATCCCTCCAACTATTCTGGTCGATAGAGCTTTGGGCATCAGCTCTGATCCTGTGATGGTATCATCAGAGTAAGGGTGTTAAACACAGTCAGAAGGAAAGGGAAGATGTACAGTTCGACACTATTCTAGGAAGATCAACCCGTAAAAGACTTACCGTCTTGTAGGTAGATGAAATAAATGCATTTTATAGAAAATGGAGCAAAATCTTAAGGATTATTTTCAAATCATTAATCACTACTGCTGCTTTAACTATAATTTATCAGTAGCTGATGGTATTAAAACAGTTCTAACCTGGAGGCATTCCATGTTAAATTTAGTTAGCTTAGTTGCTTAGAATTGAAAAGTCAACACCAAGACTTTTTGCCTTTTGTTACTGTCTAAATGCATCTTATAGTGTGAAGTAAAATATTCTGTGTCTTTGTATAACCATGAAAATCTTTGAAATGCTAAGATTTTTATTTAAGGTTAAAGAATGAGAGCTACTTGTAAAATATTAACATGCCATTTATCACGTATGCTTTAATAAAGCATTGAGATTTTACAAATAAAATAAAATAAGATGCAGCCATACTTGACAGTGGATGAATTAGTTTTTATTGTCTTATGTTACCTTAAAAGCTACAATTCTTTTTTCTACTGTAGATTTTTATTTGGCTAAAAAAATACATTCTCTGCAACACATAATTTTGTCCTTCAATAAAATGCTGTTTCTTAACTACACTTCAAAGACAGGCTGTTCCTTAGGTGAAAGAAGACTTTCCTGGTAAGAATATACATTTTAGATGTCATTCAGATGATTTTAAATTATGTTTAAATGATAAAATAGAGGCACTTAATGTGTTTTCCAAGGAAACCTTCCTCTCTAAAAGAAAGGGTTTATGAGCTAAGTTTACTGTCATAAAAGACAAACATCTTGAAAACGGTCTAGCTCAATTTTGCTCAAACTCAGCAGCAGAATTAGAATAAATGAGAAGTACAATTAGAGTTCACTCCAGTTGTACTGATTCACAAGTGGATTTTGGCTTGTCCATCTGCCTGAAATTTGCCATTGGTTCTGTACATAGCATATCCTCCATGAACCTGAAGGCATGACAGAGTTTATCTGACCAGATAAAAAGTGAAAGAAAAATACCCTAAATTAAAAATCCCAAAGAGTGAAGTACGGTAGGTCAGCTGTCTGGTCTATAGGATCCCTTTACTATACTGATAGAGTGTTTTGAAGCTCTGTCGTTAATAATGGCTTAAGATGGAAAGGAATTCACCAATCTACCAATAAATGAATTTGTGCTCAGGTTTAATCTATAAACAGATGCAAATACTGCTCAGGAAATCATAGCCAGCTCAAGGCCAGTGATAATCAGATCAAGGTTGCCAGAGTTTCTGGGCTTCGAATTAACGGATATATTCTCCTAATGCTATTACGTATCTTTGTGTTTTATTCCCTTTTAATGAGGGAAGTGGTTTGACAGCGATTTGTGTTTCCTTCTGTTGTTTGTTTGAATTTGAATGGGTAATATTACACAGACTTATAATAGTTTTCCATTAAATTGCCTCCAAGGATTTAGTGGAATGGTTTGCTGCTGTTGTTTTAATATTGTGGTTTAATGGGATTTATATGCCTGTGGGTGTGTGTGTGTTTAATGCCCAAGGTTGTTTCATATCTTTGTACTTAATTGATCTAGCAGTCTTGTGGCAATGTGATATTATTTTGGCTCTTTAGTTGGTTATCATTAAAATACTATTTATTTCATAAAATAGCCATAGGAAATAAATAACAGTTAATAGATATATTTTTCTTAGCTTATAGGTGCAGATTTTCTGCTGTAAATTTATTCTTTCATTATTTGGTTGCATTTATGAAAACATAAGGTTTTCACTTATTTGTATATTTGTATAATTATGTATTATATGGCATTAAGAGTGGACAGACAGGTGAACAACAGGCTGTTAACATGTAATAATACCAATTCACATCTTTCACACTTTAGAATGCATATTTAAACTTTTGGATAAAGTTACCTTAGAAACTTAATAAAAATATTAATAGAAACGTATTGAGATTACATTTTAAACCCTTGTTAGATGGCATCAATTAGACTTCTCAATGTTTCTTTGTGTTTTCTATTTTTATCTAATTCTTGTGAATTTTGTAATTCTCCATGTTAATTAGAAATGTTTAGAAATGGCTTCTTTCAAGTAGAGATGATTTGTGTAAGTTTATTACTCTAGAGGATGAAATTATACAAACATTAAAAGTTGGGTAAAACATTACTAGAAAATATTCGGGATGAGAGACAATACTTGCTGAAGTCTCTTTAGTGCCTTTTACGGCAGACATGACAGCCAATCCTGATCCAGACTTTGCTCACACTCTGTAGAAAAGAGAAAGTCTGATCATCACATTTAAAGAAAATTCAACAAAATGGTTTCCAATTGAGTACAGTGACAAGCTTCTGCTAACAAGAGAGAGCAACAGAGGATAACTACCTGGTTCAATGCCACATACTAGAGACAGATGAACTAACAGTCACAAGTACCTCAAGTTTGTACCTGGAAAGATTTGTTGCACCTGACAAATGTTTGTAAACTTCTTGAATGACAAGCAGAGTCTGGCTGGGGCTGACTGTCATGTACCCAAGGTAGTGGTAACTAACAGACACTGCATCCCACAGTGTGCTGTGGATGATGGTAAACTCCAAACAGGTAAAAGATGAGAGATAAATTCCAGGGGTGGGTGCACTCAATGACAGAATGCAGTCACAGTCATATACCTGCACAGGCCTGCTGCATGCTCTGTGAAACCTAAAAGTATATATATATATATACTTATTCTATATATATAGTTATTCTCTTGTCAGAGAAGACAAGCTATAGGGAAGGAGCAGGGATCTCCTTCACTCTGAAAGTAATTGGTCACAAGATAAATATCCTAAAAATTAAATGCATGGGTAAAATAGTATATGGGGTTTCCTGCAGGATTTATACCTCTGTGCTATGCTCTAAATTTATGCAAAGATTTCTAGTAAATCGGATGGCATCTATACTTATGTGGCAGTGCCCACACAAACCATACTTAATTGCATAACTAGGATTTTCCCACTTTCTTCAACTATTTACTATTTCAGTATTAGAATTTGGTATTTCCATAGTCTCTCTCTCTAATATGAAGATCCAAAAGATAAATATTTCAAGTGCTATAGCAATTCCCTAATGAGAAACCTTAGGGTTCACCCCCAAGTAGCAAACACATTTAATGTATATCCCAGTGGAATTTTCCTTTGCCAATGTATTTTGCAGCTTATTGTCAAATGAGCATATATTCCAAACACAACAGTTTCTGTGACTTATGATTTTCTTATATTAGTGCATTTAATCCTGGAAGAATTTTCTATACCATATGCCTGGCATTGAAGCTGAAAAAAAAATCACAAAAGAAGTGGAGTTCTTCCAAAGATTAAAATAGCTCCCCCTTCCCCCACTACAAAAGCAGAATCCCCCAATTCATAGGAAATGTAGAAAATATATTACATTTCTATGGCCAAAGTTTATTTCCCCAACTCCTACAGTTTATTGTTGCTGTGGTTACCAGTTGAGGGAGACTGTGAAAAGTTACTGGGAGGCGGAAATGAATCTCAGTAGGTTTTGCCAGAGTAGTAATTAGGTGGAAGTCCTAGGTAAGGTCAGCAATTGGAAGAATCTCCGTGAATTTAATCTCCAAAGGATTTAAATTCTGCTCCTTTAAACTGCTGACTCATGGAGTTATGGCTGAGAAGGAGAAGACCAACATCTCCATCTATGCAAATTTGTAAACAATTTCTAAGGTACCCTATCTTTTGCTACCCACAGGATAATTTGTGTTTATTGCTTGATAGAAGTGTTATTTTAGATATATAGCAAGGGAGTTCCATATAGGTCATTGGTTTTTCTTCATCTTCAGAACTGGCTAGAAAGTCCGTTGCTATTTTCTTAAGTTCCTGAGATGGTGTTTCATCCTACCCTCTAGCTTCGTGGTGGAGTTTACCAGCATGAAAGCCTGTCAGCACACTGTGGGATGCGTGTGACAAAGATAGGCAACCGGTGTACCTTGCTGCATGAGAGCTCCAACTCCAAACCAGAAACTATTTAGTAAAGTAAAATTGTTTTCCACCACGTCTGAGTCAGGGTTGCATGGGTGGGGGTTATACCACTCGTAGGGTGTAAACCTGTGGTAGTTAACAGAAACAGTCTGTAAATATCAGAGAAACACACAGGACACCAGCAAAACCAAAACCTGCTGAGCAATGCAGAAAACCCAACAATTAATGACAAAAGCTTCAAACCAAAAGAGTAAAGGCCATAGTCATAAACTTACAGCTTTGGTGGGCAAAGTGCAAAGAGCCTTGAGACGTTAATATTTACCAGACTTCTTATTTCTAGGCAAATTGGTCAGCTGGAATTGTACTCCTCAGCTCTATGTCTACTGAATTCTTCTGAGTTTTCATTCATTTCCATATTACTGAACAACTAGATGAACTGTAAAGAAAGGTTCACTCATCCCAAGTATTTACCCCACCAAGTAGTGACGAATGTGACACACACTTGTTGCATAGCAACTACAATGTCAAGATACTCAAGATACTGTGTTGCTAGGTCCTGTGGGAGACACAAAAAAGAGGGGTGACTTGCCTTCAAGGGGTTTGTACGGACAGATGGTTAGAAGGAGTCTAAGTGGTGGTCTAGCGATTTTGTAATGCATCAAAGGGATTGCAAGGCTGAACAAATTAGTGAACAAAACGTAGAGCTGAATTTGGAGTGTATTAGATGTTTTTCGAATAGTCCATGGGGAAAAATCATGATCCTAAAGGAAGAGATAAGTCATACATTTGGAATTATCCTGGTCTAGGCCTAGTGGTATACATTAGTATTAACTACATAGCATGCCTCACTGGAGAATTTCAAATTCATAATTTCCTTTTGATTTGTTTTAAATTTGTTTTCAGAACTATGGCCTGTGATCACTTAATCACCAACCCTGGTTTGGTAAGTGGTATGTTTTCTATAGCATTATTATAGCTCTAACTGCAAGGTGGTGTGCTATAGGCAGTAAACGTTTCTGGAAAAACAACTAGTAGTGTGGGAAGTCGACTTTGAACAATTCACTCAACCTTTATTGCCTCAATTTCCTTATTTGTGAAGAGGAGGGAATCCAGATATCTCTGAGGGTGTACTTAAAATAAAAATCTGTGGAACCAAATATATATATTTTTGTTCTTTCTCTATTTTTTTAAGCATCTGTCTGACCTATGTAGCCCAAAGGCGGTCTCTGCTCTGTGGTTACTTTTGAGGGCTATCCTGCCAAGTGGTACTTATTTTTCCAAAAAGACATTAGCAGAAGCTCAACGAAGTGATCTGGAAATAATTTAAAATGCAGTAATTTTTAGCACTGGAAGATTTGCCATTTGCCGTTGGGACTTTTCAATGCAAGCAAGAGTGTTAGAGTAATGTTAAAACACCATAAAGCCCATGAGAACACACAGAATGCTCTCCAGCCATAAAGTTTCAGCAGTAAACAATGGTGGGTTGCTGACACACTGGGGAGAACTGGGCTTAAGGTGAATACATTATCTATATGAAAAGCAGGGCATGCTGTGAATCCAGCACAAGGAACTGAGCAGACAATTCCTCCTCATGGAAAACCATTTTCTAAACCTCCAGACACCTTCCGGAAAGTATTCAGTGCCTCCTCATTGAGTCTTAGGGGGATTGGGATAACAGTCTCGTAGTTTATCCCAGCATAATGGAATTCGACTCATTACTGCAGCTTCTCCACAGCTGCAGGGTACACCATGCAGGTTCCTATGAAGCTGATGAATATAGCTTTAATTGACAATGCCATGCCAACACATTTTAATTAATGTTTCAACAATATAATTAAGTTTTGAATTTGCACACTCTTATAGCCATAGTAGTTTGCTGTGCTGAAGAAATGAATACCAATATTAATGAACCTATTAATAGAGCATGCAGAGTAAAGATCCCGTTACTTAAACACTATCATTGTCACTTGTGCAATAATTTTAAAATATTAATTGAAATAAATTAAGAGCCTAATGTATTCAAGAGAAGGGGTTTTATTTTTTCAAACAGACCATAAGACTTGGCAACCACCAGCCCCTTTCAATATTCTGACATTTCTCTCCCAGATATGCTCCCATCGATGAGCTCATCACTTCCCTCTTTGGAATGCTGCTTTTAACTTGGTCTTGTTTCATACTTTGCACTTATAAGAGAGCAATTAATCTAATTTTTGTGTGGTAAAAAGAAAAACTGTCTAAACAGCAATGTGATTCTGCTTGCTCTGCAGAGATATTTTAGGTCTTTCTCTCTGGGATTCTGAGTGACTTGTGGAGCATGTGGTCTGGTGAATATTAAACAGTGACATGATGCTGTGCTGTAAGACACTGGCTTTCTATAAGGCAACAGACCTACCTGTTGCCTGGATGTAGACACTTCAGCTTAGAATTCCTAACACCTGCTTAAAGATAGCCTGTGTGACAGCAGTGTCAGTATTAGGAAGTGTGGTGAAAAGATTAATATATGACCTACACCAAAGATAATCCGAAACTGCTATCCCCAAATGACTCTCAAGAAATCAATACTCATCTTTACTAACATGATAGAGAAGGGAAGAAACGTGCTTAAAACCTGTGACAAAACTTGCATATAGAAAAGTAGCCTTATGTTGAAATGTGAAAGTTCACTTTGGGTTTATGTTTGTTTCTGCCTGGCTTACACTTGAATGGAAGATATTAAACAAGCTCACACTGAAGTTTTCTAATTAAGGGACTAATTTTTGTGGCTGAGAATGCACAGTAGGCTGCATTGAGGAGAGAAAAATCCATTCATCTTTCAAGGGAGAATGCTGTATTGAACTTGTAATATAATGGTGGGGTTTGTATTGTAACCATAGAATTTACTTTCAAGGGTTTTCTAGATTTTTTTTGCCAAATGCCAACTTTAAAAATGTCCATTTTTAAGAAGATGAACTTAAATTATAAAATGTAAGCAGACATTCTATCTGGATATTTGATCTATTTAAATTGTTTATGATGGACGTAATTTATTGAAGTTAAATATTTTTCAAAAAGTGGAAACATTGTCAACCACAAAACAAAAACCCTGACATGCACACTTAATTAAAAATCATAGTAATTAAATATTGTTTTCCTTAGTTTGTCCCACCGATGTCTACATCTTTATAAATTTAATTCAATTTAACAAATAATTTTTAGGCATCTATCTAGTGAAGGCATTTCCTTAAATGCAGTGATGGGGCTTTATTTTTCCCCTTTAAAAGGACATAAGAGAATACAATTCACGACATAAATTCCAAAGTCTCTCCAGAGCTATAGATAATTATGAAATTTACTGTTTTTCATTTCCATTTCTCTAACTTGGAATGCAAACCACTAAGATGGTAACTGAGGGTACAGAGTGACGGAGTTCATGGTCTCAAACTATGATGGTAGGAAGTAAAGGTGACTTGGTACATCTACTCAACAAGAATTTTGTTTTTGGGAATCAAGTCTAAATATATATTTAGTGGCTTTATGAAGCAGAAGCAGGGATGGATTCTAAGGTTTAGAGAAGGTAAATGTAGTTGAAAGTAGAATCTTCATGACAGCACACTTGTGCCCTGGAGGGAGTTATTTTCTGTATTTCATCACTATACTGTTTCCAAGTTTGCACTGGATGTATAACACCTCCACGTCTGAACCAAGACCAGGGCAAGAAGGCAGTGGAAGGGGAGACAAGAAGAATAAGCTAAATAAGGAAGGACTGGCTTATAAATGATACTCTCGGTGAGTAGAAATACCGAATGGATTGCATTGATGGTGGTAGTGGGGGGTGCTGTTATCTTAATAGAAATAAACTGAGTGAAGTCCAAAAATTTGGAGGTCTGGGTCACCAAGAGCTTATGGAAGAATAGACAAAATAGAGGGGAAAACTATTGAATGGTATGCCATTCTGACATACTCTGATGACATAAATAAGGAGATTTAAGTGCCACGGTTGGAGTCAAGTGTAAAAGGGTACTTTCAGCCTGTGTGCTTGTGAGAACTTTTGGATGCTGCTGGCATTTCTTCTCCCACTGGCTTTGGTCAAGTCATGTAATAAACAATGTATTTGCTCATCAACCTTGCCTTGCCTGTTCTACTCATCAACATCACTGTCTAGACAGAGCCTCAGACTGCGAAATATGGAAACTCACTTTTGCTCTGCGAAATATGGAAAATACTGTTGCCCTGGGCTGCATGAATTGCTCCAGCAGTCCTAATATCACCCAATAGGTGTGGGCCTCTGGGCAGAGGTATGCAACAAGTAAACACAAGATTACTTCTTAGAAGGTGCTTCACCTTAGGATAGTCATTTATTAAATGACCAGTCCAAGGCAATATTAACTTCACTGAGGAGTCACTAATGAAAAATACACCTCCAAAGGTAAACAATTTATTTTTAAAAATTTTATACCCAAAGCAATATTTTCTTTAATTGTTTCGAGCATGGTTTCTCAACCTTGGTGCTATTGACATTTTGGAGTGAATAATTCTTTTGGGGGGCACCTGTCCTGTACACCATAAGATGTTTGGCAGCATCCCTGGACTCCATCCACTTGATACCAATAGCACTCCCTACTCCCGGCCATGACAACTAAAAAAATGTTTGTAGACATTTCCAGATGTTCCCTGGGGGACAAAATCCCTCCTAGTTGAGAACTACTGATTTAGAGTATTGAAATACAAAAGGATAATATCACTATATACATACTGTCAATATTTTATTTTCTGAAGTAAGGCATACTTAAAGAGAGCTTTGGTCAGTAAAAGTATAAAATCTGAGCTTTGGTAAGGGTACACTTTATAAGGCATAGAGAACTTCAAAACATTCATTTCATATTGAATGTATAAATACCCACATGTGAGAGCACATATTGATTCAGTTTGAGTATGTCTGCCTTGTGGATCTTTAAAACCTTTCCAGCCTGGGTTATTTTCCCAAGCTTTCTTTATAATTACACCAGGGAAAGAGTTACCTGGCATTAATCAAAACCAGACAGTGGACAATGACAAAGAGCTAGCATGAAGAAATATTTCTCTTAGAAATTCCTGGAGGGAAAACAAAAATTGATTAGGGAAAAAGTTCACTGAGTTGTGTTGAAAGGTGAAAAAGATTGAAAACAAGTAGGGACATACAAAAGCAATTATTTTTTACATGGTTTATCTAGGGATAGCAAATGTTTAAGCCAACAGAAAGATAAAATAGCTGTTTCAAATTTAGCATCAAAGGTATTCAGAAAATACGATCTATTGAAAGGTATAAAAATCCTTTAAGGAACTGTGTAGAGCAAAATGGTTAAATACAGAGTTAAATCTCGAAAAGCAGAACCTCAACTGAATCATCTTAATGGTAGCACAAAGGTTTCATGCCTCCAGGCTCTGTATGTAAGCAATCTTTCCTTTCAGCATTATTTCTAGAATTCTCTTTAACTTTCTCGTGCCTTTAAAAATAAATTTAATACAACTTTTAAAGTATTTTTCTTCATTCCTAAGGGTTTCACAATCTTTTTACTCTACTGTTTTTTTATTTGCTATGATAATTCTTTGCTAACTTTTTTATGTTTTGCTTATCCAAATATTCTAGGGGTCAAATATCTTGAGACCATTTTACGATTCCTATGGAAACATTTTACACATCATTTGAGCCATTACTTTTGTTATAAATCAAGGAAAATGACTAAATAACCATTTTATGTTGCTTGAAATAGGGATAAAGTTAAACTAATATTAAAAATTATCTTCCTCTCTTTTAAAAGTAACTTTATAAATAATTAGAAAACATTCATTTACAGAACGGCTTTTATATGGAAACCTTCCAAGAATAGAACACTAGGCAAAACTAAAAGTACACTTTAAAGTTCTTAATTTTTGTCTGCCTCTGGGACATACAGAAATCTGAGACTGACTTACACCTCTTGTGAATTCAGTGGTTCTCAAACTTACCTTGCTATCACAAAGAGTACACAGCTGACTCCCAAGCAGGCTAAGAGCACATACATCCAAATATCTGGGGACAGGGGGTTGAGGAAGGAGAAAACGCCTGGATTGGTACCATTGGGCTTCCGGTAGAGAATGCTGATGCCTAGGGTCATGAAGGGTTTGGAGAAGTCAATGACTTTCTCCCGCACGTAGGTGATGGTAAGAGGAGCCACTGCCAGGTCAGCCCTCTGCAAAAGCAAGTCCAAAATTGTCAGCTTAGTCTAGTTTCTTTGCAAATGTCTAGACTTTTCCTGAGTACTCCTGATTCTTATTCTCAACTCTAAATGCTTCTCATTCATGAAGCTCCTGTGATGGTTGGTTCTAATATAAAAAAAGTCAATTTATACAGTTATGTTTATGAAACAGTATCAGCAAAGAGAAACCAGAAATTATAAAATACACATATACATACATAAACATAGATCCATCATTCTGGAACTAAATGAAGACAAAAATGCAGGAGGATGCCTTTTAAAAGGGCATGTGAGAAAAAGAAGGAATGAGCAACTTGGTTGTACTATTAATTGACATGATGAGATTTTGCTCTGAGCTGAAAACTTCAAAATTCTTTTTTTTTTTTTTTTTTTTTTTTGTGAGACAGAGTCTCACTCTGTCACCCAGACTAGAGTGCAGTGGCGCAATCTCGGCTTACTGCAAGCTCCACCTCCCAGGTTCATGCCATTCTCCTGCCTCAGCCTACCGAGTAGCTGGGACTGCAGGCACCCACCACCACGCCCGGCTATTTTTTTGTATTTTTAGTAGAGGCGGGGTTTCACCGTGTTAACCAGGATGGTCTTGATCTCCTGACCTTGTGATCCACCTGCCTCAGACTCCCAAAGTGTAAAATTCTTAATTTAAGAATCACTCAAGTTTATGTTCAGTATGAAAGAAGGACCCATATAATATGGTTTGGCTCTGTGTCCCCACCCAAATCTCACCTTGAATTGTAATAATCCCCAAGTGTCAAGGGTGGGACCAGGTGGAAGTAACTGGATCATGGGGTAATGGGATCTGGTGATTATGAGTGAGTCTCATGAGAGCTGATGATTTGATAAGTGTCTAGCATCTCCCCTGCTTTCACTCATTCTCTCACCTGCCACCCTGTGATGAGGTGTCTTCTGCCATGATTGTAAGTTTCCTGAGGCCTCTCCAGCCATGAGGAACTGTGTCAATTAAATCTCCTTCCTTTATAAATTTCCCAGTCTCAGGCAGTTCTTTATAGCAGTGTAAAAACAAACTAATGCACCATATATTTTTATCATTAATTTTTATCTTTACTTGCCCTTCTAAGTAAGCAAACTCCATTTCTAAGCTGTTTTTCTTTGCTTCTTAAAAAAATTATGATTCAAAAAAAGGAAACATTTCTTCTGACGTCATTTTTTCCTCTCTTACTTTCTCTTATGCATATTTTCAGATATGTTAGAAATATTGTTACTTACGTGATCTATGAGTTCTTTAACCATCCCGTTCCACTCCCCTTTGTCATTCTGGGCCCCATATTTGCCATCGGGAACTAGTTTAACATCATAAATGAAACCCAGGATGTTTGACAATTCTTTCAACAGGTCCAGGCAATATCCTTCAAATCTGTCATTTCCATATAGAGGCTTATCAGATTTCCTGTACATAACATAGGGTTCTTCCTAAATGAAACAAACCAAATATGAAAACACTGTTATAATGAAAGGAAGAGTTTACCCCATCAGCAGCTTGAAGATGTGAAATATTTGATAATGATTTTGAAGAGCTGAGAATACTGAAGTCATTCACTCATCTGCCTGCCTATGTCCTCTATAAATACAGAACCCTTCCTATATTTTAGTTTCTTTCCCTTCCGCCTCTTTTGATGGGAGCTTTTCCTTCCTTTGTGGAGGGTGGGGCTGTGCGGGAATGGTGTGATGGATACACAATCACTGTTAAACGTTGGGTCTGAGAAGAAGGAAGGTGCAGAGGGAAATGGGGGCCCAGATGCCTGGCCACCCACTGTGCCAATACCCAAGCTTTTTTTGTATGACTCTTCTGGCTTTTTTTTTTCTTTTTCTGATGGAATCTCACTCTGTCAACCAGCCTGGAGTGCAGTGGGGAGATCTCAGCTCACTGCAAGCTCCACCTCCCAGGTTCAAGCCATTCTCCTTTCTCAGCCTCCCGAGTAGCTGGGACTACAGGCACCTGCCAACATGCCTGGCGAATTTTTTGTATTTTTTTAGTAGAGACAGGGTTTCACCATGTTAGCCCAGGATGGTCTTGATCTCCTAACCTCGTGATCCACCCGCCTGGGCCTCACAAAGTGCTGGGATTACAGGCATGAACCACTAAGCCTGGACCTGGCTTTTATCTAAGAACCTCATGACAGAGAAATCTACATCACCAAGTATTTCCTTTCATTCTTTGCATTTCCTATCTATGACTATTCTCATTTCTTTATCTAAATTTCATCTCAATTTCACTATTCACTTATGATTTATATATTTTGATTGGTTTCCTTCAGGGTAGCCTATTCCAAAGGCCATTTCTATGTCTTCTTTTATCATCTTTCCCAGTTTCTTTTTTGAAATCACCTCAAATCTCACATCTGGTCATTCTCTGCTTATATACGTGCATCATCAGTCCCCTCTTCTCTAAATAATGGACACTTCCCTACTACCGTGCATCTATAACCTTGTTAATTCTCATTTGACTAAATGAATGCTCATTTTGTTTTATAAAATTATAATAGTTGCTATACTACAGACATATTCTTTATATTTAGGTTTATCCTCAAACTGATAGTGGGGTCATTCAAGCACAGTAGAGAACCCTGTGTTTTCATAAGACAGTCATAGAGAAAGCAGTAACCAGAAGAGCAAACCAGTTTTTCCTTTGGATGAACAATTCTCACAAGTTAATAATATCAACAATAAATTGACTTGACATTATGGACTGGTGTAAGGCAGGATGTCTGCAAGTAAGGATTTCAGGGAAGGCTACTCCTGCCCAAATCCCTGAAGAAAGGAAAAAGCGGAAAATAAGCAACCAGTAGCTGTACAGTGGCTGGATGGGGCATGACCAGGGCTTTAATAGGAGGCAGGACTTTTCAAGAACAGTTAGTAAAGGAGCTGTGTACAGAAGTGTGAGCAAAGCAAAGGGAGCCAAGGGAGGTGGGGGTCTGATTTGGCGGCAAGTCATAGACACACAGGCAACAGCCTCTTCGGGAAACCTGCACCACCCAGGGCGGAGGCAGGAGGGAGGAAAGAGTACTCCTGAAGCTCAGTGCAGCTGGACCCTAGAAACAGTGCCACTGATGGGCAGAAGCTATGGTTGTAGAAAGTCAGAGGTTCTGAAAAAACTACTAGTAGCAGTTGGGAGGGAACAGAAGAAGAGCTGCTGTTGCCTCTCTTCCCCACCTCTTCCCCCACTTCCCTAGTCTCTTGCTAGGGTCTCCACATGGTTGAAACCAACCAGCAGCCAGAGAGCAAGGGAGACCAGCTGGGAGGGGACAGAGAGTGGGGCTGAGCAGGACTGGCAATGGATTAGAGGTGGAAGATCTTCAGAACAATGTTGGAAGCTTCTAATTCAATCTTATTGTAAGTACGCACAAACACAGGCTTTTAGTGTCCTAGTTAAAAATAGACATTTGCAGACAGAAGCATTGCCATGAAAAAGACAGTTGAGGAATGCTTTGAAGTCTAAGGCAGGAGCCTGGATAAGGCACCCTCAATTCCAAAAATTCAACTTACCAGAATGGTGGTGACAATGAGTGTTCGGTTGGCCAATGAATCAGTGATATTGCTGGACTTGTCTTTGTTGCTGTCCGTCATGTTAAGCCCACTGTTGGAATTCCAAATCCCAATCTACACAGAACACAGTACATCAGAGGCTGCTGGCTGTCAGTGTGGCATTTACACCAAAGAGAGGCCCCTTCTCTACCAGGAAAAGCTCACAGTTTGGGACACTAGGGCATCACAGTGGAAGCTACTAAACGTGGGGAAATGAAACAACAGAGAAATGAATGTGTAGACAAAATAGGATATATCTGTGCCACTGGGGGCAGGGTAGGTGGAGATCTTTTTCTTTTTCATTTAGTAAACTCATTTACTTTTATAAATGAAGCAATATTTAAGAATTCTTAAATGAATATCAGATTTTTCTTCCTATATATATTTGTTGAGCATCTACTTATGTGACAGGCACTGTTCTAGGCATCTGAGGACATAACAATGAATAAAATATACAAGAGTTTCTTCCCTTGTGGAGCATACATTCTACTGATATAAACCTTAGGCTGCCAAAGTAGTATCACTAGTTTATTTAAAATTTCTGAATAATGGGGTGAAGGAGCAAGGTGAATGGTGGAAAGACCAGGCATCTATAAGGGAAAGATAATGGGTTGCCGTGGTTCATGCCTATAATCCCAGTGCTTTGGAAGGCCAAGGTGGGGGGAGTCTCTTGAGACCAGGTGTTCAAGACCAGCCTGGGCAACAAAGTGAGACCCGATCTATACAAAAAATTAAAAAAAAAATTAGCCAGGCATGATGGTGCACACCTGCAGTCTCAGCTACTCAGCAGGCTGAGATGGGAGAATGGCTTGGGTTCAGGAAGTCAAGACTGCAGTGAGCCGTGATTGCACCACTGCACTTCAGCCTGGGTGACAGAGCGAGACATTGACAAAACAAAGTAATTTTTTCTTTAAAAAGACAAAGATAAATGGAAGAAAACATGTCATGTGCATGAGAAGTAGACTAAGTTCAGGGCCTATCTTCTTTGAGGAGCCAAAGCTGGGCAAAGAGTGCTTGTGAGCCCTAGCAGGACTCTGTTCATATCTCTGTCACAGCGGCTAGCATCTTCTGTTATTATTTATCTGTTTACCTTTCTTGTCTGTCCACTTGATCATGAACTCCTTCAGTGAGGGTACTCACTTTTACTGGTAACTGATTTTACTGTCACAAAACCAACCATGGCAACTGGCATTCAGTAAAGCCCGTTACTCTTTTTAAAAATAATGATCCACAATTTTCCCCAGTGGCCAAGTCACTCCTGGGTTGTGAGGTGGTGTAGAAGTATATTGATTCATTCAGCCTCTGTGGGAACCCAGAAGAGGACCCGTGGGGATTTTGAGCTATTTTTCCGAATCTTTCTGTAGGCATTTACTGCCAGCCTCACGTGGTGGCTTGCAAGTATGTTTTAGAGCCAGGAAGACCTTGTTGCTGTGTGTCCTTGAATGAGATTCTAAACTTTCTGAACTTCAGTTGATTCTTTACCTATAAAGTATTTCACAGGAATAATGAGAAGATCAAATAATCAGATGATGTATGTGGAAGTGTTGGTGTGTGTTGTTAAGAGCTGCACACATTGTAACAAGAAAGGACATTGAAATGGCTGCCTCAGTCATTTCTTCAACCTTACCCTGTCATGAAGGAATTTGGACTCATTTTTTAAAAAATTCAGATTCTGATAAGGTAAAAGAGCTATGACAAATGGGGGCAGTTTAGGAACATGAACACTTGGACCTGCTCTGAGATGGACAGGGTGGAGCTATGTTTGGTCCCTAAATATGTTCCTCCAATGGGAAGACAGACGGGAGTGTTAGGCTCCATCCTCCTTTGCTTTTCTATTTCTTGACTCTGATTTACTGCCTATATTTAGCAGCTGGAAATTCATTTAGCTTGACAAACATCCCTTTTAGAGATATCAGTGCTTTGAGGAAGTTTCAAGGACTATTACACGTTCACGGATCAGTGTAAACTATTTAAATTTCAGTTTTATTTCCTATACTTAATGAGGGTTAGTTGATTGGAGAAATAAAGAGACAGGTGTAGGTAAATGGGGGAATGGCATAGTTTTTGCATTTGAAAATATTTTGATCCTGCCTGAAAAGAGGTGTCTGTTGGGTTGGAGGCTGTACTCTTAATAACCATCCAACATTTCCAGGATCTAGTGTGATAAATATCACCTAGAATGCACATTATACGTCTATTGGTTGAAGAATCTTTAGCTTTCTTAATTTGGCTTTAGACTCAGGAAAAGTGGACAGCATTTTCTTCTTTTTCTTCTCAATCTCCATCCCTTCTTCTGAGGCAGGGACCCTTGCTTCTAGGAAATGTAACTCTGGCTAAATATAACTGTCTATTGATTTTATCCAAGGCTGTGCTTTAGGTTGTGAACAATTGACTCCTAGTTCCATGAAGAGTGTGTGTAAATTGGGCCCTGACTGTACTTCTAATTAAATCTTCACTTAGACACTGAGGAGAAGGGAATCTAATTTTTAATTAAGTAAGTATTGAAGGGTGGAGAAAATAACTGTTTTTAGCCACTTGATTAAGTGATAGGATGTGGTCTCTTTAAATCTTATTTCTATTAATGTCAAGTATGTGAGTGTTGGAGGAACTACCATAATATTTGAAACTGACAGTGTTCAATAGCCTAGCAATATCACTCTCCTGTCAAATAAAACTTGAACTTGTAGACAAATACACCCCACAGCTTGATATCTGGTTTTTCTTTCTTTTGCCATCTGCACTAAAAGTGCAGAAGCTAAGAGATCATTGCTGCTGCCAATCCAATCAACTAAGTCCCAAGTCCTATTCAGTTTAAACTTTCCTTCTTAAAATGAGAAAAGGGTGACTATTTTTTCACCTATTGTCTCTACAGAGGGACCTACAGAAGGTCCTTTAAATGTAGACTAGAAGAGTATCAAAATATAGTAAAGGTCAGGCTATTCCTGGGAAATGTACAGTATATATATGCTGAATGACCTCAGTCTTCTGTTTCCAAACCTGTAATCAGCAAAACAGAACTGTGTATGTGTGTGTGCGTGTGCGCGCGCATATGTGTACCTGTGTCTTTTAAACCCAAGTAGTCAAGTAGCTTTATCTGTTACTTGAAGTAAATGAATATGTTCTCAGGAAATGAATGTCTCCCTTTAAAAAAGTCAGATCTCATGATTCATGTGTGCTGGAGAGAGAGGTACAGTTAAAAAGATGGATGGACATTTGACATTTCAGTACTGTTCTACGAACTAGGAGGAGTGCCTCCAGGGAGCGGAACCTCAGTTGTCAAACTTCACAATGAAAGCAGACAGCAGTCATTTACCAGTGAGAAGTAGTGGAGGGTGGATCAGTTACTTGTGGGGAGGAGCACTCAATATCTAAATTATCTCGCCCTGATTTCTTTTGCTTTGTAAACTCGCTCAAGGGAGCAGCCATGTATTATCTAGACAACTGAGAAAAGCATTTGAAAATGAGTGCCCAAATGACATTAAGCAAACTTTTTTTAAAAAATGATGCAATAAAAAGCATTCAGAGAGCATATTCAGAGAGCGACTAGTATCTATCTTCTAAACCTAGACAGTGATTCATGTAAACGCAACATCTAAAGTGGCTGAGGGAAATAATCAGGTACCTAGGGCAAAGATAAAGGTATATGTGTTTCCTGTATTACCAGCCTTATATAACAAATATTTTAGTGAGGGATGTTATAAAGACTGCTACCTTCCTCTTTTGGAAAGAATTTTGGGTGAATAATACTATTCTAAAATAAGTCAGAGTATGAGGAAAGCTTTTGGAATTTAAATATGATGAAGGTGAATTTTTGTTTAAGTTGGAGACTTCTGGAAAAAGTGCAAGGTGTTTGTTGGGTCTGAATGGGTCGCCTGTGCTAGAACTCAGGTTACCGTGAATTTTTGACGGAGTCATAACACAAAACAGCACACCACGGTATATACAACTTACAATGTGGAATATGATGGGCTACCAGGAGGGAAGAGGCATGAAGGCATGGAGGATCAAGATCCGAAAGTTACATCCCTAGGGAGTGCATGTGGCTCTTGCAGTTTAGTGACAAATAGAGGACATCCCCCTCCCCTGTATATAATTTCAAAGCTTGGATTCCATTCCCTGGAATATTTGTATTAGATTAATTCAAAGTGCCCAGAGTCTCAAGATGGATTAGTGTAATAGGTTTTTTTTTTCTTTTTCTGGGTGCCAGTTAGGTTCATCTATTTACCAGTGAAATTATAGTGAGGAAATCAGATCACCTTCTAGGTGCACTTAGTAGCCTTGTTCACTGAAGATTAAAACAAGGCTTTTAAACCTGTGCTTTGAAAACTTAAAAAGAAAAAATTTTTGAATTCATCACTGAGTACTACTAAGAGGGGGACAAGGTTTTTGGCTACAGGGAGAAACTTGTGTACACTTTCTGTGACATAGCCGATAATTTGAAAGATGAAAGTGAACCTGACAAAACTGTTCAAGTTGAACAACCTGAAGCAATTTAAGGTCCGTTCATCAGTCCACAGATTTTTTTTACCAAGTAGTTTTAGAGAGAAAGAGAGAGACAGAGAGGGAAGGAAGGAAAGGAGGAAGAGAAAGAGAGAGAGGAGATGAAAGAAAATGTTTGCTTACCACGGGGACCTTTCTCTGATCCAAATGTTTTTAATGTCTCATATTTGCTTATATAAATCTATGCACATTCATTGGCAACATGGCACTGTATAATAAACTATAAAATAGTGGGTGTCATAATTCACAAGATAATCTCATTTCCTTTCCAAGGTCCCTAATGTTTGCGTCCTCTTTAGAACTGTGGCTCTAAAACAAATTGCAAGACAGTATGCTCTGATGAAGATATCATGCAAAACAAAAGCTAGCTCATGAGAAAAGGAAATTTCTGAAAATGGTTCATATTTTGTGGTGGCGACATTGGAGGAGGTGTCCTAGCCTTCTGAGGCTGTAGCCTATCTGACTAGTCTCATGGATCAAATCTATTGTTGTTTTTATCCCCCTTAGGGAAAATTTTAGTGATTTGAGAAGGAATATAAATAGGTCAGTGTCTCCTCCTGTTACAGTTGCCGCTTTCAATCCTAACAGGGACTGATCCTGCCTGGGAGAAACAAAAATAATCTTGGGGGAAATATTTAATCCATCATTATTTAATCCATTGCAAATCTGTTTTCAATTCACAGGTGATGTTGTTGAGAGAGAACATATTCAATCACTCCTCTCTCTCTTTACATGGAACTTCCCTTCTAAACTGCAACTGGAGAGCTACAGGTCTGGTAACATTGGAAGGGCACAGGCCTTTCCAATGACATTCCCCATCCCACCCCCAGGTTTCCTGCAGTTGTTGTCAGAGTACAAACCTTCTTCCACACTTTATACAAGTGTTTAGACACTTCGCCAGCAGCCTTGGTTTTCAGAGAGAAAAATAAAATAAAAACAGCACTTAATTAAAATGGAGCGTGAAAACCCAGAAGGAATCATGGTGTGTGAGTGCTTAGAGTGTTACAGTTCCCACCCATTGTTTGGAATTTGCATCTTAATTCAATATAAAGCCTGACAATAGGTACAGCAAAGAGACGAATCAGGACTTGGGTCTCATGGAAGTTACCTGGTGGTAAGACTCAATTTTTACTTTTCCTTTCACACACCAAGAAATGCCTTAAAGTGCTTTTCAATGTATACAGGTATGCTGCAGTATTAAGGTTCCTTAAGAAGACCCTTTTAAGGCACTGGTAACTAAAATCAATCAATCAATTAACCAACCAGTAAATCAATCAATACACACACACACACACACACACACACACACACACACATATGAAGAAGTATGCTTGATGACTTGTTCTTTGATTATGGGTTTCCGGGCAGTAGAAATTTGAGTGAAAGTGAGAATGGGATTTTTCTAATAATTTTCCCTATTGACTCCAAGAGAGGCTGACATAAAAAGATTGGGCATTTCCTCCCTCGGCTCCTGAGAGAGACGTGTTGGCTTCCCTCATTGTCTTAAGGCCCAATCAGCCTTCTCAGGAATTGAGCCCAAGACACCTGAAGAAAGAAAAGTTATTGCAAACAATGAAGAGATAACAAACCAACACAAAACACTTTCATCTAATTCGATTTTGCCTTTGATGGAAAAACACCAATGCAATGTGCATAATATTACAGTGTGTAGATAGCTGTGAAAGCATAACAATAGCTCCATCTATTTCATCATTCACCTAGCCAAAAAGATGTTTCCTTAACAGCTTTTCTTCCCCCTTCAGTGCTATACGTAAGAGGAGAACAGAGTTGGGGAAAGACTCATGCTTCGAGAAGCAGACATTTTCTTAAAAAAATTATAGGCTTTTAGATCATAACAAGTATTTTTTTTCTTTTGTTCCCTCCAGCCAACATCCCACGCACCATTGTGGAGACTGGCTGGACGCCTTGTGCTCTATCAGGGTATGTCAGACCAACAGAGGGGCAAATCAGAGTGAAGAGGAAGCCAGAAGATGGGAGAGACGTTTTTGAAGTGAGTAACCTGCATGTATAATGTGTATTCTCAAAACTGCAAACTAATTATTTTCGTCAAACATTTCACACCGGTGGTCACCTTCTAATACATTCAGCCTAAATGATCTTTCTTTCCATTACTGTTTTTTTGAGGGGGAGGGGTAGTTAGCACCTGCAAAAAAAATGTGTCCCAGTTAACAAAATCAAGAAAACAAAAATGAAAACCTTACCTCATTTAAAAAAATCAACCCAACTAATCTAATTAAGCAAGCAATCGATTGTTCCCAAAGCCACTCTTATATTAAGCACACTGTCTTATTCACTATAGTGGGGAAAAAATGTCAGATTATAGAGTTTTCTGTTGAGGTGATTGCTTTGGGGGTTTCAATCGTTTTTCTATAAGATTCTCAGTGCAAAATCTTCAAACTGTAAGTGTTAATTCCAACATATAGTCATGAATATTAAATTGGCATAATAAAATATACTGAGGAGCCAAATTCTTTTATCATTATTATTTAACCAAATAGTTTACATTGGCATTACTCTAAATAATAACTAAAGTAGAACTTTAAACATGGAGAGATTCAGAATTACAACTAAAATAATCCTAAAATGAGAACCCAACATTAAAATACAATTTTTTGGCATTTGTCCTAAAATTAAGAATGCAAAGTTAATTTGCTCCAGTAAGTCTCTTCTATCCTACTTTATTCTGTCTGTCACCAATCTCAAAATGGAATAAAATGTGCAATTAAAATTAATTTCTGGGTAACCCTCGGATGCCATTCCATCGATAAACCATTGACAGCTTCTGCTTTTCCAAGTCTAAACTCAATTTGTTAAAAGCTTTAAGACATGGGCCTAATGACACCCAACTCTAGGGTTATATATGTAATAATATAAACACACTTGTTATGTAAATGAAGCACAATATAAACACTAGTTAGGACTGCTATTACTAAGACATGAAATTTAAGAATCCAGCACATCAACTTCTATCTGAAGATAAAAGAGAGATAAAAAACTGGATGTAAAATAACATGCTTAGAGAATCACTTCATTCACCTACTTGTCTTTGCAATTTAGTAAAAATGCTTGAACAATGTTCATTTGTTATTTTATTTATTTATCATTAAGGAGGTTACCTTTTCAGTTCCTTCCTCTTTGAGACTAATAATGTCCAGATCAAAATCCTTCCTCAAGCCATTGGTTTTATTAAAGGTGATATGCCCAGTCAAGCCATCCCACCGAGCCTGTGGACAAGAAGAAATGTGGCTGTTATTGTTAAACATTTATCATAATTCCTGAGACCATCAAAATTATAATACCTCAAATTCATCACAGTATCCAATTAGTTGGTTTCATCATACTGTTATAAACCATTGCATTGGTTCAGCGACAAGATAGCAGAACACATCGTCATTTTATTAGCACTCATTTATTCTGTCAATTCTAACATCCTAACCAGTCAGACCTGTCATCATGGCTACCTAAATGGACAGTATGGAAAGAATTGCTGTAAAACAGTCTGCACATGGAATACACAAAATCTGAGAAATCACAATATTCTGTTTTCCAAGGTCAATCCAAATTCCCTTTGAGATATGGCTGAGTGGAAGTGAGTCCCTGCTTTTTCTTTCTCTGTGAAAAGAATATAGATTAATATAGTCCAATGATGTATTGCAGTTTTTAGGCTGTTTATGACTTAGCGTGTTTGCGCCATTTGGGCATGATAATTTCCCGTGGCTGCTGTAGCAAGTAATCACAAATGTGGGTGCTCAAAACAACAGAAATTTATTTTCTCAAGGTTATGGAGGCCTGAAATCCAAAATCAGTGTTACTGGGTGGAATTAAAGTGTCAGCGGGACCGTGCTCTCTCTGGAGCCTCGAGGGAAGACCCTATTCTTTGCCTCCTTCTGCTTCTGGTGGCTTCTGGCATTTCTCCTTCTCTTGTGGTTGCATCACTTCAATCTCTGCCTCAGTGGTCACATTTCCTCCTCCCCTTCTGTCTGCATAAAAGCTCCCTCTGCGAGGTGGAGGTTGTGGTGAGTCGAGATCCTTCCACTGCACTCCAGGAGCCTGGGCGACAGAGCAAGACTGTGTCACAAACAAACAAAAAAGGTCGGGCACAGTGGCTTGCGCCTGTAATCACAGCACTTTAGGAGGCCAAGGTGGGCGGAGATTGAGACCATCCTGGCTAACACGGTGAAACCCCATCTCTACTAAAAATACAAAAAATTAGCCAGGCATGGTGGCGCATGCTTGTAATCCCAGCTACTCGGGAGGCTGAAGCAGGAGAATCGCTTATCACTTGAACCCCAGAGGCAGAGGTTGCAGTGAGCTGAGATTATGTCATTGCACTCCAGCCTGGAGACAGAGCAAGACTCTGTCTAAAAAAAAAAAAAAAAAAACAACTCCTGCTTCTCTCTTATAAAGACACCTGTGATTGTAAACACAACCTAAATAGAACTCACCTGGATAATTTCCCCATCTCAAAAATCCTTAATTTAATCACCTATGCAAAGGCCTTTTTGCTACATAAATTAACATTTACAGGTTCCAGGGATGAGGACATGGGTATCTTTTGAGGGAGCTGCTCTTCTGCCTACACATCAACATCATTTCAAGTAATAAAAAATTCACAATAGTCTGCCTTTCACAGAACTCACATTGGATATCTCTGGTGGTTTTATTAAATAAAAAGCGGTGGCCCTCGGGAGAGAGTTCAGCTTCAATCATTAGGTGATTTTTGGCAACCTTGTTGATTTGTTTCACTTACAAATGGGGATAAAGGAAAACTCAGATCTTTGTATCCACTTAGCTGTTTTTCTTCTCCCTCTTGACTTTACCAAATTCATTAGACATGCATAAAATGGGAAGATCCTGAAGAATTACACTGTATTTGCAGTTATTTGCGCCATATGCGTATGTTGAATGTATTTACCCATTTGGCCAAGAGGCAGAGCAATGCAGTGGAAAGAACGTTGAATTTTCCCTACCTCTGGGGCTGAATATCTGCAGTGTAACTTCAGGCAAGCTACTGAACTTGAAGCGTTTTAATTTTTAACATTTATTGTTTTTATAACTGTCTCTCACTTTTCCCACTTTCATAATTCTAGAGTTTGGCTATTATTATCTCACATTTAGCCTTTACTTGGCTGTGCTGTATTTCATTTTACAAATCACGACCAGATTCATGGTCCCCAAGTAAATTTTCGTACTTATGCAATTTTCACCAGCACATAAAGTACATAATGGATTCATGCTACCTACAAATTAGTCTAAACCTTGACTTTACGTTGGAGGTTGTGATGGTTAATTTTGTGTGTCAACTTGCCTAGGCCACAGGATGCCCAAATATCTAGTCAAACATTATTTCTGGGTGTGTCTATGAGGGTGTTTCTAAAAAAGATTAGCATTTGAATTGGTGGACTGAGTAAGGCAGACAGCCCTCTCCATGTGAGTGGGTACCATTCAATTCATGTAGAGCCTGAACAGAACAAAAAGGCAGAGGAAGAGAGCATTTACTCTCTGCCTGACTGACAGCTGAAACATTGGCCTTCTCCTGTTCTTGAGAACAGGAGATTACATCATCGATGCTCTTCGTTCTCAGGCCTTCAGACTCAGACTAGACTTACACCAGCCAGCTTTCCAGGGTCTCTAGTTTGCAGATGGCAGAATGTGGGACTTCTCAACCTCCATGTTTGTGTGCCAATTTCTCATAGTAAACCTCTTTGTATATATATTCTATTGTTCTGTTTCTCTGGAGAATTCTGGATAATACAGAGGTCTTTGAAAATTTTGCCTAAGCTACGTCTCCAGAATTTCCTACCACCGCACCCCTATGCACAGTCCCAGCTGGAACAGGCCTGGGCTCTCCAGCCTCTGTGCTGTTCATACCAACCTGCAGCCTCCACTCAGCCTCCCCATCTCCTATCCAGCCTTCAAGATTCGCTTATTGTGCTATTTTGGTCCAGAGTCACTATTCTCCTCTTTGAGGCACAGACCTCCCAGCTTATACACCCCTCTGACAAGTATTGCTTGTGTTTTCACATGTAATTTTGGACTTATTACCACTTACCTTTACACTTTCAGTTTGGAAATCCTTATATCCTCAATTGGATTGGAAGCTTGTCAGTCAAACCTAATTATCTTACTAAATTGTTCTCTTTAGTATTTAACAAAATGGCATAGCCTTTAGGCATGTTAATTTTTTTCTCGCTCTAATTTGTTCCAAAACATAATTTTATTAATTTGTGTATTTTACTTTTCTGTCTTCTGTCACTCCTTTCTCTCTTTTAACCCATAATTTCTCAACTCATAATCCCATCTAAAAATGGTGAAATATCTTTGATTGGGAGTCAAGAAACCAACTTTAGTTTTTAAGCCACTATCAAGTTTTGTGGCCTTGGTTGAGTCATTTTGTCCCTTTTTTAGGCCACAGAGAAATGCACAGTAAGTGAAGATTTTGCATAAAACGAGCTTTAGCTCTGGAATTCTACAATCATAGGCAAGATACCATAGAGGGGTTTAATGAAGTTGAAAGTGATTCATTAAGCACCTATGATCTGGAAGCTGGGCTATATAAAACATAAAACACAATTGTTATACTCAAATTTCAATGTAAAACATATTACTATCTGGCTGGGGAGAAAAGACTACAGAATTTGGTTCAATTATGTTTTCACTATTAATTCATTTGGAAAGTATCCATTTATTGAGTATCTTCTCTGTGCAGGGAAGTATGCTGAGAATACAGCACCTAGAAGTTTACAGTTTAGTAGGAACAAACACATTAATGGATTTCCATAAAGCACTTTGGGTTTGAGGATAAAGATTTGCATAGAATATTGAAGAGAGAAGTATGGAGAAGAAGCACTTATCCCAACTGCAGGGAAAGAGTCAGCAAAAGATTCCTGAAGGCAAGAATGCCTGAGATCACAAAGGATAAGTCCACCAAGCAAAGATTCATGTGCTGGGTAAAAAAATGAAATAAAGAATAAATTATAAGTTTGCCATAAGACTCTAACGCAAAGTAAAAAATGTTGTGAAATGAGCCCAGGAAGGCAAGTAGTCTGTTTATAAAGGCGTTATGAAGCATGGTAGTTTGCTTGGACATTGCTCAGTAGACTTTTGGGGAATCATGGGGGTGTTTTAAACATGTGTTGCCATGGTCAAATGTGCATTATAGGGGGATCATTTGATATCTCTTTTATAATTGAGGAGAATGACTTGGAGAAGGTCAATATTGTAAGCAGTGTGTTGGTTAGCAGGTAGCTCTCATAGAACAAAATGTATACGATCATATTCATATGCCCAAATATGAACACAGGGGATAGCACAATTCCTCCATTTCCCTGTCCCACCAACTTGCACACCTTTAAATATTAATGAAAATAGTTCCACAGCAGGATAGACAGAGTTTCATAAAGAGCACGTTAAGAAATCAGCTTAAATGTAAGGAACCAGTATAATTGGCCAAAGCATATTTTCTGGCTACCATTCAGATAGAATGGATATTATGACGAAAGGATACTTTATCACTTGACAGTGCTGGAAGTTAAATCAATGGTAGGGAATGATATGTGGACAAGAAAAGGCTCCAACTTTTTCCTCTAAGCCATCTCGATGGCAAACTAGATGTTGCCCAAGTGCTATAATACATAAAAAGAAATGCTTCTTCAGATCCTAGTACCTAGTCTCTAGAGTTTATTGCCAAGGGAGACCATAATACCAAACACTGGCACTAGGTTTAAAATTGAATGGCATATCTTTATGGTCAGTAGAAACACCTGTTGTCACACCGGCTGAGATCCAGGTAACCATGTCTCTGCAATGGGACAAAAACTATCAGCAATGAATACAAGCAGGAGGTGTCCTCTTGTGTCTATTGAGGTACACCTCTTGGCATTGCATCGTCCTTTTTCTCCCCGTCACACCTCAATTCTAGTTTTTGTACTCTGGTCATTCCTTCTTATTTTGCAAGCCAAAGGCTGGCTTTGTGGATTGATGGGTTAAACGAGAGCCATGAAATAAGCTGCTGTGTTAGGCTTACAATATCTGTCTGAGAGCTGAGAACAATCTGTGTAATGCTTTGGTTGAGTGGAAATCTCTACTGTGTTATGGATTTGAATTAAGTCAGTTTTCAGGCCCCTTCTTCATGCCTCTAAACAATGTACTGTTCCAACTGTCCTCCTGACCTGTTTGAAAGGAGGTAGTTATCTTCATTAAATTCTACAGGATTTTCAGAAAGGTTTTTTCTAAAGGCAACTTTTCCTTTATGGGGTTCATGTTGCGAGTCAATTTGGTACATTGTCCAGAGTTTACAGGGGTCTCTGAAAACGTACAGAATCGGTAGCATTTATCTCTTAGTGGAGCACATAGCTTATAGCGGGGTCTTAAAACTCAGTTCAGAAATCCAATTTCATTCCCTAAGTGTGACTATTGTGTCCCTTTGTTTGGATTCTCTTGCATTGATTTTATTCTTGAACTTAGTGTTCCAATCACTGGTGCAGAGTAATTCCCACTTCTCGCTTTTTCTCCTGCTCATCCAAGTGGCAAAAAAGTTCCCTTTTCATGTTTTAACAATGCTTCCTTCTCTGCCTCAAATATCTACAAAGACTCCCTGTGTGGTTCTTCACTGAAAGGAAATATCTTTGACCTTCAACGTCAAATTTCCCTTACTGGCACAATTACCCATGTCTTCCTGCCTCTCATCCCCTAGATTAGCTGCATTTCTGTATATGTTCTTTGTTTTTCTGCAAACTCATTGTTGATAAGCATTTATTAATCATCAATACACTATTGATTAGGGTGAATATGCAATGACTAATTCCTGGATGTGATGAATAGGATCCATGAGGAATCCATTTTTCTGGGACAGGGCTGAAGCATATACAATTTAGATAATGATATATAATTATATTATCCATAATTACCATGTACTTGCCTTATGTAGAAGCATTTGCAGAGGGGACAATTATAGTATACTTAAAACAGAAAACAATACTTAAACTATTGTCCCTATTTTAGGAAAGAGCTTTATTTTCTACCCTGCATCAGACCTTCATGTCTACAACTGCTTAATAGCAACTAAATCAAATATTGTGAGTTTTCCTCGTTCCTCTTATTGGACACATTATCTGATAATCAAGAGACAGGAATCAAGAGGTAAAGAAGAAAAATAAAAGGTTTCGTGAATATCTTATTTGTATATTCTTTCTCAAGATATTTATTGTCCAAACTAAATGCATATATTTTATTATTAGGGAAGTAAGGGGCTAGCACCTAACTCTGGGCTCTTACGATAATCAACTCTTAATGTCATTAGTTAAAATGATTTCTTTTACTTATTCATTTTTTCTGAAAGGGAATTTTTTTTCTTCAACTTTTGTGTTAAGTTCAGGGGTACATGTGCGGATATGCAGGTTTGCTACATATGTAAACGTGTGCCATAGTGTTTTGCTTCACAGATCATCCCATCACCTAGGTATTAAGCCCAGCATCCATTAGCTGTTCTTCCTGATGCTCTCCCTCCCCTGTGCCCATCTCTAACAGGCCCTCCATGTGTCCATGTGTTCTCATCATTCAACTCCCACTTATAAGTGAGCACATGTGGTGTTTGGTTTTCTGTTCCTGCATGAGTTTGCTGAGGATAACAGCTTCCAACTCCATCCATGTCCCTGCAAAGGACATGATCTTGTTCCTTTTTATGGCTGCATAGTATTCCGTGGTGTATATATACCACATTTTCTTTTTTCAGTCTATCATTGATGGGCAATTGGGTTGATTCCATGTCTTTGCTATTGTGAATCATGCTGCAATGAACATAAGTGTGCATGTATCTTTATAACAGAATGATTTATAATCCTTTGGGTATATGCCCAGTAATGGGATTGCTGGGTCAAATGGTATTTCTGTGTTTAGGTCTTTGAGGAATTGCCATAGTGTTTTCCACAATGGATGAACTAATTTACATTCCTGCCAACAGTGTGAAAGCATCCCTTTTTCTCTGCAACCTCGCCAGCATCTGTTGAAAAGGAATTTAGATATGTAAAAGAATGTAAATCCTCCCTTCCTAGAATTTTCCTTGACACAGCCATTGTCCTTTGCCATACTGAATCAATTGTTTCCTATTGAGAGAGACTTCTTATTCTTTACTTATATATTGGAAACTATGTTTTCTTCTGAGAACATTGTGTATGGAAGGCTCATGGAAAACTCAAGGTTAGCTTTCCTTGCTAGATCAAGGTGAAGACAAAAATTGTTTTTAAGTGACTATTCTATTTTTTAATAAAACTTATAAAAACTTGAAAATGAAGCACAAAAAAAAAAAAGATTGTGTGACCTTCTTTGTCATGGTGGCCATAGTACAATAGCCTCATCCAAGGGTGATTTGATTCTCTAAACAGGTGTCTCTTTATTTTTAAATTTACTGTTGTTTAAGATGCAGATTCTGTGAAATTACATGTTAATTTATAGGATTTGTATGTGAAATTACATGTTAATTTATAGGATTTGTATGTGGCAGAGATGTAAATGATTTCCATCTAATAGAAAAGATAACCTGAAAAATTATAATTGTATTGACCTATTGGACATTAGCCAGCTTTTAATTTAATTTAATTTTATTTTAAGTTCTGGGGTACATGTGCAGGATATGCAGGTTTGTTACATAGGTAAACGGGTGCCATGGTGGTTTGCCACACATATCCACCCATCAGCTAGGTGTTAAGCCCCGCATGCATTAGCTATTTATCCTGATGCTTTGACTTCCCTGGTGGCCTCTAGAACCACTGTGCCTCTCCGTCTTTTTACAACAAGCTTTATCATCCTGCTGGTTCCCTCAGTTAGACACATCTTCAATACTTGCTTTCTTATGTTTGTACTAGAGTCACATATATAACTGGCCTACAATTGGAAATGGTCCTATGATGGTGCCCAAGTACACTCACCTGCCAGAGCCAATGTTATGGGCCATTTAAGCTCAGAAACATCTTTTTTTTTTAAAACAAAACAAAACACAACACTCCAGTCCTAGAGCAAACCCTAAGTAGCAACAAACTTTACTTTTGCTGACTCTCTGTCTCTGTTGTTTCTTGTCTTGTCTTGTCTTGTGATTATGTGTTTTGATTCTGAGTTTTGTCCAAGTCTGTCAGCCGAGAAGTGCTTTACCTAACTCACAGCTTCAGTCATTTCTCCTCCACAACTGGGTGCAGGCACCTGTATTTGGTCTCAGACCACTGTGCCACTTTCACTGCCTACTCAGAAGAGCATTTTATGTCTCCTCGTTTGGGTCACAGCTGAGTATATGAAATAGTGGGTATTTGACTGCTAGGCAAGTCTCATGAACACAGTCATGGGGATACCGGTGTCTTGTGTATCTGATCTGCATGTGGCTGTTAAGTCCTCCTTTGGTGGCAGGAATAATTGTGAACCAGGCACTTTGTTCTCATCGTATGGTGATCTATCAGCTAGATGCAGGTAATCTAACTCTTTGCAGGGTGAGAGACGACTGAAAACCTGGTTTCTTAGCACTTTTCTTTTGTCTGAGCAAGATTATGTCTCAGGTTCACTGGAAATGACAACCAACCTTTCTGTCCTCCTGAGTTATTGTGTTCTGTGTTTCCTTTCAAGACATGGCTAAGGTTATAGAACTAAAACTGCAGCCCTCAATAGCTGCCTATCTCTGAAAATTAAAAAAAAAAAGCCTTTTCACCTCACTGTGTATGAATAAAACCTTGTGAAATAAAGATTTTCTGTTTTTATTATTTATAGATTTGATTACTTATATCAATATTCTCAGGATTCTCATGTTACAGAGAAACTGAAGTTTAAATACATTGTATTGCTACCCTTGAAAAAGTTCACAGAAATTGCTAGCTTGGAAGCATTTCTATGTAAAAATGCAAGTTCTTGTATCCAAAGTGCATATTTGACCACATTTAATTGATTTTTTTAAAAATTAGCTTAAAAAGCATTACATATCTCTCCCTTAATATTATCACTCTAAATTATATAGTTCTGATTTACTTTTTTGTTTTACAGATTTGTTTTTGGTTTCCTGGAAATAGGCTAATCTGAACTCCTTAAAACTTCTTATACTGGTTTACCAATGAGACAAGATAGCATTGACACATAATGTTTAAAATGAAGATTTAAAATTATATGTAATTATATTGAGTTAGAATTTTGGCAAAATTTTTATATAAACAGTTTTTACACTTTGTAAGGTATCAGTTGAAATGTAATTTTCATGTTTCTATTATATTTAAGATCGTGAGCTAATGTAAAATCAAGTTAACTGACGGATAATCTTGGGATATCTGGGTCGCTTCTCCTTAAGAGATAATATTGGCATGATGATTACCATTAGTGTGTGTATGTCTACCCATACCTATAAATGTCTATATACATCTTATTATTTCTATATGTTACAGAGAAGCTGTAACTTAGAGTCATGTTAATGAACATTTTGTTTTTGCCACTTTGAAGATGATGTTCAAAGAATGTATGTGTCTCTAGGGGGTTGTTTTATGCAAGCTCATGTATATAAGGTAACGGGGTATATTTTTGTTTACAAAGTGAAAAGAAAATATGTTCCAAAGTATGAAACAGTATAGTGAATGGCAAAGCATGAGTGTGTGTTGTATAGAAGGTTGGAGGAAACAATTTTATTTACCTTGGAGTATAATATATGCACGTAATGAGTCTGAATAAAAACAAGGAAATGTGTTAAAACTTTGGCAAAGTTTACCCAGCTTTAATTGGTTCATTAATAAGATATATATTTTAAGTTTTGTGAATCTTTTTTTCTGCCAAATACTACATTAATGAAACACTATAGTTTTACTTTCTCCCTTTTAAAATGGAATATTTAGTCTGCTCTTAACAAGAAGATAAATTATCACTTACCTTCTATGTCATTGTCTCAGACACTTTTATTCCCAACATCAACAAGTGGTTTCTGCTTTACTCTCGTGTTTTTCTGAATGTTTTGCTATAAACTACAGTCTGGAAATAGCCTTTGTCAGAGAACGGCAGTATCAGAGCCTCATGGAAACATGGTGCCGAAAAATACTCTTACCCACTGGCACTTTAAACAGTCATTGGTATAGACTTTGGATGTTAAAGTGTCACTTAGATGACTGACTGTACCAGAGGATGGAATCAGGATTTTCAGGACTCTTTTTAATAGTCCAGGAGCAGAAGACCTTTGAAAGCCAGGTGTTGATCCAACATCCACTAGTTATAAGACAAGTAGGATTAAGTGAACTGCTGAGGGGAATCTAACTGTGGTTACATGGCTTTAATATCTTATTATAAGATATCTTGGGATACCTGGGTCATTTCTTTTGTTCTTTTAATAAGATATGTTCTTTTAATAAGATATTATTAAATAATAATAAAGATAATAAGGTATTATTAAATAATAAGATAAGATATTATCTTTTAATAAGATATGGTTTTACATATCTTATTAAAAGAATAAAAAGATTCATTCTCTTCCTGATCTCTTTAACTGTCTCTTTGGTAACCTATAAATGACACATTCTTTATATGGCACCTTACTCTCCCTGATCCCTCAGAATTCAGAGACAACTTACTAGCTTTTATGGCAATGTGGTTATTTGCATAAAATCAATACAAATTTGTCCTTTTAAGAACCAGGCTATAGTTGAATAAATTGGCTGTGTAAATAAGGTCACACCAGGTGTGATGGTTCACATTATGTGTCATTTTGACTGGGTGACAGGGGCCCACATTAAACGTTGTTTCTGGGTGTGTCTGTGAGAGCGTTTCCAGATGAAATGAGCATTTGAACTGGGGGGCCCAATAAAGAAGATTGCTCTCTCCACTGTGGTTGGGCATCATCCAGTCCAATCTGTTGAGGGTCTAAGAAGAATGAAAGGTGAAGGAAAGAGGAATTGTCTTCCTTTTTTCTGCTTTATTGTTGAACTAGGACATCCCATCTCATCTTCTACTACCCTCATACTGGGAGTTATACCATCAGCTCCCCTGGTTCTTAGATCTTCGGACTCAGACTGAATTACACCATCTGCTTTTCTGGGTCTCCAGTTTGCAAATGGCAGGTCATGGGACTTCTCAGTCACTATAGTTGAATGAGCCAATTCCTCAAAATAAATCATATTCCCTCTGTCTTTCTCTGTCTCTCTCTCTGTCCTGTTGGTTGTGTTTCTCTGGAGAATCCTGACTAATATGCCGGGAATGTATCTGGTTTATTACAAATAATACAGATCTTACTTAATCAGGTGTAGCAAATCCACCATTAAGGAAAAAGTGCTGTACTTCAAATGTGGAACCAGGGTTCAGAAAGCCCTCTCTGGAAACTGGTCTGTTATTTGTTCTATGAGTTATATGATCGTAAACTTACAGGTAAAAAGGAAGACAATTTTCTAGTAGGCCAGGAAATCTATCAGATGTTGGGCACTCAGAGAAATTCACCAAAATGTCTAGGTGCTATAGGAATATTGTGCAGATGCATTTCTTGAATGGAGTTTCTTACCTTTGTGTGGTAGGGTGAATAAATGTCATGCTTTTCCCCATTGTCCATGTTCTAATCCCTGGAACCTAGAAGGTAGCAACAGAATCTACACAGATGGGATCAAGGACCTTAAAGTGGGGATATCATCCCGGATTATCTGGGTGGGCCTAATGTAATCACAGGGTCCTTATAAGAGGGACCCAGGAAGGGTCAGACAGACAGAAGGTGATGTGATGACAGAAACAGAAGACAGAGAGAAAGAGACTGAAAAATGGAAAGATGCTACATTGCTGGCTTTGAGGATGGAGGAAAGGGTCCATAAGCTAAGGATTATAGGAATCCCTGGACCTTGGTAAAGGCAAGGGAACTTATTTCCCTCTACAGCCTCCAGAAGGAATCAGCCTTACCAGCATCTTGACTTTAGCCCAATAAGACTTGTGTTAGAGTTCTGACTGCCAAAGCAGTAGGAGAATTAATTTGTGTTGCTTTGAATGACAATGCTTGTGGTAATTCACCTAAAAAGCAATAGGAAACTAATACACCTTGGAATAAAAAAGCCAGTAAGAGAAAAAAAAAATTCTGGAGAAAGGATTCTGAAAATGCAATGAGAGATTTCTTTCGAAATTTTCTTACAGAAGTTAATTTTCTCTCCTTAGTAGCTGCTTGAAACAGCAGCTCTGAATTTGCTAACAATACCCAGAGGCTTCCATGGTCAATGAACAACTTGCACTGCCCCCATGTAAATTAATCAGGTCTAAGCACAATGACATCAGACTTTTGGTAATATGAATAATCTTTGGAAATTATTTATGACACAATAGGGAACTGCTGAGAAAATTATCTAAAACTTGGAAATAAAACAAAAGAACAACGACTGTATTTCATTTCAAAGTCACATGGGATCATTGCCTAACCGGTCCACCCAAGGATGATTTAATCCTCTAGAGGATTGTACTTTTGTTTGTTTTACTATTTTCTGTTGTCTAAGGTCAAGACTATGAAATTACATGTGGACTTAGATATTTTTTGTCCAGCAGAGACCTAATTGATGCAAGTCCACTACAGAAGATGACCTCAAAGGTTATGGTTTTATTGCTTGTTGAACAATAATCAATTTTGTCTCTAATTCAGCATATTCATTGCCATTAGCTTCTCCTGTTGGACTGTATAACCACTCTTTCTGTAATTCTTTTTTGAACTAGATTTACTATCCAGATGGTTCCATCATTAAGGAGTTAAGTATATTTTTGGCACATGCTTACATTATGTTTACATGAGAGTCATGTTGATAACTTTATAAAATTATATACTGACAAATGCAAAGTGGCATAAATGTAATCACATTTGGTCCTTACAGCATCTAGATAAGGTAAGTAGGATGGTCCCCAGTTTATTGAGAGGGAAGAGATCCTAAAGTTAGTAAGATATACCCAGAGGGGTTCAGAACCCGTCTACCTCATGTTCTTTTTCTTCACCAAACTGCATTTCCATCAAGGAAATCATGTGAGAGAAATGAAAGTGTGTGGGCTTATTTCTCCATTTTACATCCTAACTCTAGACTTTATATGGGCCACAAGGAGAAAACACTCTCAAGCCCAAAATAAAAGGAGAAATAATTGAAAAATTTTCAATCATCACTAAAATCCTGACTTCTCCCTCATTCAGTGGCATGTTTGAAGTGTGAGTTGCCCAAGTGGATCCCTCTTGGATCTGCTGGGTTCCATTAGAAAGACAAAGAGCCTCTGCTCTGGCTTCCAGGATCCTATTTCTCAGTTTCTCTGGTTCACCAAGCATGGAGCAGCTTCTCCCGCAAGTCAATGTGGCAAGGCTAGAATGGGCTGTCTGCAGGAGTAGAAACAAAGTAAGCCTTCAGCCTCTTTTGTGCAGTCCTCTTTGCAAGGGGTCTCAGGCCAATTGGAATTGACACATAGCGTTCTATTTGCCATCAGGGTTTAGAGTAAAAGGGATTTCTAGAAAATGAACTCTTGACCTTTGGCTAGTTTGTTGAAACACCTCTGATTTTCTTGCTAGCAATGCCTTTCACAGACTTTCATTGCCTGTCCCATTCTGTTTGTTGACCACTGGATTAAATGGGTCCTAGGATGGTTTTACCTTCTAGGATTTCTGTTTTGGATTACTTGTGTGTTTCTGCTCATAGAGTTACCACATTACCGTAAGTGTGGGTGACTTTTGCTGACTTAAGATTTAACTGTGAGACACTCAAGCATGTTTTAAAGTCCTTTATCTCTCATCACACAACTCTCCCCACATTGAAACTTCTTGAATTTGCCCTACATTCTCTTCCCTTCAGTACATTGTCAGTGCATTCGTTTCTTACCAAGCTCAAAATATCTCCTTTTCTAGTATTCTGAGATATCAATGATGCTTGGCTTTTATAAAGCACATCACATGGCAATCCGTGATAGAATTACTTTGTGATTTAAAAAGCTGTATGGAAAACAGAAAGATTGAGATAAAACAGGATAATTTAATATAAACAGTAAATTAATGTGTTTCTATTGGCCTAACCAAAAAGAATCACATTGCATTTAAAAATTTAAAAATACCACTAATAGGCTATTCATTGATTTTCACATATTGTTTACAAACAAATTTTAGTCATAAACCTGACATTGTAAACAAGACACTTTCAGCATAACAATAGTAATTGCTGTCAAGTTTTAAAGTCTGAGCATGACTTATTTGGAGAATGACTTTGGAATCAAATGACTGGGGCTTGAATCTTGGCTCTATCTTTGAGTAGCTGGGTGCCTCTTTGCAAGTTGCTTAACTTCGTCAAGCTTCATTTGCGAAAATTAATAGTCTTTACCTAGTCGTTGTGAAAATGAAAAGGGATAATGCTTCAAATCATCTAACACAGGACTGTCCGAGTGGAAGCCTAATAAAAATCCAGTTCCCTTATGATCTTGACCTACTTAAGATCTCCGCAACTCCCTTACAGATACCCGATTACTCATAGAGCAGTTTGCAGTGAACCCTGCCCTATCTCAGGGACTTCTTTTATGCTGCTTGTCAGTGAAAAACCAACTGCCCTCAATAATATGACATCAATAATATAATGCAGTGGTTTTTACATTTTAAATGAGCACAAAATCATTGGAACACTGTTTTTAAATAAGTACTTTAGTTAGCTTTAAAAAAGAAGATCCTCACACTACGCTATAAGAATCACTGAAAAAGGGCTCGAAACTTGTCAGCTCCATAGATCTTTGTCTGATACTCATGTTTGCTGACCAATCCCACCAGACAACTTTGAGCCAGTTATTAAGCTTGGGGTCTGATTACAGTTCTGAAGAAGTTTACTCTGATGATTAAGGTATTTATCTATCTATCTATCTATCCGTCCACCCACCCATGTACAGAAAATTAATAGGTAAATAGTAACACTAATAAAAGTCTTATAAAATTGGGAAAGTGAGCTGTGGCTAGTATGGTCAATGTAGTTTTTAGGAGAAGATGAAAAGATTGAGTTGGTCATTGATGATAAACAAGGTCTGACAAACTGCATATTTGTTTATTTCAGTATAGTTATTGGGATGTTGAAATGCTCTCATCATATGGTTGGGCATGTACTTATTGGATCCCATAACCCTATAATCTAGAGGATTTTCAGGCAAAATACAGATCGCTATGGGAAAATGGTTTTTAATATATTGTAGGCAAGGGAGATCTATTGAGTCTTTTCAAAGACTGCTAGCCCTGAAAAAAATAGGTTTACCCCCAAAGATCCTAGTTGTTATAATTATTCTTGGGGTCACCATATCCTCATACATCATTCTCTGGGGATTTAGATAATAACCCCTAGCAGGGCCTCAAACCAAGTTTTTTTTCCCCATAGTTTCCTAAATGGAGAACTAGCCTGGTGACAGATTCCATGGCACAACCATAGCAATCCAAAGCTCATACATTAATATGGATCGGAAGGAGGCCTGTAAGTACCAGGGCTGTACCCATGGCCCAGGACCTCCTGCATCCTGTAAGTCCTGGAGGCATTTACACTGATCTCTGTGCATTTTCCAGTGTTGCCGCAAGGCAACAATAACAGTAATTATAACTTGCTTTGTGTTTCAGATTCTTCATAAGAGCACTTTCCTGGAACAAAATTTTTAATTGCCTGGAGAATAAAATCCCTCTTTTTTTTTTTTTTTTGGGACGGAGTTTTGCCCTTGTTGCCCAGTCTGGAGTGCAATGGCACCATCTCAGCTCACCGCAACCTCTGCCTCCCGGGTTCAAGCGATTCTCCGGTCTCAGCCTCCCAAGTAGCTGGGGTTACAGGCATGCACCACCACGTCCGGCTAATTTTGTATTTTTAGTAGAGATGGGGTTTCTCCATGTTGGTCAGGCTGGTCTCAAACTCTCGACCTCAGGTGATCCACCTGCCTCGGCCTCCCAAAGTGTTGGGATTACAGGCTTGAGCCACCGCACCCAGCCCCCACCTTTCTAATATACTATTTATGACTTTTCCCTGCTGTGCTTTCCACCTCCATCTACTGCCATGTTCTGCCCCAATAGCTACTACACATAAACTTTGTGTTCCAACTATGTAGATGCTTCTCCAGACTTTGTGCACATAAGTAATAATTCACGAATTTGTTCCCAGTACTCTCTCTCCCTAAAAATTCTCTCCCCCCAGTACATTTTTAGAAACCTTACTTGATAGAATGCGAGCATCACAAAGGCAGGGATGGGTATCTCTTGTGTACACTAATATATCCCAACAAATAAGGACAGTTCGCGGACCTAGTAAATCCTAACTAAGTTCTTGTTGAATGAGTGATAGAATCTATCAAGGTCAATTCAAATGTCACCTCCTCTCTGAAGCTGTTCCAAAACCTTTTGGATGGAATGCATAGTTTATTTCTTTGGAGTTTACTAGTATTTTATTTATTAATATATCATATTCTAGCCCACATCATAGCAGTCTTGTATTACAGTTTGTTTTGTGCATTTTCCTCCAGCTGATGATGGCTTCCTTAAGAGCAGGTGTAGTGTGCGTTCACCATTTGCCTTCATGGCCCACTATTCCTTTTTTTTTTTCTTTCTTTCTTTCTTTTTTTTTTTTTTTTGATATGGAGTCTTGCGTTCTCTCCCAGGCTGGAGTGCAATGGCACAATCTCTGCTCACTATAACTTCCACCTCCCAGGTTCAAGTGATTCTCCTGCCTCAGCCTCCCGAGTAGCTGGGATTACAGGCACCCGCCATCATGCCTGGCTAATTTTTGTATTTTTGTAGAGACAGCGTTTTACCATGTTGGGCAGGCTGGTCTTGAACTCCTGACCTCAGGTGATCCACCTGCTTCGGCCTCCCAAAGTGCTGGGATTACAGTGAGCCATGGCACCTGGCCCCACTATTCCTTTTACAACTAACAGGAATAGATGATACTTAATATAGCTAATTAAGCTGAATTTCGAAGATCTTCCAAGATATATGTAATACTGCTATAATTTCAGAAGATGCAAAAATGATATACTTTGATCAGAAATTATTTTGAAACATGAGCCCTTCTCTGTCAAACTTTCCAATGTCAGAGCCTTTTGCGGTTTCACACGGCTCGCAATACAATCTCATTTTGCCCAACCTCAGTCTCCCGTAACTTTGGATTTCCTGCAAGTAACAAGACTTCAGTGACTCTGGGAAAATCAGTTTACCCCACAGGGCTCCCAAGTCTTCTATAACCTAAAGATTTTGAGCAGAGCAATCACTAACAGTACACCTGTTCTATTCTTTCCTCTATTTGGCCTGGAAATTTGCCCCAATTCCCAACAAGAGCTGACCCCAGCACCCAACAGTCTTGGGAACCCATCCTGGACCTCTTTGAAAGCTAACACGGCACTTTCGAAAGTTAAATCAGAAAAATGGCCAAAGAAGTATGTCCTGTTCTCTAGTGAATCAGTTAGACTGTAATGCTTAGAAACTCTTCTAACATGGAACAAAGTCTCCTTTTTGGCCTCTTCTGCTAGCTCTACTATTTTCAGACCCAGGAGACTGACTGAACCCATCTCTTGAGGGGTACGGTACTCTCTTGTCCATCAAGCAAATTCGTTTAGATTTAAACAGAATAATAATGTACTTTTTCTTTCAGCTCTAGGGGTTCTTCATCATTCTTTGACAGGCTTTTATGGTTTAAATTCCAAGTAGTCATTTACTTACAACTTCTTAACTAATCCTTTTGCAGCTGTGCCCATCTGAGCACAAAGATAGGAATAGGGCTTGCCTAAGTAATATCGTGACATTTTAGCAGAATTGCTGAGCAAGCCCTTCAGTTTCGTGTTTCTATCATCACATTAAGCAATACTACTTCAACTCAAATACTTTTCAGCATTTATTTCCTCAGGCTGAGGATTCTGGGGCTTCAATTCACTCAGCCTCTCAAGAACTTTCAGTCAAGTGAGGAAAAGAGTCAAATAAATCCCGTGGCATTTCATGAAACCACCTCAAAACTACAAAAGACTTAATTAGACTATGGTTATTTGACTTAATGATGTTTTAAAACAATATTCACAAATTTTGAGTGAGAAAAAAACTGCTTGATGCCATACTTCAAAGATGTCGCTTTCAAAATTGTTTTAAGCTTGAAGCAACATACATTCTGCCTATTGAAGAATAATTAAGTTGAAATGGTAAAAGTCAATTGTTTCAATAACATTACAGTTCAATTGAATCATGTTAATTAGAATAGGTTGGGCTTGTTCTCATTCAGATCCAGCTTAGTTTCATTCTCTCTCTCGGTGTGGAGCAAAATTTGCTATCAGCCATCATTGTATAAAACATTTTATAATAAGTAAAAACCAGTGATAAAAGATGGGCTTTGCATATCTCTAATTAGCAAACTCCCTTGAAAGTATATTAATCAAAATACACTTCCAATTTAATTTTTAATAGTGTTATTACCAAGGCATTAAAAAGAAACACAAAACACCTTCCAGAGAAGGAAACACACATCCTGGGAGCAATCGAAGGGTCGCTGCCTTTTGGTGCAGAGAACGCAGCAAGTGAATTTAGTTCTTTTACAGTGTTAAGCCTCATCCTTCAATAACGCTGCTGCAGAAAGTCAGTCTCTTTGTCTTGTCTCACATTTTTTACATCAATATTGTTGCCATTTAAGTTCTTGCCATGGATTGTTCCCATGTGCAAGTTTGAGCAGTCAGTACTGAATATAAATGATTTTGGAAACAGTATGTAGTGGGAGCTCAACAATCAAAAAGTTAATAAAGTGATGCTCTTAAAAGATGCACGTTATGTGCTGATGCTGTCACCTCTAACAGGACTTCCACCCAACCACCATACATCCCCCAGGTACCCGGGCCCTGTGCCAAGACACGAGTGTTTTCAGAAGCGCTTGCATCTAAACATTAAAACAGGCTGCTTATTTCCATTTAATGGTCAATTCATTAGCATAGGGAATAGAGACCATTTTATATCTGCCATCAATATTTTGCTTAGTATTTTAAAAATGTCACATTGACCGAGGCCTGGAGTGTGACATCAGATTCAAATATTTTCCTCTGCATCCTTAATGCATATCAGGCCAAATGGCATGCTGAAGGGCCTTCTGGGCTGCTATTGTGTAGACCAGTGTTGAGGACCTGCAATGGCTTATTTGATTTAGAATATGTTTATATAAGTCTGTTTATTCTTTATTGCTCCATGCTCATTTGCATTTGCATATCCTTTCCATTGTTCTGTGGCATTTGACATGTGATACTACTTATTCTCCTTAACCTCTCAGTTCCATTTTATCACATTGACACTGACTGAAAGGCTTAGGATAACCTAGTGTCCCTTAGTGTCACCTTGATAATCTCTAATTGTCCTTCAGCTTTCATCTTTGATATTTCTTCCTCCAAGAAGCCTTACCTAAACTTCAGAAACAGGGTTAGCATTCTTCCTAGGGTTCCCATAGTTTCCTGCAATTATCCCTATTAATGTACACATGACTGCATGAGATTGATTGCTTACTTGTCTGCTTCTCCTGATTAACTTTTGATTCATTGAGGGCAGGGCATTCAGGCTTTATAAATGCAAATCCAAACCACAATGTGATACCACCTTACTCCCGCAAGAATAGCCATAATAAAAAAATTTTAAAAAGTAGATGTTGGTGTGGATGCAGTGTAAAGGGAACACTTCTACACTGCTGGTGGGAATGTAAACTAGTACAACCACTATGGAAAACAGCGTAGAGATTCCTTAAAGAACTAAAAGCAGAACTACCACTTGATCCAGCAATCTGACTACTGTATATCTACCCAGAGGAAAATAAGTCATTATACAGAAAAGATGCTTGCACATGCATGTTTATAGCAGCACAAATTCACAATTGCAAAAATATGGAAGGAACTCAAATGCCCATCAATCATCGAGTGAATAAAGAAAGTGTCATATATATATGCACAATGGAATACTACTCATCCATAAAAAGGAATGAATTAATGGTGTTCACAGCAACCTGGATGAGACTGGAGAATATTATTCTAAAGCGAAGTAACTTAGAAATAGAAAAAACAAACATTGTATGTTCTCACTTATAAGTGGGAGCTAAGCTATGAGTATGCAAAGCCATAAGAATGATACAATGGGCCGGGTGCAGTGGCTCACGAGTGTAATCCTAGCACTTTGGGAGGCTGAGGCGAGCAGATCACGAGGTCAGGAGATCGAGACCATCCTGGCTAACAAGGTGAAACCCCATCTCTACTAAAAATACAAAAATTAGCCAGGCGTGGTGGCGGGCACTTGTAGTCTCAGCTACTCGGGAGGCTGAGGCAGGAGAATAGTGTGAACCCAGGAGGCGGAGCTTGCAGTGAGCCGAGATTGCGCCACTGCACTCCAGCCTGGGCAACAGAGCGAGGCTCCGTCAAAAAAAAAAAAAAAAGGTGATACAATGGGTTGGGCTCGATGCCTCACGCCTGTAGTCCCAGCACTTTGGGAGGCCAAAGCGGGCAGATCACGAGGTCAGGAGATCAAGACCATCCTGGCCAACATAATGAAACCTTGTCTCCACTAAAAATAGAAAAATTAGCTGGGTCTGGCAGCGTGCACCTGTAGGCCCAGCTACTCAGGAGGCTAAGGCAGGAGAATTGTTTGAATCCAAGAGGCAGGGGCTGTAGTGAGCCAAGACTGTGCCACTGCATTCCAGCCTGAATGACAGAGTGAGACTCTGTCTCAAAAAAAAAAAAAAAAAAAAAATGATTCAATGGACTTTGGGGACTCAGGGGGAAAGGGTGGGAAGGGGGTGAGTGGTAAAATACTACAAATTGGGTTCAGTGTATACTGTTTGGGTGATGGGTGACCAAAATCTCACAAATCACCACTAAATAACTTACTCATGTAACCAAATACCACCTGTTCCCCTAAAACTTATGGAAATAAAAAATTAAAAAGTAAAATAAAATTAGGACCCTAAGAAAAGGAAAAACTCATATTCAATTATCATACTGTACCACTTGGTGAGTTAAACACACTGAACAGATTTCTTTAATGGAGGCATGGTGGTAGAACAGAAGCAGCAACAGAAGCAGCATGGATTTTGGTTTCCCACAGCCCCAGATTCAAATCTACTTGCACCTTTACCAGGGACAAGTTGATCAAACCAACTGAGGTCTATTTTGCCATTTGTCAAGTGGGAACATAAAAATCTACTGTGCAGGAATGTTGTGAGGATGAGAGCTAAATATTATTCATATCTAAGCATCAAAGGATGACCAAAGATAGTCATGGTTCTCTTTACTCCTGAGAGATTTCCATTAAGTGCAGTGATTGGATTCAACCTCTATCCTTAGAGATGCTGTGTCATCTGCAAAGCTCGGCTCCTTATAAAGACCTGCGTGTATAAAGCTAGTATAAAGCCTATGATGTTAAGAAGTTATTCGCCAGGTAATTTAGGATGTGTAACTGCATGCATACTAGCTTAAATGTTGACAGGGACCCAGACCATCTTGAATCGGCCAGCAGGTAAAAGCGAGTATCAGCTCTGCAGTTTTCAAATGTTGGATATTAACTGAGATGTAACAGGTATTTCTTGTCTGAGTGGACTTTTTCTTGCAGCAAATCACTAGGTGATTTCATGCAAGGTTTACAGCAGTTTTAATGGGATGAGGGCATCTCATGTGAAAGGTTACAAGGCAAGAGTAAAATCAGAATTGGAAGCCAATCAAGCAATTTGTTGAAAGAAATGGCTTGTTTCCACCATGGCCTTTCTTTAAACTTCATTGAAATAGAGGACATGCTGTACCCTTTGAGGGCAAAGCACTTCGTTAGACTTGCTTCCAGAGGGATCGTCACCTATTTTCATTCTCTTTAGGATAAGCTGGACTTTTCTGAAGTTAAATCTCACTTGTGATTTTCTTTGAGGCTGAGATACCAGCAATTTGCCTTGGACCAAAGAAAAAAAAAAAGCTGTGAGGTGATGTTTTGGGGAAAGACACTGAAGTTAAGTTAAAACCAGGATGTGTTTTACCTTCTTCTCTAGTCTAAGTTACATAAATGGTATGAAAGTCATATATATATATATAGTAATAATATATAATATACAGTCATAAAATATATATCATATATAGTTATATATATTATTTCCTAGAGCAATGTGTGATATATAGATGTGTGATATATATATCATATATGTAATTAATTCTATATTCTATATATGCTCTCTGTATATATTATTTATATAATTCTGTATATATATAGAATTTTGAAAATATATATATATATATCATATATTGCTCTAGGAAAATAATTTAAAATCTGGAGTATTCTTTCTTGGCACTACATGACTGTAAGCTTTGGAGGACACTGACTAAACCCAATTGTGAATTAATTTAGACAACAATGTGCCTTCCTAAATTTTAAAAAGAAGAAAGCCAGCCTTCAAATTAAGAGAAGACAAAATTCTAGTTTCTCAATTGTCAGAAACAGAAAGTAATAGCAATACATTAAAAATCACTTCTGAATCATAAATCTTTGCTCATACACCTGTTGAGAGGAATCAGGGATGACACATAGGAACTGGTAAGAATTTTCAATTTCTTCCTAAGAACAGTCAAATATGGCACCTGACAGAAATCCTGCTATGTAATTAGGAAATTGATATAAACATTCATTGGGCCTGAGGGGTGTGTGTGGGGGGGGAAGACGATCTAAAACCTAAAACTCTTTGTTTCATTCTCAATTCAAAATGCAGATGGGCAAATGATGTATCTATATAGTCCCAAGCTAAAGATCCAAATTTGCTAATTTCTTACTTTGTAGTAATAGCGAACCCTCTTGCTATAAATTCCACATAGCATGATCATCTAGTCCTGATTTGCCCAGTATTATCTAGATTTTAAAATGGAAGGTCCCATGTCTAGGGGAGATACTCTCAGTCTCAGGTGAAAACCAGAATCATTTATTACCCTACTTCTAGGACAAGTCTGGTATGAAATGGTCCTTTTTCCCAGTAAGTAGCCTCAAAGTATCAGTCAGGGTGTCCTAATTTCAGAATCAGTAAAATATAGTGCCCCACAGTATAGATACAACATCCACTTTACACTTGGTAGGTTCCCACGATCATAGCACTACTGGAGAAGGTCACATGGATTCTCAAATTCCTTAAATTTGTAGGCAAATCAATTATTTATAAATAAAATCCTATGCGAGGTGTTCTAAGAATATCTTCTTTTTTCTTTCTTCTTCTTTTTTTTTTTTTTTGAGATGGAGTTTCGCTCTTGTTGCCCAGGCTGGAATGCAATGGCATGATCTTGGATCACTGCAACCTCTGCCTCCCAGGTTCAAGTGATTCTCCTGTCTCAGCCTCCTGAGTAGCTGGGATTACAGGTGCATGCCACCACACCTGGCTAGTTTTTGTATTTTTAGTAGAGAAGGGTTTTCATCATATTTGTCAGGCTGGTCTCAAACTCCTGACCTCAGGTGATTCACCTGTCTCAGCCTCCCAAAGTGCTGGGATTACAGGTTTGAGCCACCACACCTGGCCTCTAAGAATATTTTCTTGCTCAAAGAATCCTATAGTAAACCTTTTTAAAAAGTAGTTGTTCTTGTATTTTGTTTCGAAAAGCTGAATTGCTATTCTAGTCTTGTTTAAGTTGGTAGTACTCTATGTTGGAAGACATGCTTTAGAATAAAATCTACATGGTTGAAATCAGTGTTTCTTCTCCTACCTATAGTAGTCACTATTGGTGTCCTGCCCAATTCTCCTCCACCAGCCTGGTACATTCATGCCCTAGCTACAGGCAGTGTTGGTTATCCCTGGTCTACAAGAGCCTGCTGGTTCTGAGATGCCTGGGAGATCCTGTCCCAAATTCCCAGAAGGGTGATGACCAATAGCCAATGAATGAGTAATACTGGGGTATGCTAGCCTCCTAGGGGGACCATGCATATTTGGATGAAAATTTATGTATTAAAGGTCCCCTGTGGGATATGGCTAATATTTGATTTCTCCTAGTTTCCTCCTCTGTCTTATCTAACCTTCCTTACTCCATTACTGGTTTCTCCTGAGAGCACTTCCTCAATAGGTCACTTGCACAAGATTCCCCATCTTAGGCTGTCCCTCTAGGGAAACTGACCTCTACTATATCTTATGATATGTGAATCCATAATTTACTAAAATTTTATCCCCAGCTGGCAAATTTGCTGTTTATTTGTCTATTCATGGTAATAATTATAATATCTTCAAGGCAATGTGGAAATTTACTATAAGATCATAGAGAAGGAGGATGATGGAAGGTAACAAATTGCCTATCAGACTATATATCATCTCAGTTAGTGTATCAGTCTGTTCTCATGCTGCTAATAAAAACATACCTGAGATTGGGTAATTTATAAAGGAAAGAGGTTTAATGGGCTTGCAGTTCCACATGGCTGGGGAAGCCTCACAATCATGGCAGAAAATGAAGAAAGAGCAAAGGAACATCTTATATGGCAGCAGGCAAGAGCGAGAGCATGTGCAGGGTAATCCATCTATAAAACCATGAGATCTCATGAGACTTATCCACTATCACAAGAACAGCATGGGAAGACCCACCCTCATGATTCAATTACCTCTCACAGAGTTCTTCCCATGACACATGGGAATTATGGAAGTTATAATTCGAGATTTGGGTGGGGACACAGCCAAACCATATCAGTTAGTTATGACCCAAACCCTGCAAGACAGGCTTTTGAAAAATCTCCTTAAAAAAAAATCAATAGGAAGCTGAATTTCAGGCTAAGATGACATCATAAGTTAATGAGAAACCCAAGCTTAGGTTGTCTCATTCCAAAGACTTTGTTATTTGTGTTTATTTTATCTTTCTTTACTTCTTCGTCTTTAATTGCTCAATGTATAAATCCAGCTTAAAAATACCCTTATTTCACGAATAACCTCAATAACTCTCAAAATGAATATTTTTTAGCTTGAGTTTTTCATAAGCTATAATTAATTTCAAAAGTTCATACTGAAATAAATAAAATAGAATGAATAGAAAGCACTGGTATAATGTAGTAGGTGTTTGACCCTATATAAGAGTCAACATGCTATTCACTAAGTCTAAAGTGTGGATTCTCCAACTAAACACATGCAGAATAATTGTCTAATGCTGAAGTAATCTTTCATAGAGAGAATTTCATTTATTGTCTTTATTTTTGAAATGTTTTGTTGGCAAATCTTGTTGACATAATGTGGGTAATTGCCATCTTTGGCTGGACGTGTTTTTTGTGCATAATGATGCTATGATTTTATTTCTAAAAATAGTGTGATGAAAAGAAAATGTGTAATGCATTGAACAGAGCAAACTTAGTAGAGGTTCAAAATTAGGTGAACAGTTTGTCACACTTAAGATCTTCATTATTCCTTTAAAATTAAATCCCTTGCAATTATTGAAATTGTCCTCTAAAATATTTGACAGTGACTACACTCATGACATGTATAGATGCAGAAAAATGTTTATTTTTCCCTTTCTTATTCAGAAGAATTTTAAACACAAATGCTGTCATTCCTTGATTAGAACCTTTTTTGGGTTATAAATCATAACTAGACTACTTGAGTGAATCTAGATTTAGGTAATTAGATGTTAGTACCAGCCTGTCTTCCATTGCAGAATATTTAAAAATGGTATAAGATACTTAGAAGGGAGGAAAAAGGCATTTTTTTGAAGTCATTTTTTAAAGGTATTGCCTTTACTTTTATTAATCATGCCACTTAAACTTTAAAGCTGTATTTAATATGGAATCAATAAAAGAAAGAAATGAGTAGAAAATCTCTAACATTTATAACCAAAAGGTCAGTTCAAGTTATAGTGTCAAAACCTGAATTTCCAAGGCAAACCTTAGAATCATCTATTTAAGTAAAAGCCAAAAATGAATGTTTTCATCTGTTTCTCTGAGTGATTCTTCTTAAGCTGCACATAGAGGAAGTCAGTATTCAAGTATTATTTTCAAGTTGTAATTAGCTTGAAGTTTAAGTCACTAGTTTGTAATTTTAATAATGTAGATGACTAAAGCCCAGGCTGGGGGCTAAACCTATGCTTTGGCTTACGGAGGACCAAGAAGGAACGGTGGGAGGTTAGTGGAGAGGGCTTGCCCTCCTTCTCTGCAAGACTCATCCACTCTCCAGCTCACGTCTCTGACTCTCCTGCTGTTCTGGAAATTAGGGAGAAAGAACAGTTTGATCCAGGCCTTTCTTCTTCCCTTCTCACTACCTCCTATTACTCAGGGTGAGCTCATAGCAGGTCTGTGTTGCTCTGTTAGATCCTTACGTAGTCTAACATGTGGAGGGCACGAGGCCATGCTTATTTTGCCTTAAGTTAATTGATGTGTCTATTAATATCTTCCATACTGTGGATCATTATGAAGCTTTACTTGTGAATAATGCAATATAAAGCACATCGTAATATATACCTCACATCATTGGTTATATTGAATTGCACAGGGGTAGAGGACGGGCAACATAATTTAACTTTATCTTAATGCCTAAAATGCAATCTTTCTCAAACTTGCATAAGATCCTCTAAGTTTCTGGGAAGTGAATGTGAGAAGTAATTCGTTTTCAGAGGTTTTGTCAGGTGATTTGGTGCACACTTAATTGTGAGAATCTCTGGCCCACAGAATTGTTCTGGATCCTTAGTACAGCATAGAAGGCCCTTGATTATCTGGCCTCTGCTGATACCATTTAACCTCCTACCATACTTCATTCAGCCGCCAACCAGTTCCCAAGAGTGGAGTGTTCTTCCCCACCATGCTGCCTGCCACTCTCCAATTCATCCTCCAAAGCTGAGGCCAACCCTCATGTCCTCTGAGAAGGTTTTAAAGTAACTTAAGTACTGAGGTGGAAGAACTCTATTGTCCTGACAACCACTCCCCCATACCTGCTATAATGTGACCAAATGTATGCAAATATGTAATGCACATATTTGCTTTCATGTCTCTCTTCATGTTGAACTCTGCTTCCTTGAAGTTAGGGACCATGTCTCTCTTGTCTTATTAGTACAGTTCCTGCCAGCACTTCCAGCACATAGTATATCTTGCTCAATATTGATAGCAAAGTGAATGTTTCAGAGTCATCCTAGTAAATGGTATGCATGACTATTTGTCCTTTAATTAAATGGTTCTACTCTTGAAGAGTGAATATGAGTAAAGTTATGGACAAAATTGTGTCCCCCCAAATTTGTATGTTGAAGCCCTAACCCCCAGCACCTTAGAATGTGACTATATTTAGAGATAGGGCCTTTATAGAGGTAATTAGGGTTAAATGAGGTCATAAAAGTAGGGCCCTAATCCAATATCTTAGTCCATTTGTATTGCTGTAACAAAATACCACAGACTAATTTATTGTAAAAAAGAAATTTGTTTATTACAGGCTTGGAGGCTGGGAAGTCTAACATTAAGGTGCCAACATCTGGTGAGGGCCTTTTTGCTAAGTCATCTCATGGTGGAACGTGGAAGGGCAAGAGAGCATCAGAGAATGCATGCACATGAGAGATGGGAGACCAAACTCATTCTTTTATCACGTATGGATAACAGCAGTAATCCATTCATGAGGGCAGAGTCCCATGCTTTAATCACCTGCTGAAGATACCACCACTTAACGCTGTTGCATTGGGGATTAAGTTTCCAACACATGAACTTTGGGGGACACATTCAAATCATGACATCCAGTATGAATGGTGTCTTTATAAGAAGAAACATTGCCAGAGATGAACACATGAAGAAAAGACCAGGGGAGGACACAGCAAGAAGATGGCCATCTCAAGTCAGGGAGTAAGGTCTCAGAAAAAACCAAACTTGCTGACACCTTGATGCTGGGCTTCCAGCGTCACTTCTCCTTTTATTTGTATTTCAGATAGAATTTGTATTAATAGGTCACTGTTTGACAATTCTCTCTCTAGTTTTTGCTAATTGATTCATGTACTCCAGTCATAATTTTATTGGTTGATGTCAATGTTTAGCACCATTGTTTTTTGTATGTGTTGATGAACACACTATTTCTAGCCTGGGAATTGTGAAGAACAATCAATTATACTAAATGAATCACCCAGCACATTTTCAATATGAACCTTTGGCAAGGAGTCTTCCTTTTTGCCCTGGATGCCTGAAGAATGGGTTTCATTAGCAATGCAGTATTTGAAAACAAATGTCGCATGTTGAAATAGTGATCAAATCACATTTCAGGAGTTTTGCAGTTGTAAGAGGGCCCATTCCAACACTTACTACACAAATTCAAAGGGTAAAAAATTTGAGTTCTGTGATGAAAATATTTTAAGACAGGAAAATATGGTTTAAATAAACCCTCTGGGTTCTTGTAGAGGACTACTTGTTACCTCTCTAGCATAATTTATCAGGTTCTTATATTGCAGTAGCTATGCTAGCTATTATCTTAACTATTTGTATTGCAAACATTTATTATGTACTTATACATAATAACTATGTATTATGCTAGTTATTCATGTTAGCACTGTCTTTCCCAATTAGTTGTTAACTTTTTGATGATGGAAAGTATTTTACTTACGTTTGAATTCCATTACTAGCATTTGGTAGATATCCAAAATATTTGTGGAAGGCATAATTGAATAAAGCAGCACTTCCAAAAGTTACACACATTTAAGTCATGAGAGAAAAGTAGAGGGAAGGTACCAAGACCTAGGGAATCAGGATCTGCTTTCTGCTGGCCATGACACTGAGGAAAGGTGACAGGATTACAATGCGGGAGAAACAGATCCCTGTGCCCCACACCATCACCCCATTGTCCCTTTTTCTCTCCATGGAAGATTTGGGTTGGTACACATGGCCTTGAGCAGGTCACATGATTTCACCTCTTTGGTGGTGGAACTGAAGGGGCAGTCAGACTCAATTCCTGTGCATTCCCAAATCAGTTCTTATACCTCAGTTAAACTCTTATGAGATTTTTCTTTGAATTTTGAAGGCTTTCCAAGTTTAGGAATTCCCCATTGGCCTGTGAATGTGCAGGAGAGGAGTGACACCTTTAAACATGAATTAATAACTCATTAATTAAGGTAATCGTTCATTTGGTTAACAAACTTGCCTTTTGTTAACACTTTAATATAGAATTTCTGAGAGTAAGATCAAGAGGCCAAGGTACCCTTGGGGAATATAGTATAGGGAAAAGAGAACAAAGAAGGCATTTTATGGATTTCAAAAATTTGTTTATACTTAGTCCTGATTTTTGAATAGAAGACTTAGATGCAATTCATCATGGCATTATTTCATTTGTTTTTAATTAAAGAAGGCTCACTCAGTATCTATTGTATAAACATAGCCCTGATGGAATAACTGTACAATTACTGTCTTTCTCAGGTCCCCAGAGTACTATACAATGACAAATATCTGAAATTCGCCCTTCATCTAAGCAATGTAATCCATGTCTGGTCACCCACAATTTTAAGTCAGTTCTCAGAAAAGTTATTTAAAAACAAATCTGAAGTATACACAATAATGGTGATGAAAATAAACATTAAGCAAAGGAAGAAATGATAAACATAACCTTTAGACCACATAACTTCCTAGGATGTCAGCTATTTCAGGAACTGAAATGATGCATTTATCATATGTTCATCTGTTCAATATATAATTATTTTTACTATTATGTGTGCTGTTTATAACCCATTATCTTGCAATAACAGCTTGCATGGATCACTGCATAATTTAAAAATATAATAGCTTTTCTTGCCAATATTTGATTTCCAACTCTAAATCTGCTGACTTTAACTATGTCTATGCCATGTACTCTGGGTAAACTGGTTTTTATTTCCTAAGGATTTATCTCAGAATATACACCTGGGTTTTCTTTTACAAAAAGCTAGTTTTGTTTGGCTCTGGTTCATGTGGTGGCTTGTTTCCTGAAATGGAATAAATTGGCTTCTGTACATGCAAATCAACTAAATGGGCAGGATCACAAACCTGAGACATTCATATAGGTGAAGTGGGTGGCAGTGGGGCTCTTGTCTAATTAGCTAGATAATGTGGTCAATAAAACCCAAAAATCAGATTAGTCAGTCTCAAATTACTCAAATTACTTTGATCATATTAACCATATAATTGTCTTTGTTGCCCAGATGCTTATCATTATAGGTAAACAATATGTTATTTATGGATGGTTTTTCTATGAAGATAAACAATGGATTCCATATGGGTTGAATTCACATCTTGCTCTAGTTAGTCTGGTTGAGTGAGATATTATATTTAAAGAAATATTTATTTATTTAGTCACCAAGATTTATTGAGCCCCTACTATATGCAGGAAGAGAGCTAGGTACTAAGTTAATAAAATGAATTTAACAGCTCTTGTTTCCAAGAAATGCAATGCGTACTGGAGAGGCAGACACATAGAAATGTATTTATAGTACAATGATAAAAATGCAATGGTGAAGATATACACAGTGTAGTTTTGGATAAATGAGGAAAGGAGAAAGGTATATGTGTGTGTGTGTGTGTGAGTGTGTGTGTGTGTGTGCTATTTGCAAAAGCTTTCTGGAAAATGTGATGCCTGAGCTGAGCTGTTGGGTTTAGTCCAACATAGAAGAAGAGGGAGTGGCAGAAAGGGCATTCTTAGCAGAGGAAAAAAGATTCACAGCAGCACAAGTAGACACTGAGGAAAAGGCACAATGTCTCATCCTGTGATTTTGGAGAAAGAGAATGGGCATGAAAAAAGTTTGCTAAATGGGTTGTTGGAAATTGAAGGTGTTCACACCTACTAAGTTCAATTTTCTTCCTTTTTTTTTTTTTTTTTTTTTTTGAGACAGAATCTTGCTCTGTTACCCAGGCTGGAGTGCAGTGGTGGATCTCAGCTCACTGCAAACTCTGCCTCCCAGGTTCAAGCGATTCTCCTGCCTCAGCCTCCTGAGTAGCTGGGACTAGAGGCGCCCACCACCACACCCAGCTAATTTTTTGTGTTTTTAGTAGAGACAGGGTTTCACTGTGTTTGCCAGGATGGTCTCGATCTCCTGACCTTGGGATCCGCCCGCCTCGGCCTCCCAAAGTGTTGGGATTACAGGCGTGAGCCACCGCGCCTGGCCAATTTTCTCACGTAAGTTGGCAGTAAGTTGAGAATGAAGGTAGTAAAGGTTGAATTGTGGCCCAGCGAAATAATGGAATGGAATGGAAGAGATGAATAGACACAAGGGGAATGGAAGAGATGAGTAGACACAAGTAAAAGGATTGAGAGGTGGCCCTAGGAGCTTAGTTACTGTTGGACACCATGGATTTGTCATGAGGTGGAACTGCAAGGATGGATAATTTTTTGAGATACATCCTTACCTGGGCATCAGGAAAGAGAAGGCACACTATAGTACTGACACAGAATTAGACTTTTCTTATGTGGGTGTAGCAGAAAATGAGGTGAAAAGGAATTAAGGGTATTCCTGAAAGAGTAGTATTCTAGATGGTTTTGAAAAGAAAGAGAAGCCAATAGGAGGTAGATAGATAAATAAAATGGAGGGAACATAAAGCCAGGGATCTCCATGAAGCAACAGAAAAATATAGTATGGAGAAATTTGACACTATATAGTTGTGGTAGGCAGACTTCTGAGATGAACCTCTGTGACCTATGCCCTTTGTAATTCCCTCCCCTTGAGTGTGAGTGGGACCTGAGAATATGGTGGGTGTCATTCTATTGATTATGGCAAAGGGAAAGGAATGTTTTGCGATGCAATTAGGTATCTGTAATCAATTGACTTTGACTTAATAAGAAGTAAGATTATCCTGCAGGGGAGGGCTGACATAATCAAAATAGTTCTTTAATAAAAAGGGATTTAGAAAACAGAGATTTGCTCTCTTCTGGTCTTAAGGAAACAAGCTGCCAATAATGTCTGCAAAAAGTGAATTCTTCCAACAACTACATGAGCTTGGAAGAGGACCTTGAACCTAGAATGAGACTGTAGCAGCCCCAGCCAACACCCTTCTCAGCTTTGTGAGACCCTGAGCAGAGAACACAGCAAACTTGTCCAGACTTCTCATCTACAGAAACTGAGATAGTAAATGGTTGTTGTTTTAACCTCCCTAGTTTGTGTGCATTTGTGTGTTTTTGTTTTGCTTTGTTTTTTGTTTTTGTTTTTGAGACAGGCTCCCTTGTTCTCTCTCTGTCACCTAGGCTGGAGTGCAGTGGCGAGATCATGGCTGTTTGCAACCTCTGTCTCCCGGGTTCAAGTGATCCTCCCACCCTCTTGAGTAGCTAGGACCACAGGCATGCACTACTATGCCCGGCTAATTTTTTTGTTTTGTTTTTTTATGTTTTGTAGAGAGGGGGTTTCACCATGTTGCTCAGGCTGGTCTAGAACTCCTGAACTCAAGTGATCCGACCACCTCAGTCTCCCAAAGCACTGGGATTACAGGCCTGAGCTACTGCGCCTAGCCAGTTCGTGGTAAGTTTTTATGCAGCAATAGGAAACTATTATGCTGGTAGAGCTAAAAATGTATATAAGCAGCAGTCCTACTTCTAGGTGTATAGTCTCAAGCTGGGTTGTTGTTACAGATTGAATAATTGTGTACCCCCACATTTATATGTTGAAGTCATAATCCCCAATGTGATGGTACTAGCAGGTGAGGTCTTTAGATGAAAATTAGGTTTAGATGAGGTCATGAGGTAGAGTCCCCATGATGGGATGAGTGTCCTTGTAAGAAGAGGAAGACAGCAGTGCTGCTTCTCTTTATTATGTGAGAATACAATGGGAAGATAACCATCTACAAGCCAAGAAGAGGGCCCTCACCGGAACCTGACCATGATGGCACTTTGATCATGGACTTTTTAGCCTCCAGAACTATGAGAAATAAATGCCTTTTCTTTAAGCCACCCAGTCTACAGGATTTTGTTATAGCAGCCCAAGCTAAGACAGCTGTTCATTATGGTAGCCAGACGTGGCTGTTGAGCACTTGAAATGTGGCTAGTCAGAATTGAGATGTACCATAAGTGTAAAAGACACACTGGATTAAAAAGACTCATGAAAAAAAGTACAATTGCTCATTAATAATTCGAATATTGATGACATTATGAAATGCTAATATTTTGGATATACTGGGTTAAATATGTTATTAAAATTAATTCCACCTGTCTTTTACTTTTAATGTGGCTACTAAAAACTCTAATATATATGCAACTCACATTATGTTTTTATTGGACAATGCAACAGTGCTTCTCTAGAGCAAATCTTGGATTTGTGCATGAGAGCCTATTACTTAAATGTTCAACACAGCGTTGTGTGAATGTGTGGGAAAAAAAAAAAAAGAGGCAGCCAAAATATCCATGCAGAGGGGATTGGACAAGTACACCGATGTGTATTCAATGCATAAGTTGTTCCCTCTACTTGGATCTTTCATCTTCTTAATATTTGCATGCTTTGCTCCCTATTTTCTTTCAGAGATTTATTCAAGTTCCATGTTATCTGTGAGAAGTTTTATAATATAGCAATGCTCATTTCTCTCTTAAGGGCATTGTATGGTATGCCCTTCCCTCTTCTGAGCTTTGTTTTTTCAGTGATCCTTGTCTGATTTCCCTGACTAAAATTTCATGAAAGTGAGGACTTTTCTTTGCTCATGATTGCATTCTCGGTGTCTAAAAGAGTGTCTGCCACATACTAGGTATTCAGTAAATACTTTTGGAATGGATTAATTATAGAATACTAGATTTCAGTGAAAAATGAATGAACTGGATAAATAATATGTACCGACTTAGGTATGATTCAAATCTTGAGATAATTGGAAAAGCAAATTGTTAAAGAAATAGATATAGACACAAATACACACACACACGGTCTCACAAAACATATATATCCTCACTTCCCTCCATAAACATGTATATATATATGTGTAAAATGATATTCATCTAAGTAAATTAAACATGTGTGCACCTGTGTACACATACATGCACACATATATCACAGGCTGTATAAAAAGCAAATTCTTTAATCAATGTGGGGTAGAACCAGGACATTAGTAGTTGAAAGGGAAAACGAGGATAATTGACATGAGTCCCTGATGCTATTTTATAAATATCAATGTTATTTAGAATCATATAAACTAAGAAGAGTTTGGCAGAAACCTTCATCTGAGGCCAACATTCCCTTGCAACATTTCTTGTGGGAGATTGTTCACCTAGCCACTGATTGAATATTTCAGAAATAGGTGTCTTAGTGCTGTAGTTATTGCTATGGTTCAAAGGTTTTTGTCTCCTTGAAAATTCATGTAGAAACTTAATCTCCAATGCCACAGTATTAAGAGGTGGGGTCTTTAGGAAAGGATTAAGTCATGAGGCTGGAGCCTTAATGAATGGGGTTAGGAACTTTATAAAGGGGCTGGAGGGAATTAGCTAGGCCCTTTTTGCCATTTTGCTTTTCTACCATGTGGAAACACAGCAAGAAAGCTCTCGCCAGAAACTGGATGCTGGTACCCTTACCTGGGACTTCTCAGCCTCCAGAACTATAAGAAATAAATTTCTGGCCGGGCATGCGGCTTATGCCTGTAATCTCAGCACTTTAGGAGGCTGAGGCGGGCAGATAATGGAGTCAAGAGATCGAGATTATCCTGGCCAACATGGTGAAACCCCATCTCTATTAAAAATACAAAAATCAGCCAGGCGTGGTGGCGCACGCCTGTAGTCTCAGCTACTCGGAGGCTGAGGCAGGAGAATCGCTTGAACCTGGGAGGCAGAGATTGCAGTGAACCAAGATCGCACCTCTGCACTCCAGCCTGGTGACAGAGTGAGACTCTGTCTCTAAAATAAAATAAAATAAAAATAAATAAATAAATAAATAAATAAATAAATAAATTTCTGTTCTTTATAAATTAGCCAGTCTCAGGTGCTGCGCTATTATAATACAAACTAAGATGTTTATATATAAGACAAAACATATATAATTGGTAAAAAATGTAAACAATGAACCTTTAGAAACTAATCTATTTTATCCATCCAGAGTTGTACAGGGAATTGAAGGAAGGACCTAAAAACCCACTCTTCCTTAGGTCTAAATATCCTAAATGTGAGGGGCTGCTGGGATTTATGGCTTTCTTTTACACAGTGAAGACTAGCTACGGGTGCTGAAGAATGAGGGGTCAGAATGCAGTAACTTTCAAGAGGTGCAGAATGAGAAATATAAATGGAAGTTTTTCTAAAGAGCAGAAATTTGATTGAGGTTGCTGCCAGATCCAATGTCATCTAATTAAACTAAGAAACAGCTTGTCCTGGCAATCAAGATGAAATGGCATGCATTAATGGGAAGTGTTACTCAGTGAAAACACAGTAGGATAAAAATATGTCAGAGCTTACGTTTCTCCAGGGACTTTCTTATTTTCAATACTGTAATTTTTTACCCAGATTCCATACAAAACCAGCCGACCAACCAACCAAACAAACAAAAACCCCACTCCATAGTGACCTACTAAGTAAAAATCCAAACAAATATTAAGCACATGTAGGTGCCTAAATGAATAATTTTATTTTTTACTCTTTGATTTTTAAAAGCTTGAATTCAAATATTAGGTTTATATATTCAAATGTATAATCTCCATTTCATCAAAATAGAACCATAAATTACATTTTTGTAGCAAAGCAGTGGCAGAAAACTGCCCATATTTCATATATCTCTCAGTGACATCCCATAAGCATTGATATTTAGAAATAATTTTTCATTCTTATGCAGTAAATTTATTTTGGAGCAGATCAATTAGGAACTATTTATATAGTTTAAAATTGAGTATTAGTTTAGCAAAACGTATTAAGAATTTGCTAGAATTTAACTTTCTGGCTTCAGTTCAATAAGCATCTTTTAAAATGCCTGCCATGTACAGGCACAGTGCTCTGAGGACACAAAGAGAAATTGACTTTCTGTCCCACAGAAAGATCTTACAGTGCCTGAGTGAAACCTGGTAAGTGCTAACATAAAGATATGCCAGAGCTACGGAGTTGAAAGGAGGACCCACCCTCCAGCAGAGGTTCAGGAAAGGCTTTCTAGAGAAAAATTCTAAGAGTTGGTCTAAGTGAAAAATGGGAGGTAGGGCTTTGCAGGCAGGCTGAAAGGTATATGACAAAAAGGGTGTTATTAGGCAGGTTTAGTCAGGAAAACAAAAAGCCATCTCTCTCCACTCTGTATGGAACTGGATGGTGGACACAGGAAGCTATGAGCAAGTTTGTGTTCGTAACGGGTAGAATACCTACTGCACATTTATGTATATCGCTTTGCTTATATGTGGACAATAGTTACAAAAGGGCTGAGATTAAAGATACAGAGCCTAGTTAGAGGCTATTTTAATAGTCCAGGTGAAAAATGATGAGGGCAGTGGGCAAAGAAGGTTGAGAAAAAATATCTCTGACAGACAGTTGACAGGACTTAATCAGATGAGTGTACTGAGGGGATGAGGTCTTAGGTAATCTGTAGAGCTATGGTTTGAGTGGCAGACTTCATCGTACTGTAAGGCTTCCACTCACGTACTAGTAAAATGGGTATCAGGACACCAGAGTGGGAGACATACACCCCTCAGTGTTCCCAATACATAAGTATAAAGGAAGTGTTCTCCAGAGATGGTTCTAGATCTTGTGGGCCCAACTACGAAATCAAGCATATATAAAAAAGGTCATGAGAGTGGTGGAGGTGATTGCTGAAGAGACTTCTCTGGGGACAGCTGTTGTCTCTCTGTGTGTCCACACTGCCCAGTCTTGTCTTTGGGATGCCACCTTCTAACACCACTTCTGGTGAGTAGAGCCTCCACGGGGTCACTCAAGAGAAGTCTGAAATAGGTTCACTGCAGTTGAAGACACAGAAGACCAATGACTGATCTAAATGTGAGAAAGGCAAAGTGGACTACAGACTGTGATGTGACTCCCGAGTGACAAAAGAGTGCTAACCAGAGTTGACCAATTGCTTTTTTGGCTGACAGGGAGAAGTTGGTTGCATTGGGATTAGAGACAACCCCAGAATTTCCAGGAAAGGAATAAATGAGTGTTTCCTTGCGCCAGATTTAAATCCAGCATACTTTGTGGGAATGTCCTGGGTTATAGTCAATGGGACTGTCTAAACGGATCCGGAGGCTTCAGCAAGAGAGCATGAGGTGTACTGCTGGGTGTCAAGAGGCTGAGGAAACAGTGCAAGCTTCCACTGAAATAGGAATCCATCACCCAATGGGTAAAAGAAACTTCAGAAGAGATGGTCAAACAGGAACTCATAGAGTCAAAAGGAAATGCTTCAAGAAAAAGAATTAGCTTCAGAAATCTCCCAGGCCTATCAGGGACACCATCTTAAACTGTCTGCTAAGCCCAGAGAGCACAGAGCAGCCCAGCCCAGCGAGATCTGTCCTATTTATTTTTGAGCCTAGTAGAAGGCACAACATCCACGGGAGTTGGGAGGAGGTAAGCAGGGAAAGGAGAAAGAGGAGAAGGCGTTCATCCCCGCTCCGTCATGTCACCAGTCTTCCAGAAGGATCAATCTCAGAGAGGGGAGGTATTTGATGTTAAATCAACTTGGACTTTTGATTAATATCTTAGACTGGATATTCTAATGATGAAGTTGAGGCTGTGCTTTAACATAAGGAAGCTCTAGGACTGTCATTACCTTAAGTCGACAAAAAAGTCATGAGATTTGCCCAGATTATTCTACTGAATAATTTTAAGTAGGAGGGGAGATTAAAAACAGAATTGACTTTGCTGTTTCAGTATTTGTGTTTGTTTGATATACCAGTTGCATTGTCATTAACTGACAGTGGAGCTATTTTAATAATAATAGATTTAACAGACAAAAAAATAATATACCCTGATGGAAAATTTGTTGATATGGTGGTAGCAGCAGAACCACCAAGTGGAAATTTCCAGAAGGGAGGTGACTGGATGAATTTAAACTTAGGGAAAAGTTAGGGTTGTACTCAAATAAACACTTGCATATTTCTCTTGAACAAATCTGTTTCCCTTTCAGCTCTTTATGAATGGTGATCACTTCTAAACCAAGATATCTGCAATTCTGTCCTAATTAATCTTTGTTGGTTTACCTGTTTCAATCACACCTATATATAGCTACCAAGATAAACTATCTTAAACTTCATTTTGTCTCTGCCTCAAAAACAGTGGCTTTCTATCAGTTATCAATCAAATTTGAATTTTAGCAGACAACTTCCAATTGTCTTTCCACATTTACTTAAACATATTTTTCACCGCTTCCACATAGGATCACTCCATCTGGGCCCAACAGGATTCCTTATGCTTCATTTATACATTTGCCGTTCATTATACTGGAATGCCCTCTCAACCAAATTCTACTCTAAAACTCAATTCAGGCAACTTGAATGTGGGTTTTAGGGAAGCCAGCGTGTCTTTAAGGCCACTGAGATTATAGACAAATGTGTTTGCATTTTGGGGGACAATGGATTTATGTTTAAATCAGTTTTACTAGAAGCACTGTGACCCAGAAAATAACTGAGGACAACTAATGTAACCTAAGATCTCTGATTCCCGGTTCTGCACTCTGTTCACTGTTCTTCCCAGCACCCCTGATTAGAAACCTTCTTCTTTCCAGATGCTTCAGTGCTTGCTGCTACCACAGCTGCTCCACTGATTGTCCTATATCCAGCTGGAACCTAATCTGGACACAGCATAATTCTTGGCTTCCTTGGCCCCTACATTCAGCTACCATTTCCCAGACTGACCTAAGAAGCAGCTTGCTATGGTATTCTGGTAGCTCATGCTGTAGTTCAAATGTTTGTTTACCCCTAAAATTCATGTGCTGAAATTCTAACCCTCAAGACAATGGTAATAGGAGGTGGGGGCTTTGGGAGGTGAATGGATGGCAGTAGTGCCCTTATAAAAGAGGCCCTTGAGCGATTCCTTGCCCTTTTCACCATGTGGGGACAAAGTGAAAGACAGCTGTCTATGAACTAGGAAGCCAGCCTTCACCAGACAACGGATTCTGCTAGCAACTTGATAGTGGACTTCCCAGCCTAAGGAACTATGACTAGTAAGTTTCTGCTGTTATTTGACACCTGGTTTATGGTATTTTGTCACAGCAGCCCAAATGAACCAAGAAACTCAGCCTTGATTGAGGTGAATTTTTGCCTAATGTCTTTTCACCTTTCTTGAACAATCATGTGTGTGGTCTATGATTGAAAGTCCTCATTTCCTGGCTTCGTTGCAGTTGGCCTACTGCATGCTGCATGCCTGTCTCCATGGAACTTTCGGTTTTCCACCACTAGGTACTGTCTTCCATTTTGCAAACAACTGCTATTTTATCCTAGACTCCAATAATAATAATGATGACACCAATAACAGTAATAGCGAACATGCAGTGCTTATAATATGTTTGGCAATATACTTAATGTTTCCTAGGTGTTGCCTTATTTCTCCTGACCACTACCTTACATGGTAGACTTTTTTTTTTAAATAAAGGAAAGAGGTTTGATTGACTCACTCACAGTTCTGCATGGCTGGGGAGGCCTCAGGAAACTTACAATCATGGCGGAAGGGGAAGTAGGTATGTCTTACATGGCAGCAGGAAAGAGAGGAGAAAGCAAAAGGGGAAGAGCCCCTTCTAAAACCATCAGATCTCTTGAGAACTCAGTCACTATCACAAGAACAGCATGGGGGAAACCGCCCCCATGATCCAATCACCTCCCTCCTTCAACACTTGGAGATTACGGGTCCCCCACTCCACACGTGAGGATTACAATTCGAGATGAGATTTGAGTGGGGACACAAAGCCAAACCATATCAGTTGTACAAAGAGGTGGCAAAATAACAATTACCCATAAAGTGCAATACAGAAACAAAAGGCTACTTTGTGATGTTAGAATACTAAAAATATAATCCTCACATAAATATGTCAAAGGTCATGAGAAACTCATGAGAAAACAAGCAGGTAAAACTAGTTCAAAGGAGGATACAGTGGACTGAATTATACATGTACATTTTTTCTGTAAGTTCATTTCAAGAAAAGGTGTTAATCTAACTGCAATCTTACTCCATTAGACTTCCTTTTCTTGAAAATGGAAAAATGTTTTTCATTTTTTAACAGAACCTTTCATTTGATGGTAGCTATCCTTCATTAAGCAAACACTACATGACAAATATTTTGCTAGGCTATACATATAAAATATGTAATCCCTACAGACTTATGGTGTGGGCATTTTATTACCCATGTTATAGAAGGAGGAACTGAGAAACAAGCTAAATGACTTGACTAAGTTCACACTGACAGCAAAGTATGATGAAATCTCAGAATCTGTGTTCCCAGCACCAGAGTTAAATAGGTTGGTCTTTCCCTAAAGCCCTGCCTCACTCTCCTATCAAAACCTATGGCCCTGGTGGACAGGTCTAGTCCAGCCCCTGACTCTGTCTTATTGAATTGTTTCTGGATATGATTTTTATGAACACAGTGTGTCCTGAAGCACTGCACATGCTTATAGATTGTGTGTGTTCTTCGGTTCCTTTGCTAATTCATTCGTTCATTCATTCATCAATTCATTCACTTGTTTGGCATGTATTTATTGGGTGCTCATTCTATGTCCAGCATTGTGCAAGAACTAGGGAATTGAGACTGAAAACGCATAGCTTGGAGATAGACATGGAAACAAACACAATAGCATACCCACAGTTGTAATGGAGGTACAAAGCCTACACCTGTGAGTCAGGGTCCTGCAGATAGGCGCTAGTGCTTGAGTTGAGACATAAAGCATGACCCAGAGGAGCATGGCATTGCAATCAGAGTTAAAATAATTTGGTAGGAGCATATTGGATATTCAAGGGAGCCACAGTAGGTTCAGCAGGTGCTGCAGATGGAGCAGGAGATGAGAGAGCTGGCAAAGGGATCAGGAACAAGATCATCAGCCTGTATATCCTGCTGAAGAGTGTATGTTTTATCCTGAGGTATAAGAAAAAGCTTTAATGAAGCGTGTCAATCCTCTGCCATGTAGAATTTACATTACTAGGTGGCAGAAACCACCTCTTCTACTTTTCAAGGGTGTTATCCCTTAAGATGCCAAGTTAATATTACTTATGTAGTGGAGTTCCAGTAATGCTTGTTGAGTGGGAATGTATAATCTCCTAGCATGCATTTGTTTAGCAAATGTTCAGAGAGCTAACATAGTAACATACTCTATCATGTTTCAAATGTTCTTTAACTGTTCCCCTTTATCTAGTCAGCCCCAAACACTGAAAGGCAGTGAGCTGGAAAGATGTGTCTGAAGAGCTTACTGATTCCCAACAGTGTGTGGAGTTATCAGAAATTACCGCACATGCAACGACCTCTGCTCAGGAAGTTTACCTCCTGTGATGAATTTTATCTTCACCCCATAAATTCAATCTGCTGACTTGCTTCTTTTCATTTTTTTTTTCTAACTCTAGTTTTGGAACTTCTTTACAAAGTGAGAATAACTTAAAAAAAAAAAAAGAAGCAGCAGGGGAAATTTGGGGACCAAGTTCATTATTTCATGTTTCCTAATGAAACCTGATACTTGCAAAATTTTGTTCAGTTATGCACTCATCTGAAGAAACACGTGCGTTTTCTCTTTTGCATGTTTTAGGTTGTCTCAGAATTCCCTCAGTGCCAGTCCTCCAGCAGGCTGAGCCATTGCTTCTGGTTACCCCATTCCATCTTCTCTGCAGGTGCCTACACCCTGCCAAAGGTAGCATATGACATCCTGACTCAGGAGACAAAAGAGGATGAGCACAATGTTGACAATGGTTTCTGATTCATTCCCCCTTCCTTTCCTGTTACCTCTAACTGTGGAGATTAAAAATGAGAGATTTGCTTCTTTGGAGTGAATGAATATAAAATGCCTTCTTATTTTCAGTGTGGTCCCTCATCTCAGAGCTCATTATTTCTTTAAACATGCCTAAATGTGGCTTGGTAATTTCACCTTCTTATGCAACTTAAGTACAAGTGATAAGGTGCCTTGGGGGCTCTTGATTGTTTGATCCCAAGCTTTCATGTCACTTCTGCCTCTTCTTGAAATTCTAGGAGATAAAAGAAAACCAGCTGTTTTCTTGTTAAAGATCAAGGTAATCAGGATGGCGATTCAGGACACAACCATGATCGCTGCGGGGAAAGGGAGGTCGTGTGATGTTTTTCTATTAGGCACAGTGTGTCAGAGTATGTAGCTGTCAGAAAAGGTATTTTTTTCATGCCTATTTGTGATTTCTTTGTTGTTGCTGTTGTTGCCATTTTAAAATTCCTGGCATCATCTTCAGTAAACTGAATGAGGCTATTCTTAGTGGTGCCTTCCAATGGCAAGAGAATAGTATTTCAGATGCTTACTAGGTTTCTGAACTATTCTTCACAAGCATTTGCCTTATTCTTTATCCTTACAGTCATGCTGTGGGGTAGAGGATACTATTCCTATTTTACAGATAAGAAAACTGAGAGACAAGAAGTGTAAGTAACTTGCTGATATGATTTTGGTGTGTCCGCACTCAAATCTCATCTCGAATTGTAGCTCCCACAATTCCCATGAGTTGTGGGAGGGACCCAGTGGGAGGTAATTGAATCATGGGGACGAGTCTTCCCATGCTGTTGTCATGATAGTGAATAAGTCTCATGAAATCTGATGGTTTTATAAATGGAATTTTCCCTGGACAAGTTTTCTCTTGCCTGCCACCATGTAGATATGCCTTTCACTTTCCTCCATGATTGTGAGGCCTCCTCAGCCACGTGGAACTGTGAGTCCATTAAACCTCTTTTTCTTTATAAATTACCCAGTCTCAGGTATGTCTTTACCAGCAGCATGAAAACGGACCAATAGACTTGCCCAGGTTATATTGCTCATCAGTGTTAGTGGAACTAAGATTTAAACCCATGCAGTCACTGCCAGGACTAGGATAAGGTAAGAGAGGTGCTCAGGGTACATAATTTAAGCGAGAATTTCCTCTTAATCTTGTGCAGGTATAGAATTCTCACCCAAGAATGAATGTTTCCTTAAATTGCACCCTCATCCTGGGTTTGCAAGCAACCTAGATTTGTAGCCTAGGTACTTAATCCTTATACATCCTGCCTGCTTGATCCTCACCCTCATGGATCGGAGTCAGCCTTTAGTTGCGTTGAACAGCCTGAGACAGGGTGTGCAGGCATGGAAGAGACCAGCAGAGACACGAGTCCAAAGCAGGTGTCTTTCCTTACTCTTAGCTGGGTATTCTCCTGTGCCATCCCTCTTCCTTCCACTATGTTTCCATTCTTCTCCAGTACAGAAAGGAAAAAAAATACTCTTCACTTGAGAAGTAAATGTCTGTATCCCATACAGAAATATTAGAATAGCATCTCAGAGCATTGCGCATACTCAGGCCTAGCTACTCCAAAGAGCCTTATTTCTTATCGTCAAGTCCAGACACACCCTGAGGTTCATGGTGGAGTGGCCGATCATTCAGGGTACATATGGATAAGGAGTCCCGGGGCTTAGAACAGGGCCTTGTGACAAGGAGCCAAACTGCCTCAGAGAAAAGAAAAGATGGAGGACAGTCCAGGATCCCAGGACATCAGTGAAGATATCTATCCCTGCAAATACCCCATACTCTCAAAAATCTTTTATGTGCTGGGTAGGTTTTGAATGGGAATAAACTTTTCCAGTTAGCTGATAAATGACAAAATAGTCACTATATAATTAAGATAAAGAGGTCCTTCCACTCAGTCCTGTACAGCCTGAGCTTTAGGAGGCCACTGGGATTGTGGACTGATAGTGCTGGAACTATCTCTGGTACCCTTCAGTAATGGATCAACTCTCCCCTTGACTCAGTGGACCATGGAACAAACACCCATATGCTCTTATGGACATGTGTGGAGAGCCAGCCGGAGCTACGGCCATGGCTGGCATGAAGGAGAGTAAGTGTTGGTATCTGGTAGCGTCACTGAACTTCTCAGCATCACAACGGAAAATTCCTGCTAATCCTTCTGGACAAACTTTTGACACTGAAATCTGAGCAGACTGGTTGATGATGGCTTCTTCTCCCTTACGGGCATCGTGCCAACAGAACCATGTGGGGAGGACCATACCAAACGGGCAAGCCCAACAGTGCTCAGAAGGGCCCCTGGGCTGTGAGGGAGCATCACTTGCCTCTTTGATCAGGTTCATAAATCTGGGTCCGAGGCGCCATGGCTTATGTCTGTGGCACTGCAGGGAGCTGACGGTCAGCTGGGATGCCCGGTGCGAGGCAATGGCCACCACGTACACGGCATCGTACATCAGAGCCGCTTCAGTCTGTGGAGGAAAACACACACCGCATCTTCAATTCCACTTTTGCTTACCTTCCTTTACCTGCATAATCACTCTCCCTGCTTCCATAGCTCTTATCTATCTGATCTCAAAGGCCATTTATTCTTCAGCTAGGTAGTTTTCACTCTACAATAGCTATTTTTCTCCAAAATAATACCTCACACTTTGGAGTAAATTGAAGTCATAACTCTTCTTCGTTTCAAGTTCTTTAAAAAAAAAATAAAGCAACCCAGATCAGCCACAAAATACTTGATTCAAGGAACAAATATTTTGCGAAGTGTCCTCCATGTTAAGCACAGTGTTAAGATCAACTGCCTTGAGCTAGAAGCTACTAAAGCTCAAAGTTGCAATATCAGATTTGTTTCTCAGCATTTGTCTATATCTATTTATCTATCTACTTACTGGTTTATATTTGGTAGAAAGAAACTGCTACAATCACTAACAGGTGATTTCCAGATAAGGATACTGGTGTTGGTCACTTTCGTTTAGCAGAGTTCAGAAGGTCACGGTCATGGAATGAAACTCAACAGCAAGTTTTGGGAGACCCTCTGAAGAGCAGACAAGTGCAACTTGCTCAGAACATGCTGCCTCTTGCCAGCATGTGCTTTCTTGAGAGAGATTGAAACAAGTCGGTCATTCCTTCTAGGGGGCTGGGCATGTCGTTCTTCCCTTCCTCATGAAATTCCTCTCACTTGCACAATTTTACATAATACAGCATTTTATAAAATATGCTTTCCTGTGGTTTCCTTTAGGGATAAAACCTTATATATAATATCCTTGCATTTCACTTGAGGGTTTCATTGCAACTTCAAATACATTAGCTCATTTGAAATTCTCAACAAGTCTTCAAAATAAGCAGAAGAGATAAAGCTATTTATTATGTGAGAAAACTTACTTCGAGGAAGGATATTTGTGGAGGGGCACACACACGCACACACACACACACACATGCACAGCCACACACACACACAGCCACACACACACACACCACATACACAATCATAGTGAGAAATCCCAGAGATGTCATTACTTCTGCTTATTATTTCTGGAGAGTAATAGGGATTATATACATAGCTAATCATTTTCAGAGTTAACCTAGAATCTAGGTCATAGAATGAAAATTATCTTATGGTTTTCCAAAATTGGTTGATTCATTCAACATATACTATGCATTGATTGCTCATGTCTTGGTGGAGGTAGAAAGTGAGGACAGGGGTTACTGTATCTCACAATTTTATCAGTCTTTGAGGCCACGGAACACCTCTACTTTGAATCCTTATTATTCTGTATAATCTTTATCATTGTATTTTCCATCTATTCATGGTCATGGATCTTTGTGTCTGTATCTTGTTAAGAATATTGGTTTTTTGAAGGCAGAAACTGCTCAAATTTAAGTTAGCCTTGGTGGCTAACATGTTTCCTGACACAGAAAAATTGTTTAAACATGTTCACTGAAGAAGTTAATACTCCTCAATTCCTTAAAATGACATTTATTTTTGTGAGAACTGTATAATTGCAAGGTTTTAAGATATAGTTTTAAGAAAAAACATTTCATTCATGCTTATGTAATTGACATACTGATGTTGGATTGGTGGTGGCAGTAATTTATAACGCTTAAAAATGTTTTGATCATTTCAATTCAGGACTTACATTATCCACTTTGTAGATGAGAAAACTAAGGCTCATGGAAATTGAACGGTATAAGGCTACTCTGTAATCAATTTCATTGCCAGGGTTTGAGCCTGCACCTGCCTGATTCTAGCACTTATGATTTATACCACTTTGCTGTACTAATTCTGTTTAATTGGAGGAAAGTAAGCTACTGGCAGATTGAGACTTTTGGAAATGCAATCAATAGCAATAGCTGACGTTTATTGAGCACTTATGATATGTCGCATGCTGTTCTAAATCCCTTGCAAACATTAAATTTTCACTATAACCTTAATTCTTTTACAGATAAAGAAATAAAGATATTAAATGGGATCCCCAAACTCATGGGGGGACCGGCAATATTCAAACCCACAAAGTTGATGCTAGAGTATATGCCCTTAACCATAAAGTTGTGCTGCTTCTAAACCAAGTTATTGGTCTGATGATTTAATAGTCACAATAATAGTTCAATAAAGGTTAATATTCACTGATAATTTACTATGTGCCAGGCACTATAAGCATTTTACATATGTCATCTTTTTTAATTACTGAAATTAAACTTTTGAAATAGGTACACAGACAGGGAAATTGAGGCTTGTAGAGGTAGAATAACTTGCCTAAAATTTTGTAGCCATTAAGGGAAGGAGTGAGAATTCTAATCCGGGATGCAAACTCAGATTTCACCTCACGACCATAGCCACGTGCTACAGTGACTTGGACTTTTTTTTATCAATAGGATATACTTTTTTGAAAATTTGTATGTGTTTTCATTAATTCACTGAATGACCAATTTGATAGAGAAGTATAAGGACTGGAATTCTAATAATCTGACTTTTCCATAAACTTAGTTTAGAAAGGATGGGCATTCTTTCTCAAGGCGGGCTCCATATTGGGAAAGGCAATAAAATGATTCAAAATTATAGGTCTAATCTGTGCCTTTCAACCCAAAGAAGAAAACTATTTGTTCGAAAAAATATGCTACCCCTTGAAATACAATGTTTTCTTAGATGGAGAAAATGTTTACATTAACTATATTATAGCACTAATAAACTACCGCTGATTTTCGTCCCCCTTTCAGTTTTGTGCTCAAGGCCTGCTTACTGAATGACTGTCATCATTTTAGGTAATAGGTAATGCAATAGAAACTGGCCTGTGTTCAAATTTTCTTCTTCCAAATGTGTTTATGTTCACATTTTATATATATCTAAAGCCTGGATGAAATCACATTGCTCAATGACCCTAAGAAAATCTTTTTACCACAATCTGAACCGTGAAATAAGCACATTGAAAGCATACTTCTCCCCAGTACACAATGCTTTGGTTATTACAATTTGAAGTAAAGTATTAACTCACTAGGCTTAGGGTACTCAGACCTCGCACATTCCAAAGAGAGGATTGGCCCCTTGACTGGCTCTTGAGAGATAACCTTTAACTCCTTGGAATATCCCAATAAGAGTGTCATTGTATTCTTTGGGTCCTGGGCAATGTCAGATAGTTTATGCTAAAAATATGATTTATGATGAATGCCTATTTTTGGTGGCATAGGTCTCTGGGCCATGCTGTATCTATTTGATCTCCCGAAAGGCTGGATACTAAGCAGCTAAGGCCAGCTATATGGGAGCTCCATGCCTATGTGACTGATCATCCCAATAAAAAACCTGGACCCCAAGGCTTGGGTGAGCTTCCCTGGTTGGCTTACTTTCTACTTGTTGTCATAGATCATTGCTGAGGATTAAGAGCCGTTCATGCAACTCTATTGGGAGAGGATACTTGGAAGTTCATGCTTTTTCTGTGTGGACTCTCTGTCACTTTTTCCTTCGCTGATTTTACTCTGTCTTCTTTTGCTATAAATCTGTCATTGTGAGCATAACAGCTTTTCTGAGTTCTGTGAGTCCTGCTAGAAAGTCATCAAATCTGAAGATGGTCTTGAGGACTCCCAGCATAAGCCAGTGAGATGCCACCTCATCTTAGAGACAAGGACTAACAACACTATATGGCCTTAGAAAGTCCCCATAATTAGCTGCCTGCATGGTGTATAATTGTTGTTGGAAAAAGCTGGAGGAGATTGGAGTGCTGAAGAGAGACCTAATATTCAGAGATCAAATGGGCTGATCATACAGGGTCGCATAGGTCCCAGATAAGGGTCCATCTTGGGCTTTATGTGCAAGCTCAGGAATGTGTTTCTTGGAAACACATGGATTCTACCATGACATTTCAGAATATCTCTTGTTCTTTTTTTTTTTAGATGGAGTCTTGCTCTTATTGCCCAGGCTGGAGTATAATGGCATGATCTTGGCTCACTGCAACCTCTGCCTCCCTGGTTCAAGTGATTCTCCTGCCTCAGCCTCCTGAGTAGCTGGGATTACAGGCGTCCACCACCACGCCTGGCTAATTTTTGTATTTTTAGTAGAGACAAGGTTTCACCATGTTGGCCAGGCTGGTCTCCAACTCCTGACCTCAAGTGATCTGCCCTGCTCAGCCTCCCAAAGTGTTGGGATTACAGGCGTGAGCCACCATGCCCAGCCTCTTGTTCTTTCATTGACTACAAATGGGCAAGACATCAGGTATCATCAAATAAATTCAATTCTATGTACTAGAGGCTTCGCATATGTGATCTAATTTAATCTGTAGAATAACACTGTAAGGCGTTATTGTACAGATTTACAGGTGAGCAGACAAACTGTGAGAGGTTAAATGACTTGCTCGGGTCACTTAGTTAGGAGACATAGCCAGGACTTAACCCTAAGCTTTCATTATCTGGGAAGATTTTGCTTTCTGTACTGAATCCAGCTGCCTATTTTCTTTCATCGCTGGAGTAGCAGTGGATGTACAAGGTGGGAACTCTAGGACGTCTTCCCTATGAGTCATGATTAAGGGAAATGTTTACAGGCAAGAGAGCAGGATAAGGCTACTGACTTAACTTTATGTTGTGAGTGGATATGAAGCACTGGAAAGGCAGATGTCAGATCAATGTTTGGTTGTTCCCCTGACTCCTGTGCAGTGTTGACTCATACACAATTTTGGTCCACTGAGAAGAACCCATTTGAGAATGAACCATTCTGTATTATCCCAGTCTATCCAAAAGCTGAAAGGTCGAATCAGCCCAATTGCTGAGAAAAATGTAAACATTATAAAAGAGAACAAAGTAGATTTTATAAAAATCACTCCAAACTTCTGTTAATTCTGTCAATTACCACTTCAGTTGATAAAACACTCTTTCTTTTTCTCAAGATATTTTTTAATAATGAGTTTTACTGCTTTTGAACTCGGTTGACTCAGTAACAATGTTCTTAGTAACTTAATTTTAACGTAATTTTTAAACTAAATTTTTTTCTTTAATTAATTCTATTGTTCTTAAGTCTGGTGTCAAGATTTTTTGGATATAGGCATGACTGACTTCTCTATTTTCAGATTTGAATGTTTTGATATAATCATATTTTTGAGGATTTTTAGTGTATGAAATTCTGGGAAATGTTTAATAGTTAAAAATATTAGAGAGAAAAATAGACAATTGAATGGGAAATCAAAATACATGCATTTTCCTTACGCTTTTTTCTAATTCCTATATTCATCCAGGTATGTATGCACCACATACCAATATGACTATAAACAGCTACAGGGAAATTCACCTTGAAGAATAGTGGAATGAAGCATATGATTTTAGAGAATACAATTCTATTATAGTAATAGCATTATTTAAACATTAAGAGTGGCCAGTCTGTGACTAATTTTAAAAAAACACTATTATTTTAAAGTAATCTTTATTTTACTAATTATGCACATTCACATATATCTTGTTTATAGAAACTCTCTGCACTTTTATGGGACTATTTCAGGGCTGCCTAAGTATTTTTCATTTAATATCTTCAGTTTTAGTAGAAGCTTAATTCTTATTTATTTAGCACATTAATTTCTTTATTAAATACGTATTTATTGAAGGTGTACTTCACACTGGGCCTTTTCTATTGCTGGGGAGAAAGCAAAGCACAAAAGCACAAAGCCTCTTTTTCATAAAAGACACTTTTATGAAGTGTCTATTCTTGTAGGGAAGGTACTGAACAAACATATCAAAATATAACACATCAGGTCATAAGGGCTATGAAGAAAACAAAAACAGGTAAGAGGAAAAAGAGAAAAACCAGGGAGGGGGCTACTGTACTAGATGGCGATTCATGGAGGCTCTGTCTGGTGAAGTGGCATTTTGCAGCCTGGGTAGATGAGGCTTCCAGGCAGGGAGACAAGAAGTGCGTGACACGCAAGAGTGAATGAAGGGCAGGATCTGTGATGTGGACCCAATGAAACTGAAACCAAAGGACTTTTTATCTTTAAGGTAGAGAAGAAAGAGTTTAAATAGAGGCAACTTGACAGCAAAGATTTGTTAGCTTTGGGCCTGGGCTTGGGGTGATAAGTTTGCTCTCTTGGCTTAGCTATTGATCAAACGGAGGTCCTTTCATGCCCTTCAATGCCCTTCACCTCCCATGACATAGTTTCCACATTCCCAAAGTAGCCACATCCAGGAGAAACAAAAAGAAAACAGTCAAGTGCAAAGCAGACTCTTTGTATAAAAAAAGGTAAATGTTATGCTTCACATAATTTCAAAGTTATTATCTGCATGACTGTTGGATACAACTCCTACTGGGGCCTGCATCCTATCACTTTTTAAAAAATTAGTATTGACATGACCTGATATATTGAATAGTTACTCTACCCACTTCTACAGCACCTTAGCGAGCTACCCTCTTCTGCTCTGGTAAATCCCCACTTTCCTTTTTATAGTTTATTATAATAATAACTGTAAGAACACAGTCTAGAAACCCCTCTCTTAGTTGGGATGACAGTAAAAATCTTCAGGCAGACCAGGGCCTCTTCTATCCACTGGGACTCAACCTCGTCACACTTCCTGCCCATAGGATTACCGTTAGCCCAGGACACCAGCTGCTGCCCTGGGATAGCAGCGTCACCTCACACTCGGCCTGATTCCACATGAATTGCATAGGTCTGTCTCCTTTGTTCAACGATCTTCCTCATCTCAGTCAATATGTACAAACTGTTTTGTCAGCTCAGTATAATTGAACACATAGACTTTTTTTCTTTGTAAATTAAGCCATACTTGTGATGAATATTTAATGTTTGGCATAAGTCCACAATCTGTGTTAACATAGCTTCAAACTGTAACTCTTTTAGTGGTATATACCAAACACAGGTAAAAATGATTTGAGATCTCATCCTGTGATTGAAACTTCATTGGAAAAGTGGGCAGAGGATTTTGAACCATATTTGAACTCACTGAAATTATAAACCCAAGAGGAAGAAGAGAAAAACCGATCTATTAGCATGCCTCTCCCTCTGTCTCTGGTGTTCCCTCTCCCTTTCAGAAGTCTAATATTTCCCTGGATATTCTCTACTTGCTCCTGTTCAAAGAAATGTTTCAAATCATCCCAGGGCTCGTTTGTACCAAGATGCTTTCCATCATTATCTCTCAGTTCACTTTGAATATTTTAAAAGTTATTTCAGGTTTGAAAAACAGTTAGGAAGCCTGAACATAGAATCATCCAGAACCACTTAATTCATTCATTTATTTTTTCATTTTCATTTGTTCCTCATAAGAAAAAGTGGAAAAAAATCCCAAGTTCTCTGTGAGATGTTGGGTAAATTGCATCTTAAAAGCGAGAGTGCGTCTCCCGATGATAGGAATGGATAATAAAATACTATGCCATTTTAAAATGCTATTACCTGCCTGCATTCCACAATATCTTTCCCCTTAGATGGCTCCCACATAGGAAGCATTTTAAAAATGTTATTTCCTGCTATTTTCTTCAGCACCCAGGGAGCTTCATTAGAGAAATAAAGTGAAGGTAGGTGCATTTGACAAGAGACAAATGATGTTAAGGAGAAGCTCTCTGATGAGGCAGTTCGCAATTTATCTGTTCAGCAGAGTATCTCTGACTTGTCAGGAGGCAGGTCTGGCATCTGCTTCAAGAGCTACATATGGCTGGTGTTAAACACTGTCAGTTCTGCAGAGGTGAACCTATACGCATCCAGGACAGGAAGAGCTGAATACACCGACTGTTTGTAAATCCGACATTTTTCCACATTGGCTTTGCTTGCTGAAATGTGGCAGAAGTGAGGAACACAAACCGGTTCTGCAAAACTCACAGGTAGGTTGTTCCTCCTCTTCCCCCACAGCCATCTTCCCCACAGCCACATTCCTAGAAAAAAAACGCTCTTCACTTGTCCTTGCGCTGGTTTGGCTGATAATGGTGGCTACTCTTATCAAGTTTTTTATCTGGGGCAAGTACATCCAGGAAGCTAAAAGTAGCAGTTTTTGCTAGTAGCCAGTCACAGCCCTTCAAATTACCTAAAAAGCAAACTCTTTCTTCTCTCCTCCAAGTCAAGGCACCCACTGCAACACTTTTCTCTAACATTTTAAAGACACGGGAGATCTTAACCTAACCCCGAAGGAATTCAAATATTCTCGCAAATGATTTTATTTGAAAATGACTTACTGTCATCATGCCATCCAAAAGGCCAGTCTCGGGCCTGGGTGGGGCCTGCAGTCTCTCCATGGACCACTTCTCAATGATGGATGACACGTGAGGGTTGTCAATGTTAAGCAGCCGAAACCCGGTCATGTTTACGCCGCTGTACCTATAGAGTTCCAGATCCAAAGCAAATAAGTCCTGCAGAGTATCAAAAAGGATAACAGTGGAAAAGAATTAGAATTTTCATTTTTTTATGCAAAAGAATGTTAATGATTGTAGCATCAGCTAATACAATGATACCTCTTATCTGTGGTTTTGTTGTTCATGGTTTCAGTTACCTGCGGTCAACCACAGTTGGAACACGTTAAATGGAAAACTTCAGAAATAAGCAATTCATAATTTTAAAATTGCACACCACTCTGAGTAGCACGAGGAAATCTTGAGCTGTCCCATGCTGTCCTGCCTGGGACATGAATTATTTGTCCGGAGTCTCCATACTACAGATGCCACCTGCTCATCAGTCACTTAATAGCTGTCTCAGTTATGAGGTCGAGTATTGTGGTATGGAAGTGCTTTGTTAAGTCACCCTTTTACTTCATAACGGTCCCAGTCTGCAAGAGTATTGTGCCTAATTTATAAATTAATCTTTATCCTAAGTATGTATATATAGGAAAAACATAATCTATATGGGGTTTGGCACCATACTAGATTTCAGGCATCTATTGGAGGTCTCAGAACATATACCCATTGGATAAAAGGGAGCTGCTATAGATTAAAACAAAATGGCAGCCATACCACACTATTTCAATAAAAGAACATTTTTTCCCATTTTTCATTCACATGCTGCCCTAAACATTCTAGGGCAATAATCAGTTTTCATTTTCGTTTGTTTTATTTTTGCAGTACTGTTAGAGTTTAGATAAGTCAAGAGGAGGAATTTGGCTGTTGATAATTAGTATGTCCTTGGGCACAGGATGTAACGTTCTAAAAAGCTAAGAATTCTGTTCCCAGTTCATAGCCTTTGGGGTATTTTGAATAGTGTTTATTTCCATTTGGTTCAATGCTTTTATTTTACGGATGAAGAAACTGAGGTTCTGAGTGGTGATGTGACCAGAACAAGAATGAACCACTGGCAGTACCCACTCTTCTCCATCAAATCTTGCACCCCAGGCTGTTCCAGGTCTTGCCACAAAGGTGAAATTTGAAAACTGCATATGCATTTGGCATGAAAATCACTCCTGGCAGAAAAAAAATCATCTCCTGGCTTATTGAAAGGAACTCATATCTCATACAACGAGGGCATGAAGAATGTTCGCTGAACATAGGCTCAGAATAGGTACCAAAGGATGCTCTTCAGAGGACATACTGGAGCACAAGGCTACATGGATGCAAGAACGTCTTAATAAGGGAACCCATTCCCTTTGAGACAATGTTTCAGAAAAAAAGTTGAACTCATCATAGTGTTTTCTATTACAGATGAGGCTGAGTGTAAACCAGAAGTTTCTAAATTGATTCACATTTAAGACAGGGTTATGTAATAATTTCAACTTTTTTCTTATATGAAATGACTAGATTAAAAAATATATCATTAAAATATATCACATTTCAGAAGAAACTCAACTTTCAAAATAACATTTAACAGGAAAAATACTTCCATAAAACTTTCTTAACAATGTAACCGCTTTCTGAAAGTGCAATGCAAGACAGGACATTATCCGAGATGATTACAGGTACTGAAGAGCAGCAGCTTCAGAAACACTTTGCGATTTGCATTTGTGGAAGATGCATACAAATTTATTCTTTTGATGAACTCTCTCTTTCCAAAGATATATTTGGATGAGGCAGTAGAACTATAAGAGCACAGCTCTGTGCTCCTAGATCAATATCAGAAAAGTGTACAATACTGCCTTTTAAAGCATTGTATATTTTTTCCTTAACATTAAGTAACTATTTTTTTCTTTAACTTTTATTAATACTCATGGGCAAGAATGGTAAGAATATAAAAGCCAACCAGGACAGAATGCAGATAAAATCAGAGGAAAAGGATGAAAGAAGCAAAGTTAAAGAAGAAGACACAGGAAAAAATGAGTCCGTTATCACACTCAGCGGATAGAAAGACAGTTAACTCCAGTCTCAGGAGGTAATGCCAGAATACGCATGAACCCTCTTGGAGATTCATAGTACACAGATTTAACATGCTAAAATTACATACATTAAACATGTGAAAAATTAGGTTGTCCTACAATTTAGGGTTTCCATGCAACAAAGAATGTCGGAAGTCTAAAATCCAATTTGCTACATCCCCTTGTGCATGCAGAATGAGTGTTAGGGGTGAAGAGGAATAAAAGTGCACATTTATTCATCCTCTATGGTCTCCTAGCCTTGTTAGGTTCCACTGTTCATATTCCTTCTCAAATTTCTCCCACACCAGCTCTTCCAGGGTGTGCACAGCTGGAGGAGGTAGAAAGTTCTGAGGCAGATGGCCATGTCACCTTGAGTAACCCTCAGGTGTTCTTCATGATGGGAAGAACCATATTTGTAAGCAGAGTAAGACATTTTGCAGTTCCCAAGTTTTCCCTCAGCTGTTCTCAAAGATGACATGATCAAGAAGCAGGAAGAGGCAAATGGGAAGACTATGCAAACCTTAGTTCAGGAATTTCTACCCTGTACCCACTTCCACCCTATGGGAAGGCTATGCAAACCTTTGTTCAGGAATTTCTACCCTGTACCCACTTCCACCCTATGCTCAGTAGCAGTAATGATTTTGACAGCTGTCCCAAAGCATTCATTTCATGATGTCCTCTGCACTCGCAAAGACAGTTGAGTCAGAAATAGAATTTACTACTTCGGGTCCTTATTCTAAATTCTTTGAATTCCCCTACTCACTAGCTTGTCAGTTGAATTTGCCAAAATGGTACTGTTACTGATTTCCCCAGAATCCAGGTCAAATTTAGCTAATATACTCTTACAGATTAGAAAACGAGCTTGATTCTGTTTTTCTTCTCATGTAAGGAAGTGGAGTGTGTGGGTGTGTAGGTGGGGAGGTGGGGGCTGTCACTGATTTCTGAAATTGACTGAATGAAAATTATCACATCATTTTGATGTGTTAAATACCCTAAATCATTCTCCATGATCAGATAGTCTCTCAAAATTTAAGATGTCCTATGGTTTCTTTTGGATTTCTAAGGCTTAGGACCATGATTTTTCTTAATGAGGCAAAATGTTCAATGTGTAGAGCATCTCCAAAACTCCCCTTTTTGAAGGTTTTTCAAACATCTGACAGGTAATCCCAGGCTAACCTAGCTATCTACTGGACACAGGCAGGAAAGCCACATCAAATCAATGAATGCCAGACACACTTGGATACACCTTCTAATATATATAAAAATTGTAGATGATGCTTTTTTATGAATAGTTTTTACTTTAATAGTTTCTATTTAATGGAATTTTCATTTTAATCCCTTTCTGAATGCACATGCATTGATACTAGTTAAAAAAAAAAGAAAGAAGGAAAGAAGGAAAGAAAGAAAGAAAAAAAGAAAGAAAGAAGGAAAGAAAGAAAGAAAAAGAAAGCCTGCTGCTCAGCATTGCTGGATTTAGAGGATTCTTAGGAAAGTAAGGCAAGTCTCCATGACAATATCCTGCCTTTGACACTGGTGAGGCTGACTCTGAAATAACTGTGTGAAGACGTTTCCTACCATGTGGAATACATTTCTCCTAGATGAACTTACCAGGGTTGTGAAAAAGTAGTGATAGTACTCGGTCATCATGCCCATGAACAGAATCTACAAAAGAGAAATAAGGGGAAAGAATCAGGAACAGAATTATAATAAGAATGGGATAATTTCTAGGGTGACTACAAACGCTTGGGAACATAGAACAGGAAAGGACTTTGGAAATCCACAAACTCAGCAGATCAGAAACCTGAGGCCAATGAGTGGCTGGTGTGGAGCAAGCCAACTGACCTCCAGCCAACACTATTTCCATTACACACTGCTTGACCTACATCGAAGTAATGGGTCTGATGATCAAATTTAAAAATAGTTTGGGCCAGGTGCAGTGGCGCAAGCCTTTAATGCCAGCACTTTGGGAGACCAAGGCAGGTGGATCACTTGAGGTCAGGAGTTCGAGACCAGCCTGACCATCATAGAGAAACCCTGTCTCTACTAAAAATACAAAATTAGCTGGGCGTGATGGCGCATGCCTGTAATCCCAGCTACTCGGGAGGCTGAGGCACGAGGATAGTTTGAACCCAGGAGGCAGAGGTTCCAGTGAGCCGAGATCTCGCCATTGCACTCCAGCCTGGGCAACAAGAGGGAAACTCCGTCTCAAAAAAAAAAATTGTTTGTACTAAACAAATTTTGTATTTGGAGTTGTTCATAATGCACAGGGTTTTGTGTTTCCCACTGCCTAAGTGTCTGAGCAATCTCAAACTTAGAAATATGTATTTTATTGATCTCCCTACTTACGACTTAGCATAATGCCACCCTCATTATGAGTAGAACTCATTAAATGTTGAATTGTCGATACTGGTATGTAGATATGTTTAAATGAAGATTTATGAATGAGTATATCTCTGAAACCTTTCTCTCTCCTCCTTTTCCACGAGAAGGGGAAGAGCGGATTCATTTACAGATAAAACGATAGGGACTATTCTGACACCAATTTCACACTGTTTCTTCATGCTGATTCTCAAACAACTACTTGGGATAGTGATAGTTCTGGACATTCTGTGAGCGTGTATATTGTTTTTACTTCGTGAAAGAGGAAAAAAGGAGGTGGATAGGAAGGACAGGGGTTCTACGTTCATTGAACTGTGATCTTATTTTGGAGTCCCGGAAATGGTGTCAACTGAGAAGATGCAAATGGTTTGGAGACAATTCTTTCTAAATATGAATGAGGATATTCATATTTCCTTGGGATAGATAACCAAAATAACTATTTGGGTGCTTTTTTTTTTTTTTTTTGTCTTTGCATAGAAATGAAGAGAGATGGCCGGGTGCGGTGGCTCACGCCTGTAATCCCAGCACTTTAGGAGGCTGAGGCGAGCGGATCATGAGGTCAGGAGATAGAGACCATCCTGGTTAACACCGTGAAACCCCGTCTCTACTAAAAATACACAAAATTAGCCAGGCGTGGTGGCGGGCGCCTGTAATCCCAGCTACTCAGGAAGCTGAGGCAGGAGAACGGCGTGAACCCGGCAGGCGGAGCTTGCAGTGAGCAGAGATCGCGCCACTGCACTCCAGCCTGGGGGACAGAGAGAGACTCAAAAAACACAAACAAACAAAAAAAGAAATGAAGAGAGAAGACTTAGAAATCACATTTCCAAGGTAGTTTTCCGCACAACTCTGGTCAATTCTGGATGCAAGTAAAAATTCCCTCTGGAAGTTTTTATATCAAAGACTCTTAGACACCATCACAGGGACATCCTGAATTAGGATTTCTGAGAGTGCAGCCTGGATTTCTGCATTTCACAGCTGTGTTTGAAAATCACTGCTCTATGGAAAACATGTACATTTGCATTAAATAACAAAGACTTTCAGATCTTCAGTTGAAGAGATGGATTGGAAAGGTCTGGGGAAAGGCATTGCAAGTTATCAGAGGTTCTGGAAGGTGCCTAAGATATGTGAACTAGAATGATTTTACATAAAAGGGAATAAGAAATAAAGAGGGTATTAGATGACAGCACATAACCGCATGAACACCAATCCTACACTTCTCAACAACGTCTCTACTAACATGAAAACCAGAAGAATATTTAGTGAAATTGTAATGTCATGAACATAAGACAAATGACAGGAAACTCCATGAATCATCAGCCCACAGGATGTAAGTCACTCCTATGGTGACAACAAGACCAGGCACACAAAAGGATTTTTTTTTAAAGGGTAGACTTGCTTTAGTGCCATCAATAACATTTAAGGCCATGCATGGTGAGGTCTTGTTAGCTGTTCCCTTATATCATTCAAGCATAAAGAGCTGGCCTGCCAGGGTCAGTCAGAAATCCTATTTTTCACTTTGGTCATTAGATAGTGTAATTGCAGCCAAGATTACCTCTTGAAAGGGAACTGGGCAAGTTTTATGTGAAGATATAGAGCTGAATGCTAAGGTTTGAAATACTGTTTCTGAAACTGAAAATAGAACACAAAGGCATTTGAGTTTATAACTTTTCACTTGGGTAAAATTTTTCTTTTTAAATTTCATTATGGAGGCCTTGGATCCCCTGTTAAGAGATAAGCATTTTTTTAAACAACCATTTAACTAATTATTTTTATTATTGTATTTTAAAATTCCTGGAGGTAAATATTCATTTGATATGCCTCTCAGTGTTAGGAAAGAGATATTAAAATGCAGCAAATAAACAGCCTACAGGCCAGCTGTTATTGCAAAAAAAACCCTGGGGTCCTCCAGGTACACATTTTATTTGCTGTAGTAGAAAAATTCCCTTTCCTTTTCCTAGCTAATTGTTTGCATTAGTGCCTCCTGGTTCTTCGCTTGAATTTACTAGAAATGGAAATTAAGAAATGAGTCCAGTCATTGATCACTGGCCTGTCAACTTTGTGGACACTCACCCAGGTGAATGAAAAAATCTTGATAAGGACAACAAAGTCAATAGCACCAAAGGCGGTGCTTTTAAAGAAGTTGTTGTTGTGATGGTCTTTAAGCGGTTGAGACCAGTAGCCCTGTTATCTAATTGTCGCATACTTTGTAAATAAAACGATTGCATTCCCATTTTGATTTTCTCTCTGCATGTTGGTATTTCAACTAAAAGTCATTAAGGGATTAAGAAAATGTCACATCAAAATAAATGTCACTTTTAAAAATAAAAAGTGTAATCACGATACGGGGAGTTTTCTAATAGTTCTTTGCAGAACTTACTTTTTCCTGAGAATGACTTTGAATTTTGATACAGTACTTGTCTGCCGAACTGACCAAATGGTGCTGACCTAGGCAGTATGTATACTTTATTAGGGCAGTATTGCTAGGAACCATCTCTGGCTTTACTTAATTGTCACAATTAATTTTTTTTGGCACAAAACACTTCATGTCACGCACACTAAAATGTAATAAAGGCAGATATCAATACTGTTCATATGGATAGCATATTCCTCCGAATTGCTTCCACTAATATGTTCTTCTAATAAGGCCCATTTCTTTTTTAATTTTTATTTATTTTTGAAACAGAGTCTCATTCTTTTGCCCCAGGCTATAGCGCACTGGTACGATCTCGGCTCCCTGCAACCTCTGCCTCCTGGGTTCAAGCGATTCTCCTGTCTCAGCCTCCTGAGTAGCTGGGATTACAGGCACGCACCACCATGCCTGGCTAATTTTTATATTTTTAGTAGAGATGGGGTTTTACCATGTTGGCCACACTGGTTCGAACTCCTGGCCTCAAGTGATCCTCCTGTCTCAGCCTCCCTAAGTGCTGGGATCACAGGCGTGAGCCACTGCACCTGGCCAAGTCTCATTTCTTAATGGAATTAATCTTATTAAACAACTTTTGACATTATATCATTGACTTAGATTGACAAACAGTTAAAAACAACCCAGCCCTTTTGTTAACATTATGTATCTAAAATAGTAAGGGTGTGGAATATCTATTGATTTTGGAAGATTCCTAGTGTGGACATCATTAGTACTGTTTTTCCAGTTTTCCAACTCAAAGGGTACATACTAGGATTGCATTTCCTAGTCCCTTGGGCTTGGGTGGGGGTATGTGCTGGTTCTAGCCAATGAAGTGGAGATGATTCTGACATATGTCACTCTCCAGAGATCTCAGGTCCCTAATATCACCAGCATTGTTATCAGTGCCAGAACAAGCTGTTCATTTTTGAATAAATGCATTTTTCTGTTTCATGAATACTGCAAGTCATGTAAATGATCTTGTTTACAACTTTGTTTTGATTGCTAGGAGGTTTAGGGTCAAAATTATGGGTCTTCCATTGGCAACTAGTCAGGAGCACAGTGCATACATTTTTCATGTGCTAATGTCATCCAGCTTTATGTTTTTGTTACCTAGTTTTCTCCTTTGTGCCAATTCTCCTCCCTTTTAAAAACATTTATTAGTTTGTTTCAAATGTATTTTTCCAGGCAGCTCCAATTCTTTATAGAATAAAGATATTACAAATAAACAAATAATCATGATTGGGACAAGTCAAATAATTTTTCCCCATATAAATGAGTGGAATTCTTCAGGTCTGATGTAGCTCAGTTGGGTTAGAGTAATGAAAAAAAGTTTCCAACAAAACAGTTTTTCCCCCCTACCTCTAATGATCACCATTGCTAGTTAATTCTAATCTACATTGTTACAGAATTAATTATAAGAACTCAAAAGACATCAATACCAAAAGACTTAAGCTCCTGCATGCTTATGAAATTCCATTCCATCTAGATAACATAATCCTTAAATCAGAGGTGGGGGAGTGTCTTGTACCTATTGTAAATGCTTTCTCTGTATCATGCTACTGTACATGGAAATGCCACAAGACTATTTCATTGTTTCAGCAGCTAAAAAATAAAATAATTACTGCATTATTTTATTTACAGTAAATGGATCATCAGAAGGCAGAATAAAAACTCAATGCCGGCTGGGTGTGGTGGCTCACGCTTGTAATCCCAGCACTTTGGGAGGCCGAGTTGGGCGGATCACCTGAGGTCGGGAGTTCAAGATCAGCCTGACCAACATGGAGAAACCCCGTCTCTACTAAAAACACAAAAAATTAGTCAGCAGTGGTGGTGCGTGCCTGTAATCCCAGCTACTAGGGAGGCTGAGGCAGGAGAATTACTTGAACCTGGTAGGCGGAGATTGTGGTGAGCTGAGATCAGGCCATTGCACTCCAGCCTGGGCAACAAGAGTGAAACTCTGTTTCAAAACAAAACAAAACAAAACCAACAACAACAACAACAACAAAAAACCCTCACTGCCAGCTGCCTCTTGAAAGGACAATTCTAAGGCCCCACTGTTAACTGTTATCAATATATCCTGGGACACAGTCATTGCTCATTGACAACAGTGATCCCACATTGGTCCAGCTGCTTTCTGGAGTTTTTGCCACAGAACACTCATGACCTTGTTCACAATAGTATTGACCTTCTTAGTCTAGCCTAGTTGATCTTGGCAATGATGATCTCTTAGATCTTGATGGGTGAAGTTATCATGTACAGCCTGAGTAGCACCAAGGCCATATTTTAGTTTGTCTTGTGAGTCCTCAATGAAGTCTAGGTAAAGATGACCAGGACGTAGTTCATAGGGGTCTAATGGCTGTGGTTGTTGACAGAGTCATTCTACAAAATACAGGGAAAGTCTTTGGCTCAGAGTCTTCCAACCACACATGGAGTTAAATCTTAAGAAGCCTGGACGATATTTCAGTCTGATCATTTCCTGGAAGGCAATGCAGAGCTATGGAGAGAGCAATGAAAAATTCCTCTCCACAAATTCTCAGCAACCATCACTAAGGGAAATCCATATGTCACACATAATTGGTCTGCTGCTACTATTGTGGTAACAGAAACTCAAAATGGAACCTGGAGTGCTACTGAGCAACTTTGAGGTGTTCTTGTAATATTTATATGGTTTTTTTTATTACTGCTTTTTATCCATTGAAAAATAGGCATCTTTGAAGTTTATACTGACTAAGCTGAAGTGTATTTCTCTTTTTATAGCCTTTCTCAATATCAGGATAAATTCTAAACCACCAGACATGGTTTGTAATCAATAATTTCAAGTGAATAACTTCCAAATGTGTGAACATGCAATGTGGCTAAAATAATGGTTTCACCTCAAGATAGAAATAAGGTGTTTTTGGCACAGCAGTCTTCAGGAAACCAGGTGAATGATATCAAGTCTCCGAGCAGCAATTTTAAGATGAAAGTTTGAGCTTCAGTGTGTAGCTCTTTTTTAATTGCTAACTGTAATATTTTAGGCTGCATCTATACTATCCTCTGAGCCAGATACCTCTTTGGCCATGCAATTTTTAATGGTGGTCATCAGTAGAACAAGGTAGATATAAGACAGTCTTTAGACCAGTGTTTATTGCTATAGAACGTACATTCATGCCGCATTGAATGATTATAGCTTACATCTACAAAAGTAATAGTGGAATATACAGAAAATAGCATTAGACACCAGAAAAATCCTGATATACAGAAAGATACCCATCTACTTATGGAGGAGACCAAATAAGGGTTCTCTAAAGATGTCCACGTCCTAATTCCAGAACCAATGGAATATGTTCCTTTACATGGAGATGGATTTTACAGATGTGAATAAATGAAAGATTTTGAAATGGGGAGATTTCTCTGAGTTATCTAGGTAGGCCCAATGTAATCACAATGAAAACAGCAGGGTCTTAAGGCAGAGAAGGTGTAAATGGGAATGCGTAAACGGAAGGAGAGAGAAGGACGGAGTGTGATGCGGGGCCACAAGACAAGGAATGAGGACGGCCTCTGTAAGTAAGAAAAGGCAAGAAGTTGGAATTTCCCCAGAAGTTTCCAAAAGGAAAGCAGACCTGCTAACAACATGATTTTAGATTTCTGATCTCTATAACTGTAAACAAATATATTGTTTAAGCCACTAAATTTGGCTTAAACAGCAATGGAAAACCAATACATCTCATTTTCTCATCTTTCTGTGATTATGGCGTATGAAATCGCTGTAACCCTAACTCCAGTGATTGGTACATTACTCCAGCTTTGGTAACGTCAAAAACATGTATCAAAAGGAAAAATCGACTTTTTTCGTTTGAGGTTGACAACTTGCTAAGTTTCTCTATTTCCTGCATTCACTTACACGTATTAAACACATGCATGTACACAGGTGATAAGCTAACCACAAGTCTAGGGTTTTTCCTTGCAGTTGAAAACTGTGCTATATGATGTATAAATCCAGCCTCTTTTTCTCCTGCCTCCAAGTTAAACTAAAGAAAAGCAAAAGATATTCCACAAAGAGTTGATGAATTAAATAACTGTACTATTTGGAAGTTCTTCTCAGTCTTAACTCCCATATAAGCTTCTCTCCCTAGAAGTATGGTCTGCAGGATAAAGGAAGCTCATACTAATAGATATTAATAAGAGGAGAGGAAATCATTGGGGTTTAGTTTAGCTTAGAAGATGATCCTACTAGAAGAGCCAGATTGCATCACCCGGGTGCACAACAGGTGAGATTATGCTATTTAAGGAGTACAGACTGTTGAGAACAGAGCAGGAAAAGAAGATTTCCCATGGCAGAATGAAATAGGCAATCTGGTAAATAGGAGAGAATGGAACTTTTGGGGCGATTACATGAAACTAAAAAATAACCTCTCTGCAACATCTAGGGAAAATTGGTGGAAAGATGATATGTAAGAGAGAATACGGAGGAAACAAATTTTAACAGCAAATTATTGAACAAAATCTAGAAGCTGGAAGGTAACAGAATATTTTGAATTATTATCTACCCCAGATGATTCAATGTAATCTTCTTGCAACAAGCTTCTTTCATAATGATGTTAATGAAAACTATACCTCAAATTTGCTTGAAAGTCACCTTTTGAAGGAGAGACAGGGGTGCAGCCATTAAATAGTGATCTTGCTGGTCTCACGAGATCTCTATTGCCCAGTAAAGTCTTCATGAGTCTGGGGCCTGATCTTCAGCTTTTTGGGTGACTTGACTTTGTTAATTTATCTGAAAACTATCAGGCTTAGAAAATAATTTATATCAGTGTTTCTCAGTATATTATTAGAACCACCAAGAAACTTCTCCAAAATACCAATGCCTGAGCCTCATTCCTAAATATTCTGATTTATTTTGTCTGGGGTATGTTTCAGGCATTGATAGTTACTAAAAACTCCCCAGGTGATACTTATGTACAGCCAGTGCTGAGAACCACTGATTTATATTAACCAAGCTCATATTTTTAAGCTACAACAATAACATTCACAGTGACTGCTTGCTGAGTGCCACAACACGATGTTCACTACAGTAATAGGTTCTTGACATTTAATTGGAGAGGAAGTGTTATTCCTAATTTATAGATTTTAGAGATAAAGCATAGTTACAGTATTTGAACCCAGGTTTGATTTCAATCTTGGGATCTTAGGACTTTATTAATTTCTTAATTGATAATAGGAGGTGTAAGTGGCAGGAAAATTAATAATTTGCGCAAAATTCTACTGGAGTTTGAGAACCCAAATAAAACCATATGGTTATTTAAGACCAAAGTTAGAACCACAGGAGTCAAAGCTTTATCTAAAGTAGGATGCATCAATCCACCCACCAGAGTTTGTTAAGTTTCCTGTCTACTTGTGAGGGAGCCTCCTGCATAAATGCTGGACCCAGCTGTGAAAGGGCCTTCCTTGGACGATGTTCCAGGGACTAGGAGGTGCTTAACTCACAGTTCTTCTTCTGTAAGAATTCAGACCTACCTTGATCTCCTATTATGACATCCCTGGAGATATTGGAATTAATTGGATACAGCTTTTCTTGTGATTTTGAATCCCTTTAGGTCACATTTGGAAAGAACTTTAATCTCCTTAATGGAGTAAGAAAGGATAGTTTCTAAAAATTTGTAACAGATTTTTTTTGGCTAAAAGGGTATATTAGGCATAATAGATATTTTTGCAATACATGTTATAATAACAGTGGGGACAGATGTGGAGAGCTCTGCATGGCCTGCTAAGAAATGTGTCCTTTATTCTTAATGCAACATCCAGGGTGGAGAGGGTGGCACTCAGCAATTTCAAACATGGAGTTATAACATCGGATATTTTACTCAGAATGAATAGTGTTTGAGACTATGCAGAGGATGGTTAGGAAATAGGAGGGGAAAGGAACTTGTGGCAGAGAGATCAATTATATTAGTACAGAAGGAAGATGACGAGAGATAGAGAAAAGGAGATTGAATCTAAAACATATTCCGAGGGCAGAATCTCCACTGTTTGCTAACTAATGAATGTGAAAGGTGAGAGCGAGTAAGGTGGATTTCTTGGTTTCTGGCTGCAGTAATTGGATGAAATTTCTAGTTACCAACAAAGGGACAGAGCAGGAGAAACTGGTTGGTTGGGGGAAGAACAAAGAGGATGCAAAGTGTTAATTCTAGCATGGAAATGTAATTACATTAGGTGAGATCTCAGGGAAACTTGGTATGTTAGGCCGAGAGGAGCCTTGGAAACCATTGTTATGATGTAGAGCAGGGAGTGATGTCGTGATACAGAGTCAGAATTGGGAAGCCAATTCTAAGAATTGCATCACACATGTAGTTTTGCCTACACACAAGGCTACTGCTACTAATGACAACGATAATCTCTAAGTGGAATATTTTATATATTGGTGCTGAGCTTAATGCCTTATATTTAACCCATTGTCACATTTAAATTTTCTCAAATAATGTGACATATGTACTAATACATTCCCTTTTTAGAGAAGTGGAAAATAATGAATCACTGGGTCCTTCACTAAATAATGATCTCATCTAATACATTAGAGTTTTTAATGATATTGTAATTCCCATTTCACCCTAGAAGATTCTTTGGCACATAGAACTCTATGGGCCAAAAAAAAAAAAAAAAAACCTGGCACATAGTTTGGCTGGATAAATGATGAAAGTTACATTTCACAGGATTACCCTTATAGCAGAGAGGATTTGGCTAACAGTCATGGGAAAAGTAGGAAGGAAGGATCCTTTTGATAAGATCTTGCATTTGTGAAGGATTGAGGAAGTAGATAAGGTTAACCTAGCAAAGTAATTTTTAAACCACTTTAGTGTACAGGCTTCTTTAGAAAATCTGACAGACACTACAAACTCCTTTCCACAAAAAAGGCACATCCAAGAGCATGCACCTTCCTACAATTTTGAATAAAGCTGAAGTTTGTTGATCCAATAGGCTTAAGATGTGCCCTGACATACATATCTTCAAATACTTTTCACGGTTTCTTCTAAAGTACCCCTGCTTCCACTGCAAGGAAAATTTTTCTTATCTCCTACTGTAGTCAAAAGTTGATATAACTGGGATTAAGCATTAGAGCATTTTTGAAGCATATGCATATATGGTTTTTCTCGCTTCCCAATTCAGGTTGAAGCAAATTTAAGTTCTTTCTTAAATTGACTTTTTGGAGGCCTTTGAGAATCCTCTAATGGATATCCTGGACACTAAGAATATGGGCAAATTGCACACACCTTTAGTAAATTGTTGGTTATCCACAGAGGTCAATTAATTCTTGTATACATTTAATAATATACTCATATCCATGAACCGCTCCTTACAACTAAAACTAACTATGTGTTCAGGGAATATAAATACATTTTAATATCAGCCTGAGAGAAACATAATTAGGATGAGAATGTACCGCCAAAGTAATTATATAACGTACTACAAATTATCATCAAATTAGTATAAATTGAGATTCCTCATTATTACATTGTCAGGATTTATTCAAAGTAATGAACTTATCAATTAACTGGCTCAAAGACTGTCAAAGGACTGAAGAAACTTTAAGAAAGAACGAACTGCTTAATTAATTTCCCATTTCTTTGAGAGCCTACTAAGTACAAGCAAGTTCTTTATATCTAAACGCTAGTAAGAGGATTCTTGGTCACGTGTATGCATGGAAGCTCAGAGCTGATGGAAATATTAGCAAGCTTTGATAATTTTATTTACAGATGAGGTGACTGAGTTGAAGAGGCATCAACAGAATTTCTCAAAGTTTCCTGTTTACAGGATGTGAGCAATGCGGGTGATGTGAACATCATACTCTGATCTGAAATTCCAGACCTGTCACTGAGTGTGTGACCTGAAGCCTCATTTTCCTCATCTATGACATAGACTATTTTGAGAGGATAAAAAGAGATCATTCCAGTCAAACAATAGCATATTATGCATGCAGTAAATACCAGATAAATGGTAGTTATTTTTTTCTGTTAGGGAAAAAGCAGAATTTGCAAATGGGTCTCCCAACTTTCAGTCTAAGATTCTAGTCACAGTCCCTCACTGGCAGGAACATACCTATATAACAAACCTGCACATGTACCCCTGAACTGAAAACAAAAGTTAAAAAATAAATAAATAGGTCAGGCTTGGTGGCTCACGCCTGTAATCCCAGCCCTTTGGGAGGCTAAGGCAGGCAGATCACCTGAGGTTGGGAGTTTGAGACCAGCCTGACCAACATAGAGAAACCCCATCTCTACTAAAAATACAACATTAGCTGGGTGTTGTGGTGCATGCTTGTAATCTCAGTTGCTTGGGAGGCTGAGGCAGGAGAATCACTTGAACCTGGGAGGCGGAGGTTGCAGTGAGCCGAGATCACGCCATTGCACTCCAGCCTGGGCAACAAGAGCAAAACTCCGTCTCAAATTAAATAATAAACAAAGTTTATTAATTAAAAAAAGAAAGTAACTTGATGGTATTAGGCCAATTTGCAAGCACTGGATAGTTTTACACTTGTTACATTCATTTTCAAGGTCTCTTTTTGCCTTAATGGGGCAGAGATTTGGGTTTTTATTCTTGTTGCTTCCACCGTTGTATCTCCAACACCTTCAACCAGTTCTCAACAAATAAGTATTGAATAAAAAAGTAAATTTATCTGCGGTATCCCTACCACATTCTCTACTGGGCCATCGGACATTTGATATAATTCACATTTGTTAAGGAATTGTGTAAAGCTAGACATGATTGGATGTTTGAGAATAAAATGAAACACCTTCGTTCAAGAAGTACAAGGCTTAACTAAAATATGTTTCAGGTTGCAATAAGTCGAGAATCAGTTGACATCTTGTACACAACAGTAGCAGAAGGGGTTACATTTTTTCTCCTTTCAAAGCCTCAGATAAGTTTTAAATCCCAGACCAGCCACTTGCTAGCTTTGTGACCTTGGGCAAGTTACAAAATCTCTCTGGGCTCTGTCAGTTTCTTCTATCCAGAATTTTCTCATAAAAATTAAATGACTGATGCATTTAACCTATTTAGCACAGTGCCAGCATACGGTAAGTGTTCAGTATAAAATGGCCCCTGAGGTCTTCTGCCTATTCTATGTGTTTATGATGAAAAAAAAATGATTGACTTTTAGATCTGACTTAGTGGGCACGTGTTTACAATCCCTTAGCATAGTGTGCCATGCTTGACTTGATGCTTTTTATCATGAGAGATCACGGCTGATGGTTGCTTCTGACTTATCTAAACAAGGGATGAAACCAATTTAAGCATCTCTGTTTGCCATCATTACAGCCACTGGGCACAACATATATGAGGAGAGAATCAATGCACAGAATTATTTGATTAACTAGCATTGTCATTGCACTTCCTAGCAGAGGAAGACCAGGCATTAAAACAAACAAACAAAAAGCCATTTTCTTCTTTGCCTTGTTTTTATGTTAATTGAAAGATATTTAAAAAAAAAAGTGGGTTGGGGGTGGAGAAAAAAGGAAAAGCATACAAATGTTGACAGGAGAAAATGCAATATAGCTGTACAAACTATTTTGGTGCTAAATGTTTTATGCAGACTAATGGCTCAATTATAGCTAAATATTCATTGCCACTAGTATTGTGGGAGAAAAAACCTCCCTCAATTTGTTCATGTAAAGGAGAGGGCAGGTTTTCTGAGTGGGAAACAGCGTGTTCATGCTTACCTGCTGGCCATTCTCCAGCTCAGGAAATTGGCCCAGCCCCCAGGGAGCTTCCCATTGAATGGAGCAAGACAGTGCCACCTTGCTTTTCATCAGAGACCCATTAGGAATGGGTGCCTGAAATAGCGATTTGCTCACTCAATCCTACTATAGATTTAAAAGTGACTAGGCAGTTCTCCAAAGTGCCAAATTTATTTTCGGGAAGTGAAATCACAGGCTCATATGCATTACAGCTTCTTAATAGTATAGGATTTCATAGTTGAACACAGCCTTTCTTTCAGGGTAACAGGCACGGAGGAGCAACTCACCCAAATGTGCTTGGCAGAGATGAGAGTATAGCAGACTCAGTGGGGTAGAAGAAAATATGACTTTGGGGATGATTTACTGAAAGAATCTAGAACAGTTCTCGGCTCACTCATTCGTTTGGTTCATTTATTCATTCAACAGAGCTGTACTGAACACTCATTATGTGTCAAATAATGTAGTAGGTGCTAGGGATTTGGGGGAAAAGGACAAAGAAGGCTTCTGTCCTCTTGGAACTTACAGTGTAGTAAAGGATATGGACAACACATGAGTAAATGTCTTAATTCACTATGATTTTTATTGTGGTGATAGAGCAAACTAAGTAGAGTGAAGGGATATAGAGAATGAGAAGGGAGCTTCCTCTCTTTTATCTCTCAAGAGATATTCATGAAAACTTAGGCGGGAATGACTGGGAATTTAGAATGTTCCAGGATTTGGCAACCGCAAGTGCAAAGGCTATGATGTGGGGAGAAAAGGCTGTGTCACGTGGCCAGAAAGGATGCCTCTGAAACGGAGCGTCAGATACTGGAGGCCAGGTCAGGTCATGCAGGCCTTGGTGTTTTCTATTTAAGTGTATGCTCAGTATATGGTAGATAAAATTGGCTTCAATTTTCAATTGCAAAAGAGGAATAATGCCAATCATATTAAAAGTTATTGGGTCACTTAAATGAGATGGTTGCTTAGCACCTAGCATCCTGCTAGGTACAAGTTGGGAATTCCATAGGTAGAGCTTTCTTGCCCTTTGCTTCATTCTTTACATTCACCTCCTTTCAGCCACTCCCTCAGTAAAATCACACTCAGTATGAATGAGGGTGTATATGAAGGATAAACAGCGAAGAGTCAGCGAAAGAGTAATTGGACTTGGGGAAATGAGAGTGAGGAGGAGCAACGGTTTCCACATTGAAGACAGGTTAAGGAGAGAGCAGCATCTTTTCAAAGCATCAGGACCCTGCTGCGAGGTGGTAGGTGGATAAGTTGGGGAGAGGACACATGCGACCTTCTGGTTTATGGAAACTTTCCAACTGTAGAAATTCATGAAGAAAGTTCATATGAAAGCCCTATCTTCTGTAGCCTAATCAAGTCTTGACATTCAAATTTCAAATGAATTTTGGGGAAATAACTTCTCAGATTCTCATCATATAGTACTTGTTCAATATGAATAGAAATAATTACTTTGCTGGAGTAATTAGCATGCCCAAGAATAACTATAGACTTTTCCCCAATTTTTACTTTTAGATAAATGTTAAATATCTGTAAAGTGCCTTTGATTTCTTCTTTTCTTAAGAATCATTAAAAGGTGGGAAAATATGATAAAGGTGCAGGGAAATGCAGGATAATGATGGAAAATGCACATGAAGAGGGTACCACATTGACCTGGCAGAGAAATGTTCTTGGCAGTGATTTCAGTTACCAGAAAAGTAAAAGCTATTAATACTAATCTTATCTAAAGAAGACCAGCAGCATATGGCTGTGTTTTTTCCAGACATTTCTGAAAGCCTACTTCACAATAGTCATCCATTCTGCTTGGGGGCCCTTCAGAGTAAAGTGAGCACACAGGCTCTGAGATCAGGCAGTCTGGAGACCACATGGCAGCCTAGCCAGGCTCAGAGAGTCACCTTATATGGGTCACTTATCCTGTCTGAGTGTCAGTTGCCTCACCTCGAAAGTGAGAATACCAAACTCACCTCAGGGGGTTGTTTGAGATTGATGCTATGATCATGTAGGATGCCACGCACCTTTGTTGGCACCTCTTAGGACCCTCAGTAAAAGAGGTAAGTCTCCTTCCTTTCCTTTCCTTGGGTAGAAGGATTAGTGGAATGGCAGTCAGAATCAGGACCCAGAACTCCTGAGTCCTCAGCCTTCCTAGGGAATCTCTTAGCAGACACGTCTATTGCTACAGTTTTTTCTCCAGGGCAAATGGAGCAAGTTAAGTTGTATCACATAGAGTGCTTGGGCCTTACTTTGACCAGAACAGAAAAGTTCTGATGTCTCCAATATCCCGTTTCAAGCACAGCAGCCTCTGGAGGTTCCATTGAAGCCCCGTTAAGCTGACCTGAGTCCTCTGTAGTTATTCCAAAAAGTGCAATTGCCCTTTTACATGCAATACGGTAGGAATTTCATGATAGGACCTTTAAAAAAGGGTTCTTATCCCCAAAATATTTGCAGATTATTAGTCTAGAACGAAAACTGGATGAGCCATCTCTTTAGTGTCTTCCTCCAAGCCTCACGGCCACTCTTAACACTAAAATGATTAGGAAAAGCAAACATAGGCTAAAACATGATAAGAGAGAGGATAGAGAGAAAAACGTTTGTGTCAGTGGTTGGCACAAAGCTGAACTAATCCTACTCCCCGCTGTACCAGCTAGACATTTCTTGAGAGTGCCGCTCTTGGATATTTTGCTTTGTTTTTGTTTTAATTGTCCTTTGAATGATGTAATCCCCAGGCTGCTAGGAAAGAGCCACTTCTATCAAAGGAACTTCAAGTCCAAATTTAGTGAAATAGAAGAGAAAATCTAGTAGCCCTTCCCTGCCGCCACCGTACACTGTTCTTGCCTATTCCAGACCTGCCCTTGGGAGAGATGTGGCCAGTTATGTGAGACAAATGAGTATCTAACAAACAGAAGTCTCATCAGCAAATCATTCTCTTAAATGTAACAGAAGTCCTCAGCCTCTGTTACAACAGGCCCCTGGGAAGGGATGCTTCTTTGCCTTTTGAGTGCTACACGTAAATCTGGGTGTTTTTCTCAGTTCTGACCCACACACTTCATTACACTCTTTAATGAACTGTATTAACATTCTTAAATGAAGCCTTATGATAAAAGATTACTGATTGCATTTACTTACCTTTAAAGTTCTTCAGTTGTTGACACTACTGCCACATGCTTGCTTGCTTTATTGAGAGGAAATTTTAATATCTAAAGATTTGTTAATGTAACTATAGCATAGAATTAAGCAATGGATACTCTTCTGCCTAGCAGGAGTGACAGCATCTCATGGTGGAGAAAGCACTGGATGTATGAGTCTGGCAATATCATTTTATATCTTGCAAAGTGTGAGAATTAGATATAGTGATGTCTGTGATTGCTTTCAAATGCAACTTTGTGTTCCCAACTTTATTTTATTTTATTTTATTATTTTTTGGGGATGGAGTCTCACTCTGTTGCCCAGGCTGGAGTACAGTGGCATAATCTTGGCTTGCTGCAACCTCCACCTCCCAGGTTCAAGTGAGTCTCCTGCCTCAGCCTCCCATGTAGCTGGGATTACAGGTGCCCACCACCACATCTGGCTAATTTTTTTGTATTTTTAGTAGAGACAGGGTTTCACCATGTTGGCCAGGCTGGTCTCGAACTCCTGACCTTAAGTGATCCTCCTGCCTTAACCTCCCAACTCCAACTTTAAATAGAATTTTTTTTTTTTTTACTCTAATCATCCAGCAGATAATAGAAACATTTGGTCAACTTTTTTGACTGCTGATGTTCAGTGCAAGTAAAAACTCAATTCTGAACTCAACGGTTGCATGGAGGTGCTCTGCAAGTGTGAGATGGAGCACCAGAGAGTCAGGCCAGATGATTATTTGAAGAGAGCTCTTCCTAGTGATTCAAAAATCCACAGTTCTGCATTCCTGTGAAGGGATTTATCTACTTATGAAATTACTGGCCCTTACCAATCAACAACATAGCAACCCCAGACCTTTAAACAAAGGAGTACAATACAGCTTGTGTTATTTTAGATGAAACCATTGCCTGTGCCACAATAATGACTTAAATATAAAGAGATGGCTGGCAGACCACATAAAATATAACCTGGATATTTTTTCTTTCTCCTAAATTCAATCATCTGATCTTTTATTAATGCTTCTATTTTAAACATCTCACTAGCCTTTCCAGATGTGTATTACAAGATGTTTAGCAGTACCCACTAGTTGCCAGTAGAGTGCCCTGTTCCAAATATGACCCCCTAGAATGTCTTCAGACATTGCTCTAAGTTTCCAGAGGGCAAAATCACTCTGGGGTGAGAAGCACCAGTCTATGCTTTATTTGTTTCTAATTCTGAATTTACTTTTTTTTTTTTTTGAGATGAAGTTTTGCTCTTATTGCCCAGGCTGGAGTGCAATGGTGTGATCTCGGCTCACTGCAAACTCTGCCTCCCGGGTTCAAGCGATTCTCCTGCCTCAGCCTCCTGAGTAGCTGGAATTACAGGCATGCACCACCATGCCCAACTAATTTCGTATTTTTAGTAGAGATGGGGTTTCTCCATGTTGATCAGGCTGGTCTCAAACTCCTAACCTCAGGTGATCCTGCCTGCCTTGGCTTCCCAATGAATTTACTTTCTTAAACATAAGACCAAGTGCTCAGAAATTATTATTCTGTTGTTATTATTCTTTTTTTTTGAACATTACTCATGTCTTCATTTATATAGGATTTCACAATTTACCAGATATTTCCACTCACATTATCTGTGGAGATTAATGCATAGCAGTTTATTGTCTACAACAAATTAGAAGAAAGAGGCATCTTTTCTGCAACTGTCCCTGTATACCTTTTTTATTGTGTTTGCAATCCTGCATGTTTGACAAAAGAGGTCTTGCCATGAGGAGGATGTATTTAGGACCAGTCAGGCATTGTGGAAATGAAAGCTGGCACAGTCTTTTCAAGAGACATGAGAGAGAGAGAGAGATGTTTAATCACCTCAAAATGATGTCCTCCTCTCATCTTCTGCTGGTAGGAGTCACATACCACTCCGTCCACCCATAGAAACACACATTTACAACTAAACACTCACATTATGGCTTCAGTGAAGCCCCATGAACTCTCTGAGCCCCTTGCCTGTTTAAAAGGGTTCTGAAAATTATGATCTTTAGCATAAACTGGACTGCTGCAGTTTTATTATGCTGCATTAAGTGAAAACTAGATGTCATTTTTGAAAAATAGAAAATAACATTTATCCCACACCTCCACCTCCTCCCTAGCCCTCTTACCTGCTTAAGGATTTCAGCGGCTGTTTCATGTGAACAATCAAATATCACATAGAACTCCTTGCCTTTCTTCATCTCCTTGAGTAAAGGCTTGGCATCTTTATTCCCAGAGGGCAGCTGGCGGATTTTGATTTTAATATTATATCTGGAGGGAGCTTTGATGAGCTCTTGTAGACGAATTAGACCTAGAAAATGACATGCAATCATGCAACGGAGACTGTTCTGTCGACAGAGTATTGTTTATTGCCATTTAGTTAAACTCGTTTCAACTCCAAAACATACCCAGTGGCCACCTTCCTAAAGGTTACACTCCTGACTTCCCATTTGTCACTCATCTTATGTGGTGGATTATACTATTTTCCCTTTGTGGGTATGTGTGGCTTGGAAGCATAATTTTCCCAGGAGCAATTTAAATTTATTTAGAATGCAATTGTCCTTTCCAGCTTTCAGCGAACACCTCCCATCTTTAACAAATCAAGCCTGCAACTGTAAAACTTAGTAAACAAAAAGTTGGTTGAAGTTTCCAAAAGTGTTCGATGAAATAGATCACACCTGCTCACTTACAAAGCCAATAGAGTATGGAGATTTGTCGAGGCTATAAACTTCTGTAAGCCTTTTATTAAGTATTTTATATAACATACTCTTAACCAGCTAATTAGTTGGGTTGCTTTATATAATCTTTCAGTTCCTGCCACATAAACTATTTGTAAATGGCTCATGCTCATTACATTTTCTTGCTAATATATTTGAATGTTAAATTGGAAAATCCTACTTGATTTTTTAAAAAGACCATAGAATTTTTAGAAATTATGATCATAAAAGCAGAAACAATTTTTAAAAAATTCTCTATTGGTTATTGCAACAAAACATATACGTCTAACTAACTTGACGGAGAATGTTTGATTTACCACAGGTGTGGATGTACTGATCTGCACTGTTTCCTGATAGAAATGCTTTACTAGGACAAGGAAAGCCGCTGTGTAAAAGTCTCCCTCTTATTTTCCCTAATGTTAGCAGGTGCTCACTACGTTGCACTTTGGCTCTCACTCAAGAACTTCCATCGTACTGAAAAATTGAGGCTTTTTTTTTTTTTTTTTTTTAGTGTGCAGTTCTTTACCCTCAGAATTTTTCAGCTTTAGGTAATCAATAGGGAATATTAAGCTTCATGAGTATTCAGATGAAAATTGTGATATGTTCTGTGTAAGATTCAGCATGGATTCCAGCTACTGTCAAACTCACATTTTTCTTTTTCTTGTTTTATTTATGTAGCTATTTTTTTTTTTTACTAGAAGTTACATTTGTGTGTGTGTGTGTGGCTCAAATGAGGAAAGGTTTCCTTACCAGCATAGTTAGGTTTGATTCTGATGTACAATAAATTTATAATGATATTGAACTTCAGAGTTCAATGTGTAGGAGTAGTAGAATGGGAGGGTGGTTGCTGTAGAACCTTATCAAGATTTAGTGCTCATTATCTGATATGGCTTGGCTCTGTGTCCCCACTCAAATCTTATCTCAAATTGTAATCCCCATGTGTCAGGGGAGGAACTTAGTGGGAGGTGATTGGATCATGAGGGCGGATATTCCCCAGGCTGTTCTTGTGATAGTGAGTGAATTCTCACAAGATCTGATGGTTTAAAAGTATGGCACTTCCCCCCTTGCTCTCTCTCTCTCTACTGCCAACATGTATGACATTTCTTCCTTCCCGTTTACCTTCCGCCATGATTGTAAATTTCCTGAGGCCTCCCCAGCCGTGTGGAAGTATGAGTCAATTAAACCTCTTTTCGTTATAAACTGCTCAGTCTCAGGTAGTTCTTTATAGCCGTGTGAAAATGGACTAGTACATGAACCTTTTCTCTTTTTACACAAAAATTGAATTGCTAGAATAATAGGCTTCCTGGATTCTTGCTCCTTTTCAAATCAGTCAACTGAAGTCCCTCAGGTACTTATAATCACCTGCTTGTCTTCTCACTTCCAGAGCCACGTCATGAACTACTGAGGAGCATTAAAAATGAAAGAAAATACAGAACGTGGGTTCGTATATTTGTTATTTGTAATATGTGTTAATCTTTGAAATAATCCTATGATGTAACCATTATTACTATTATTATTTAAATGAGGAATTCAGGGCCTAGAGTAGTTAAGTAACTTACAAAGATAGTTAAGAAGAATCCTGGATTAAAATTGCTGTTTGTGAATCCAACACTTAATCTTTTGACGTCACCATCCTGCCTTATAAATACAAATTGTTGGTGCTGAGGGAACAGATATGGCTTAGGACTGTTTGATGAGATGGGGAAAAAATAGAGACTCCAGGTTGCTTGAGTTTCTGTCCTGTTTTCTCTTACCACCCACCTGCTTTGCAATCACATAGATTTTTTTTTTCCATGACCGTGACTATAAGGGACAGTTTAATGTGGTCTCTAAATAACATGGGGAAAACATGTAAAAAGTGCATTTCGTGTGCTGCAATGAGCTGCTCTCTTTTTCTGTGTTGAATAGAATGTCACATCTTTCTATCATGATGACTTACATATTTATAGGATTTAAAGTTGACATACATTTTCTCACTTCTTTCATTTATTTTTATGGGAAAACATTTGCTGGATGCTCATTAGATGCCAAGCTTCATGTTAAGCCCTGGGGGTGCAAGACAACACAACCTGCTTCAAAGTCCTCACAGCCTGTAGGCTAATTTTATCCTGTCAACTCTCTTGAGGTAGATAGGGCATCAATTACCACTTAATTTTACAGATTATGAGCTAAGGCTGCTGGAGGCTGGAGTAACTTGCTCGAGGTTATGTAGCTAATAAGTGGCAGAACCCGGGATTAAGGCCAAATCCACCTTCTGATACCAAATTTAGGGCTCTTTCCTCCAAATCAGGGGCCCCTCCCAACTTTAGGATTTCTCGTCAACTGGCTGAATGAAAAACTAATTAACTGACTAATTAACTATATTAATAAATAGCTATGTAAGTAACAGAGAAAGGACTTTTCTAGGCCAGCACACAATATTAAATCCTTATTTGGCACACTAGGCCCTTAATAAACACATACCCCCAAATATGACCATCAACTTTTACAGTTGTTTCATAAAAGAAGGTATATTTTAATACCAATAGAGGAAATAGGAGAACAATTCAGTCCAAAAGACTAGTTTCTAATTGGAATAAATTTATCTTTTACAAAAAACTTACTGTTAAACTCCTATTTTTCTCCTTTTGCCAGTATATGGGTAAACTGGCTTCAGAAAGGGGGAGGATCAGCAGATTTAAAGATTAGGGATGGAAACTGGGGGAAGAACAAAGAACAGGGAGGGAGTGAGTTTTATATTTCTCTTCCTGAAGCAATTGTTTGCTTAAGAAAAGCCTTTCTGCCTTCATTAGCAAATGATGGAGAATTTACAATTCGAAAAGCACAGTAGACAAAATTTAGAGGAAGCTTTCCCTTATATTTGCATTTTGCAGCAATCCATCAGTCATTTCTTTGTAATGAGTAGTTAAAAATCATTTGCTAAACAAATAATTACTTCAGAAAAAGGACATTGATTTAGGCACAACACCTAGCTTTGCTAATCCTCCCGTGTGTGGATGCCAGCCCTGACAGAGTGACCCAACCCTGCCAGAACCCCAGTTGCAGTGAATGGTGAAGGTGCATGTAATGCTGATAATGTGAATTTTTTTCTGGCCCACTGAGATGGAGAGAATTTAAAAATAAAACGTAGATAAGAAAGAGCCAGACAAACCCAATAGAGGGACATTCAACCATAAAACTGACCTAGACTCTTTAAAAATGTCAACGTCATATGTGGCAAAAGAAGGCTGAATTGTCTGAATCAAAGGAGATGAAAGGGACTTGACAACTGAATGCCATGAGTGATCCTGGGACAACTAGCAAATATATATTATTATTTTGCCAATAATAATATTAGCAAATATATATTTCTATGTATTTAGATAACATTATTATGTTATTGCTAAGTTTCCTGTACTTGATAATCCTAGTGTGGTTATAATGAGAAAGGTCATTCCTAGGAAATTCATGCTAATGTATTTATGGGGAAAAAGGTCAAGATGTCTGCAGCTTACTTTCAAATGGTTCAACAGTGCTACTGCTTATTATAATTTTTATTGTTGTAGGTGTTTCTATGTTAAGAGAATGATAGAGCAATACAGCAAATGAGGCCAAATGATAATAAATGATGAATCTAGGTGAAGGGTGTACAGGAGTTTATTGTACATGTCCTGTAACTTTTCTCTAAGTTCAAATCTTTCTAAATAAAAAGACAAAACATACAGATATCATAAAATCTATGAAATAATAAATCATAAAATCATAAAATCATAATCATATAAAAATTATACATAAGATATAAAATCATAAAAGCCTCTTCCACTTCTATCCCTAAGAATGAAATTGGAAATGCAACTTTGGTTGAATAAACGCTTTACAGAAAGAAGGCTGTTTTTTTTTTTCACATGAATTTGAGCTAAGCTCTGCATATAGATACAACTTTCAAAAATATCCAAATGGCCAATTCTAAACACTTGCTTTGGCCGCCTGTCTACTCGGTGCACTCAGATGTGACACAGAAAAAAATGCTGATGTGCATGCACATTGGGAAACTCAGGCAACAGGTGGAGCATATGGAGGAGGAAAAAAAAACCTCTGCTATTTCCAGTGAGCATTGAAAATTTCCTATGCCTTCCTTTTAAGTAATAACAAACTTTGCTATTTAGATTGCCCCTTTTTATGAAGTCTGCTCCATGCCTTATAAATAGCGAAATAAACCTTAGAATATACCTCTGAGGTGAATAGGTGTCAGTGCTATTTTACAGTGAGGAAAGTGAGGCATGGTGAGGTTAATTGTTTGGATCGGCCCTGAAAATGGGTCACAAATAGCAGGAATTGGAAGAGACCTTCAGGTCAAACTCCTCTTGATGCATGAGTCCCCTCTACACAGCCACTGCTGAACACCTCTCATTGTGAGAAATTCTCTACCTTACACCGCAGTCCAATCCATTTCCAGATAGCTTTAGCTATCTTTAATGAGTCTCAGTTCAAAAGAAAAGTACCTAGGTTTTCTTGAGTCTTAATCCAATTTCCTGTTTGTTAAATCATCAGTGAGTTTGATGCCGTAAACATGAATGTAATAAACCACTGGGACCCAAAGATCAGGTTGCACATTTTAAATGTTAATTTCTTCTCTATTTGAACTTGGAAGTATGCAAAATGGCATTTCATAAACTTGTGGGTATATTAATATACCAAAATCTAATAGAATTCTTAAGGGGATCTGTGCATCCTCCAGAGCGGAGGAAAAATCAAAACTAAAAAATGAAAACGGGTATGTGAGCGAATTACCTGGGGAAACACAATGCTTTTAAAGTGCAGATCTTCATACATAGGGTTTTTCAGAAGTGCAACAGAGAAGGCAAGTGGGAGTCTTCCCAAAAGAAAAATTGTGTACCTTGGTTACAAAGGAGCTTATAGAAGAATCTAGTCTAAGTATTCAAGAAAGTGTATTGCACTCAGCTCCACCAGTATATGTTGGTGCTGAATTCTCGTTAAGTTTCAACAGTAGCTAAAAATAATATGCCTGGCCTGGAATATCTAAAGATTGGTTTCCTGGGCAGAGTTCTGAATATTTAAGTAAGGTTCTGGTCAAAGAACCAAGGTGGGAGATATGAAGGGTAGAAAAAAGTGAGTACAGAGAAAAAAATAAATGGTAATTTATCATTTTTTGATATTGAGTGTAAAGAATGTTCCATCATTGGGCTATTTCAGTGGAATTGTGGGACAGCACATAGCAGAAGAGTTTTGGCTGTCACAAGTGGTCATAACGACACAGTGGGGTGAGTGGTGATGACAGAAGGTGAAAACAGTCACTTATTTGGCACTGACTGTGTATAGCACATCTTGCATTTTAGCTTGACTACTCATGCCAAAGTGTTGATTTTCTTTGAGTCCAAACTTTAGGCTTCTGTCAAGATTCTTAGTTCTGGAAGAGTATATTATTTCTGTTTTCTATGGGAAAATGGAAGGAACTATGATAGATAGAGCTTTTAAAAACTAAGTCATTACTTAAATACAGCTATAAGAGCAGATATTTCACTTACTCACAGGCTGGTTGAGCACATTAAGTGAGTTAATCATCTATTTAGGACAGTGCACATAGTCAGCACTCAAGAATTTAGTTATTGTTATTATTGTGATTTTCATTTTGTGTACGTTTTCTCCCAGGGTTGATTGTTTTTTTCAATCACTGCCATTGTTAGGGATGCTATTCTCATTTCAAATTAATCCTTACAGTAAAGCTCGGAGACTATATTTGACGTGATGACTAACAACTAACTCTTCACTGCAGGCTGCATTTTAGAAATCTCATGGCTGTGATGTGTTGAGAAAAATGACTTAAGGTAAACAAAGATAAACCTCTCAAGGTTGATGTGTTATAAATTCAGGGCTAGAGGCATCTGTCTGGTGCTCATTTCCTTGACGTACTCATCCCGTCCTATCTATAGGCTGAGGACACTCAAATTTGTGTCTCCAGCCCAGACCCGTTTTCCAGACTCTAGACTCATGTATTAACTGCCTATTCTTACCCTTATTCAGATGTCTAATAGATATCTGAAACTCAAACTTAACATATTAATGACTCAATTTCTGATATCATTCTTATTTCCTCAAACTAGTTCCACCTATAACCTGTTTCAGGTAATGACAACTCAATCCTTTGGCTCAGGACAAAAAGATCAATCTTTTATTTCTCTCTTCTTTCTTTCCTAACCTCTACTCCCTCAGGACATTATTATTATTTTGAGTTCATTTTTGATTCTTTAATCTACAGGTATGAATTAAACCGTAACCTGCCTCACCAACACCATGGCATCAATACTTTCTCAGACTGGAACACGGTCTTCCTGTTTTTATCCTCCATTTAAAAATAAACTTAACATATGGCATTTGTCCTGTGTCTAAGGAATACAAAGTGTTTTTCTTGACATTTGATTTCATTGAAACACTGAGCCAAACTTTGATATTTCAGAGGAGTTTGCTATAGGAGGGAATATGCTTGCTATCTTCCAAACAGGTTAATCTCTTGAGGCAACTTGAGATGTCCCAAGTTTCTTAGGTCATTGAGTTCCTTAAATCAAAATAAGTGTCATACAGACCCAAAGGTTGTGCTGGATACTCAAAAAGGCATCTTAAAGTAGTAGTGAAACTAATAGATAAAATGCATGCAGTTGAGAATATCCATGATGATTTTTGTTCAGTTCCCTCAAAGACCCTACAATGTTTGAGCAGTCATTCAAACATAGCCCAATGTCACCACACAAATGGAGATAAAGGAAAGAGGACATGATCATATATAATAAAAACTTTCAAATGGGGAACACATTCAAATATCCTCTCAGATATTATGCCAGCTCTACATTAAAAATGTTTCCAGAACCTGAGCATATCTTACTCCTCTACTGTATTGCCTCCATCTCTTCCCTGGGTTTCTATAGGAGCCATCTGGCAGGTTGCCGTGTTTCTACCTTTGCCTCTGTAGAGTGTACAGTGATTCTTTTACTCCTACTACTCTTCAAGAGTAGGCCCTCCTTATCTGAGGTTTTGCTTTCCACGGTTTTAGCGAACCACGGTCAATTGTGGTATAAAAATATTAAATGGAAAATTCCAGAAATAAACAATTCATAAGTTTTCAATTGCATGCCCTTCTGAATAGCATGATGAAGTCTTGTACCATTCTGCTCTGTCCACATGGGACGTGAATCATTTCATCATTGTTGTTGTTGGTCTCTTACTGTGCCTAACTTACAAATTAAACTTTATCATGGTATTATTCATACAAGTGCTATATAGACAAATATAGAAGAAGTGCTTAGGTATGTATGTATAGAAATAAACATAGCAGGCTGGGTGTGGTGGCTCATGCCTGTAATCCCAGCACTTTGGGAGGCCGAGGCAGGTGGATCGCAAGGTCAGGATTTCGGGACCAGCCTGGCCAACATAGTGAAATCCCGTCTCTACCAAAAATACAAAAATTAGCCAGGCGTGGTAGTGAGTGCCTGTAATCCCAGCTACTGGGGAGGCTGAGGCAGAATAATTGCTTGAACACAGGTGGTGGAGGTTGCAGTGAGCCGAGATCGCACCACTGCACTCCAGTCTGGATGACAGAGCAAGACTCCATCTCAAAAATAAAATAAAATAAAAAAATAAACATAGCATATATAGGGTTCAGTACTATCTGTGGTTTCAGGTATCCACTGGAGGTCTTGGAATGTATCCCCTTAGGATGAGTAGAGACTACTGTAGAATGTTCCTCTGATCTTATCCACCCTCTGCTCAAAATTCTTCCGTGGCTTCTCATTCCAGGCAGAGCACAAGCTCTTCTAGTGGTTTACAAAGTCTTCCATTACCTACAAGGCCCTTCTCTCTGACCATCTCTTCTATCTCCCCTCCCCTCTTACTCTGATCCATCCACCCTGGCCTCCTTGCTGTTGCTCTGATGTACCAGGCACACTGTCACCTGAGACATTAGCTGTTCTGTCTGCCTAGAACCGCCTTCTCTCTCACAGTACGTGGTTCACTTCCTCAGCTCCTTGCAGCCTTTGCTCAAGCCTCATCTGTGCAATGTGACATGACCTTTAATTCTGCAAACCACATTTCTGGCTTCCAGATTCCCTTCAATCTGCTCTACTTTTTCTTTCTTCCACAGACTCACCACCGTTCAACGATTATAATCATTTTATATGGAATGAAAAAATGGTTTATTATTCCCATAGAACCTAAGTTCCTTGAAGTCAGTGGGTTCTGTCTGTTTTATTCACTAATGTATTCCATATGCTTAGAACAATGCCTGGTACCAATATTTATTGGCATGTCCAATAAATATTTGTGGAATGACAGACTCTGACAGCATTAGTGAAGGTGAAGAAACATATGATCTACCAGGGTGGCATCACGATGGGACAGTGCAGTGGCAATTTGTGTTTTAGAAAAGCAATTTATCCAAAGTTGGGAACAACTTTAGGTGTCTTCCAGGGTAACCTCTTGGGTACTGCAGGAATCCTTATATCAGGACCTGCCTATGACAGGGTGTTCCAAGCCTGGGCTTGAACTCTTCCGGGTCAGGGTGTTAAATATTTTGGACAGAAATGCAATTCATCTCCCGAAAGATCTGGTGATTAAAAGTTCATTCTTTCAGTGATGCTAAAGTTGCTTCCCTCAACCCTTCACCCACTTTGTCCATGAAAGCCCAGAGGACTAGCTAAAGCTTCTTCTATTTCCTCACTCTTTAGACTCAGTCTTCAGTAGCCATTAACTTCTATGTCCTTGTGTTTTTCCTTTGCAGCCTAAACATTTTAGTTTCTTTAGACTTACTCATGTATTCTGTACATAAATGTTCTCAATGTCCACATATTTATAATGAAGTAAGGGCTGGTGTCGTTGTGAATTTTGGGAGGCGGGCCTATCCATAGGTAAATTTTAGAACAGGAAATTTCCTATTTGAAGCACCATGTTTTCTTTTGCTTACCTATTTTTTTGTGTAATTATTTAGCTTAATGGTGTCTATAATAAGAATTCAAGGTATTATCCTTCTCCCTACTCAATAAATAATGCTGGGATAACTTGCTAGCCATATGTAGAAGAATAAAACAGGACCCCTATCTTTCACCATACACAAAAATTAACTCAAGATGAATTAAAGATTTAAGTGTAAGACCTCAAACTACAAAAATTCTGGAAGAAAACTTAAGGAATACCATTCTGCACATTGTTTTTGGCAAAGAAGTCATGACTAAGTTCTCAAGAGAAATTGCAACAAAAACAAACATTGACAAGTGGGACCCAATTAAACTAAAGAGCTTCTGCACAGCAAGAGAAATTATCAACAGAGTAAACAGACAACCCACAGAATGGGAGAAAATGTGTGTAAACTATGCATCCAACAAATGTCTCATATTCAGAATCTATAAAGAACTTAAATCAATGAACAAAAAAAAAACAAACAAATAACCCCATTAAAAAGTGGCAAAAGACGTGAACAGACACTTTTCAAAAGAAGGCACAGAAGTGGCCAATGAACATATGAAAAAATGCTCATCCTCACAGATCATCAGAGAAATGCAGATGAAAACCACAAGACACCATCTCACACCAGTCACAATGGCTATTATTAAAAAGTCAAAAGACACAGATGTTGGTGAGGCTGTGGTGTAAAGGGAACACTTATATACTGTTGGTGGGAATTTAAATTAGTTCAGCCACTGTGGGAAGCAGTTTGGAGATTTCTCAAAGAACCTAAAACAGGACTGCCATTTGGCCCAGGAATCCCATTACTGGGTATATATCCAAAAGAAAATCATTCTTCCAAAAAACCCACACACTCATATGTTCATTACAGCACTATTCACAATAGCAAAGGCATGGAATCAACCTAGATGCCCATCAGTGGTGGACTGGATAAAGAAAATGTGGTACATATACACTACAGAATACTATGCAGCCATAAAAAAGAATAAGCTCATGTCCTTTGCAGCAACATGGATGCAGCTAGAGGCCATTATCCTAAGTGAATTAACACAGGAACAGAAAACTAAATACCCATGATCTTACTTATAAGTGAAAGATAAACATTGGGTACACATGGACATAAAAATGGGAGCAATAGACACTGGGGACTACTAGAGGAGGCAGGCAAGGGCTGAAAAAGTACCTATTGGTATGTGTGCTCACTCACTGCATGGGTGACAGGATCATTCGTAGTCCAAACCTCAACATCATGCAATATACCCATGCAACAAACCTTCATATGTACCCTTTAATCTAAAACAAAAGTTGAAATTATTAAATATTGTCCTTTTAGCTATTTACATATGCAAATCCTCCATGATATGAAAGACTATGGTGGGGTTCAGCACAGTGCTACCAGGAAAGAGTTATTTTGGCAGGGCCTTTGCACTGGCTGTTCCCTCTGTCTGATGTCTGAAATGTTCTCCCCAGGTATCTACATGATTTGTTTTTTATCCTCTTTAAATTTTTACTCAAACGTTATTTTCTAGAGCACTTCCCTGTTATCCTTACATAAAATTGTAAACCCCATCTCTACTGTCAGTCTCTTGAATACCGTTTGCTGCTTTATTTTTCTTCATAACATTTTCTACTATCTATCATACTAAATATTTACCATATATTTTGTTCATTGAGAAACAGACTGTGGATTCCATGAAGTGAGATATTTTTGCGTGTGGTTTATCCCCAGTACTTAGGATAATGCCTGGCAGTAAATGTCTATGAAACAAGGGAATCTATCTATCCATCTAGCTATCTAGTTTTCTATCTGTCATCTAGCTATCTACCATTTATCTATTTAGCTATCTGTCAACTATATTCACTATTTATCAACCATCTATCTAATCGATCATCTACCTATCATCTCTCTATCTAATCTATCATCTACTTATTTATCTATATCTATCTAATCTATCATTTACCTATCAGCTATTAGGTTGGTGCAAAAATAATTGCAGTTTTGCCACTACTTTTAATAGCAAAAACGCAAATACTTTTGCACCAGCCAAATATCTATCATGATCTATTTTCTATCATCTATCTATCCTCTATCAATCATTTGTCATTTATCTACCAATTGTCTATCATCTACCTATCTACCATCTGTCTATTAATATCTATCATCTACCTATCACGATCTATTATCTATTTATCTATCTGTCTACCTGTTTATCTCCTTGTCTGTCTGCCTGCCTGCCTATCTAATATCTAAAAGAGTATACACTAAGACATTATCTGTGATAGTTTTTCTGGATATTTTTGTTTATGTCCTTACACTTTTCTTCATTTTAACATTTTCTAAAGAAAGCAATCTTCTTTTTAAACTATATAAAAATAAAACTTTCAAACAATGTATTGCAGAAGCCATTCAGACCTCAGGAAAGGGCACCCATAGTATGGAGTATGCAGGTATGTGCTGTCTTGACTATTTTCCCCAGTATTTCAGAAAATATCACCTGAACCAAATGAATATAAACTTTGGGCCAGTTTAGTTAAGGACAAGTTAAAATAGAGAAGAAAGACAAGCAAAACTATAAAGTAGGTTTTTCTTAATCATTCACAAAATAAAAGCTAAGCAGAATGGGTGCTTTTTGTTTTTTTTTTTTATGTTTTGCCACTGAAATTTGAATTAGCACTTGCTTATTTGGATTCAGCTCTCTATGCTGACTTTGTAGGTAATCGCTTAACCAAGCATAAGAAAACACTTTGAAATCCCACTCTCTGTGGCATGCAATATTCAATGCTTTTGTTGTCTTTTAAGAGAGCCAAACTTAAAATGTGCTATGATTAGTTTAAAGTAAGAAACAACATTTTAAGTCATTATTAGCCACTAACACTGTTGGTGCTCAGAACATGACACCCCAAAATATGGCATCTTGGCATGCTGACTACTTTGAACTGAAAAAGACTGGAAAGGTCTCAGAAACAAGGTCTTTCTGACTTTCTCCTGACCCCCGGTATCCTACCCCTCTTAATCCCCTGACGTGAGTCATACAAAGTAGAATTTCCCTTTCCCAAGTGGAGCATAGAAACTAGAACTCCCCTCCCCCAAAGCAAGATATAAAATCTAGAAAGATTCTCTTTTCCCTTGAAGACTCTCATTTCATAGGGGTCCTGCCCCATGCTCAGGAGGAAGGAACACTGAACAGAGAGGCTAAGAAGAATCCGAACACACAGGCCTTGCTGGGCTTTCCCCCTCAGCCTATTACCACTGATTCTACCCTTTTGTCCAATCACATTTCCACGTGTTGTTCATTCTTCATGGAATCTAAGCAATGAGTAGACAGTTTTCCCTAGGTCTTTGGTCTTCATTTCTGAAGCCTCCTGAGTCATGTAAAACTTTGGTTAAACAAATTTGCTATGATTTTCTCTTGTTAACCTGTCTTTTGTTATGGGAATGTCAGTTGTGATTGTTATGATGGGTGAGGAAAGGTATTTGTTCCCCCAACACCTCTTTGAAAATTTGTTTATCCAATGAACCAGAACATCACCTGGCAAATCCCACAGAGATAATGAGACAAAGGACTGACACGTATGACACGTATTGATGAGGAAGCCAGGAGGGCCAGTGAGGAGGAAAAAAGGGCATGAAAACCCAGAAACCAAAACGACAGAGTTGTGGATATGAGCTGAACCCACTTCATATGTGTACAAAATTACAATCTTAGTTTTTAGCTCAATTGTCTTATCTTTTAAGGCTATAGCAGGGGTGAATTAGAGCCAAAAGGCCAAACCTAGCCCAGCATATATTTTTGCAAACAAAGGTTTATTGGAACACACTGGATCCATTCATTTACATATTGTCCGTGTGCTTGCTTGCTACTTTGTCAGAGTGGAGTGGTTTTGACCAAGACCCCCGTGGCTATAAAGCCTCAGCACTTGGCTCTTCATGGAAAAAGTTTGCTGATCCCTGCTCTCCAGGAATCGCTGTGGGTGCATTTCCCTGAGATAGGCTTTGAGAAGGCAGAAACTGCTGAATATGCCGCACACTGCAGTTGAGGTTCAGCTTCTCAGCTCTTTTTGCTGTATGTGAAGTGACAGCCAGGTTTCCACCAGGGTCTAATGAATCATGAGGGGAGGTCTAATGAATCATGAGGGGAGGTCCAATGGGCAGCAATTTCTCATTGCCTGGGGTCACCTCTGGATGTGGGAATCAGCGACAAGTAGGTGACTAACGGGAAGGACATCCAGGAAAGAGAGAGAAGAGAGATGAGGCGAGACGAAACTTTATTCCTCCTAAGAGTTCTCCAGAGTCTTTCGACATTTTAACTACTAGAGGACAGAATTCTGCTTGCTAGTATTTAGCGAATTGAATTTTGTCCTTAGAGACGTGCACACTGCTCCCATTGACTTCAATGGGAGTAATGGGCCATTTGGTTCCGCGACATCTGTGTTGGCTTCAGGCTATTTAACAAACTCCTAAACAAATCCCAATAAAGTGCTCTTTAATGGGTACTTAATTCTGCTGTAGGGGTGGGTGCTAAGCACACCTAAGTCCTTTCTTTTCCTTTAGGTTTACTAAGTTTCCTCCTTTTTATGGTGTGATAATTACTAAAGGCAAGAACCCTGAGTCAAGCAGTATAAAACCCATTCACAGTCACAAGGCTTCTGCTTTTATTGATCTCAGTTGGCCTGTTTATTCTCTGGGTTCCAATTTAATGGCTCAATTGATTATTCATTTACATTTTTAACATCTCTGTGGGCAAAAATCATTTTAACTTGAATCATCTCTCAATGGGTGACATATGAAATCATTTTGGATTGTCAATTTCAACAAGTATCTGTTGAGTCACTGAGCACAGGTGAACTTGACAAAGATGAAAAGGACATTTCAGTTTCTTGTAGAAGATGATGGAAATGATAGTTTGGTGTTTGCTTTGAAAAATGGATGTCACATATGTGTGGCTCACCTGACGTCAGAGAGTGGTTAGAATATCAAATTTTCTGTCATTTACTTACTAATTATATTTTGTCTAAATACAATTTGAAATCTACAATGCCCAGGTCTTTAGTAGAACTCTTTCTTAAATTAAATCCAGGAGTTTCAATATTATTCATTGGTATGTTTTCCTTTTAGATGGTCCAGCTTTGCTGTAGAAATGGTGAGAGATGATTATACTACAGAGTTCACAACATAATGAGATATAGCTTGATTTTATGAGCTCACAAAATTTCCTGTTTAGCAAAAGTAGGCAACGTGCAAGATCTAACCACACTTATGTTTACAACGTGATATTCTTTTTCAAAGCCCTTTAAAATATGCGTGTGGATTTGATTAGATCATGATTTATTCCTTCGCAGCAAGCAGGTAAAGTTCTAAAAATATGGCTGCTTGTAGCTTATTCTTCTTGATAGGACTGTTTTGAATACAATATTTATAAAATATATACCCACTCACTTAGAATCTTCACTTCTTTCTAAAATGAGATGAGGCACAAGAAAATACATAAGTGCATATTTCCAACCACACTCGTCACTTTTATCTGACAATACAAAATGGAACCAGAGTTTAACATCAAAAAGGAGGCACGTATTCATCCTTTGAGGAATAGTAAACTGCTAGTGCTTGGCCAAAGGGGCAGTGGAAAGCGAAATCGTATTGCAAAGTTTGACAGTGTTTCACTTTACTAACTTTCACTTGTAATTTTCATAATCTTATTACAAAATGTATAGATCAAAGAAAGCAACTCATTTCAACTCTTGGAGAAAAAAAAATTCAGACAATCAATGGTATTATTCTATCCATGTGGAATTACTAAACTCTTTCCTCTATGTCAGGTTTATGACAGGTAGCAGATTATAAACATAAATAAGATAAAATTAGGATGCTTAGAAATTTCCAGTCTTACAGACATGTAAACAGACTTGAAATATTACTTGAGGTTCAGTGCTTTTGCTTCCAAAGTGCTAGTGAACCCTCTGGTGCCTCAGAGAGCTTTAAGGAAGAGGGAAATTTGCATGCGGTAATGGAGAATGAGGGAGTTCACCACCGTGAAGGTCGTGCAAAGGATCATCCAAAGTGAGGTGCCAGCCTCAGAAAACAGGAGTCAGGAGAACATGGGGATATTGAAGAAATGATAGACTCTTCATCACAACTCATGTGAGAGTATAGGCAGTGAGGGAAGCTAGTGCCTGGGTTAATGAAAATGAAAATGGCTGGATGATGAAGAGTTTTGAATTAGAAGAAATTCAACTTTATTATGTGGACAATGGAGGGTCACTGCCTGACTTTAAATAAAAAGGGGCCTGAACTCTGAAAAATTCTGGACAATAAGCAGAAAGCAGAGGGGTGGTGCCAGTAAAAGAAAGTTCAAATGGGAGTGTGTCAGAGAAAGTGGCTGATGAGGACTGGACTCCAAGCAGGCATATTTCCATCCTGCACCCTGAACAAGCAAGTGGAGCAAGCTTTATTAAGCACTCATCAATGGGGATTCATAGTCCTTTTCCCATGACATGATCCACTCTATTGGTAAAACCTCTAAATGAATTCCTCTTTGTTAACTTACATTAGAAACTTTTCTAAACATTTACATAGCTACTTATCAAGTTGGAATCATATTCCATGGTCATTTTCAATTGTGGTCATAGTCTTATTAGAGCTGGAAAAATGAAAATACATGTTTAATATTGTGATTGGATTATAACATATATTGATAAGGTGATATTTCTTTAAAAAAAAGTTCCCCTATATTTGATGATAAAAGGATCATTAGAAAGGATCAACAAACAAAAAGAAATGTGAATTATATACATATGCATTGTCAAATTACTTTAGAATATTCAGTTAGCTTTATATAAAGGAGCATTTTTATGTGCTCCATCTGATGAGTTTAATGCCTATTTGATACTTTCATTCTCTTTGTTCAGAGCAGACATGGTCAGGTGGGGTCTTGTGTGAGTCCCATACCTGTGCTGTCTTCATACACCACGGTCACTGTTTTCCAGTTGTAATAGAGGACCAGATCCAGGATCGCCCTGCTGATAGCTGCATAATCTGGGTAAAGGTTGATGTAAAACAAATCTTTGTTGTCCACCGAGGGGTGTTTCCAGCGGGTCTGTATGTGTGGAACTTCGAGAGCATTGCAAATAGACTGCACAGCACTGACGGAGGAGCTATGGGAAGGGCCAAAGAGAGCAGCCACACCAAGAGCCAGCTGGTCACATGCTGATGCCCAACGACAAGGAGAGGATGGGGAGGGAGAGCAGGGAAAGGGGGAGAGAAAAAGAGAGTTCTATGAATTTAATTTTTTCTTTCATGATTCCTCTTTTTAATGCAACTATTGAAAAATCTTTTACAATCCCTGTCTGTATATTGAGGAAATATGGTTGGTCCAACTTCCAACTTTCTTGAGCTACTAATATACTGATAGATGTAAACTTAGAACTGATTAGCAATATACCACAAGGCCAACTCCCTGCTGGTCTCACTTTATTACCTTTAATCAGATGGAGTCTAAATCCCTTGCTTGGTATGGTGTTACCTGAAAGCACTCCTAGTTTCCAACAAACCCTTTGTCAACGAATGTTGTATGAATTAAGTTCTGTCATGCAGCAGGGTTGCATTGAAAATATTAATGTGGTTATAAAATTAATGTAGAACCTCTGGGTAACTACAAAGTACTTTAGCTTCTATCTTTCCAAAACTCAGAAAGAAGTTCCAGGTTAATGAAATACTGCTAAAGAATGTTCATAAGCAGTGCTGATGTCTAATTAATTTTCGAATAATGAAATAGCATAGCTTAAAGGGATCTCAGAAGACATTTTGTCCAACCCACTCACTTCATAGACAATGGAGAGAGTCATGGCCACTGGACAGGAGCTTTAGCTCAACATCAGGCCTCTTTCTACCCCAGTGTCAGCTGACAGGTAGCCTAAATAAATCAAGTCAGTATCTATTGAAAAAGTTACTTATAACATAAATGTATTTTTCTCATTATAAGAATATAAGCACTCACTGAGAGAATTTAGAATATTTAAAATGTAAGGATAAAAAGGCTCTGTGATTAATCCTATCATTTTGGAATAATATCTACTAATATTTGGGAAAATTAGAATCATTGTATAAATACAGTTTGATGTATTGCTTTCTTTAACACTATAGCATGTCTGTTTTTCAAGTCATTACAAATTCTCCTAAAGCATATTTTTAGTGTCTGTAGAATAGACCATTCCGTAGGTGTGTCATCATTTATTTAAACATTCCTATAGTATTAAACATTTGGCTCATGCCTGTAATCCCAGCACTTTGGGAGGCTGAGACAGGCAGATCACTTGAGGTCAGGAGTTCGAGACCTGCCTGGCCATCATGATGAAACCCCATCTCTACTAAAAGTACAAAAATTAGCCAGATGTGGTGGTGTGCACCTGTAGCCCCAACTACTTGGGTGGCTGAGGCACAAGAATTGCTTGAACCTGGGAGGCAGAGGTTGCAGTGAACTGAGATAGCACCACTGAACTCCAGCTGGGGTGACAGAGCGAGATTCTGTTTCAAAAAGCAAACAAACAAACATCCCCCAAAACATTTAAGCTGCTCCTAATTTTTGGCTATTATAAATAATATTGTAGCACTTACCTTAGCTCTTATATTTTTCTCTGCATCTTATGCTACTTTCTAAGAGTAGATTTCCAGAAGTTAAGTTACCAGTTATAATTAAGGGGTATAGATAGTTTGAAGTCATTTGAAACATTAACCAAATTCCCTTCCAGAAAGGTTGGGGCAGTTTGCCCTCTACAGCCATGTAAAATAGTGTCTATTAATCTTATGTTGGCAGGAATTAAATAAAAGCTTAAACACACTTTCAAATTTATATTTTAATTCTACAAATTTAGAGCTGTCATCAGATAATTAAATGTCAAATTAGCTAAATTAATACATAAAATTGTATTGAATAATATCATTTTACAAATAAAAATAGTTCGAAAAATGATATGGCTCTGTAGTTACCTGCCTTAATTCAGACAGAATAACTGATACAACTTTGACAGCCATATTGCAGGTATCTAAGGAACAGCAAATGTTTACAAGAAAAACTTTCTGCTACTTTGCTCTTTGGTAGTGAATTACTGCATTAACTATGAAGATGTACAGTTTTGTGCATTACGTGCTGGAAGTGTAAACTGTCATTGTCTTCAGAAGCTTATTTTCTGGTTAGGTTTTCATTATTTAGCCACAGAAAATGAGAGTGTGGGAGTGTGTGAACTGTTGTTCTATCCAACATAAGCAATGGATTGAGATTCCTGTTAATATTTAGCTCTGGGATACTAATATTACTTGACAGAAAATCAATCCTTTTGAATTCTGTTTGCCAGCAAATTACCAGTTTTAAGACGCTCTGGGGGTGTTTAATTGACAAGTATGCCAGGTACTTTGGACCACAGGAAAGCTTTCAATTTTTATGTGGCTAGAGTTCCATTGCTAAATGTGGTTGGCTTTCTACAGTATTTGCTCAACAATGTGTAGGACTGTTTGTGTCTGTTTGCATAGGTGTATGTGTGTAAGAGAGAGAGATGAGAGAAAGAAAAGTGATAGATCTATCTCTACATTACAGAGATAACTTATGTGAGGATAATGATAGACTGGATTAAGAAAATGTGGCACATATACACCATGGAATACTATGCAGCCATAAAAAATGATGAGTTCATGTCCTTTGTAGGGACATGCATGAAATTGGAAATCATCATTCTCAGTAAACTATCGCAAGGACAAAAAACCAAACACCGCATGTTCTCACTCATAGATGGGAATTGAACAATGAGAACACATGGACACAGGAAGGGGAACATCACACTCTGGGGACTGTTGTGGGGTGGGGGGAGGGGGAAGGGATAATATTAGGAGATATACCTAATGCTAAATGGCGAGTTAATGGGTGCAGCACACCAGCATGGCACATGTATACATATGTAACTAACCTGCACATTGTGCACATGTACCCTAAAACTTAAAGTATAATAATAATAAAAAATAAATAAATAAATAAATAAAAACAAAAAAAAATTTATGTGAGGATAGCTTGGAAACTTTAAAATGCTGTATAAATACAGTTTTATTATTTGTCCATAGACAATTTTGACCTAATATGATATCTCAAAGTCTACCCATCTTTAAAAAGAAAATATTTTTATACCTAAGTCATGCCATAGATATAAAAATATTATGTTGTTAATTTTTGTTGTTTTGTTTTTGAGATGAAGTCTCGCTCTGTCACCCAGGCTGGAGTACAGTGGTGCAATCTTGGCTCACTGCAAGCTCTACCTCCCGGGTTCACGCTATTCTCCTGCCTCAGCCTGTGGTAGCTGGGACCACAGGCGCCTGCCACCATGCCCGGCTACTTTTTATTGTATTTTTAGTAGAGACAGGGTTTCACCGTGTTAGACAGGATGGTCTCGATCTCCTGACCTCGTGATCCACCTGCCTCAGCCTCCCAAAGTGCTGGGATTACAGGCACGAGCCAGTGTGCCCTGCTATGTTGTTAACTTTTTATCTGTGCTCCTAAGAAAATAGGTTTTACATTTTGTTGGCAAAGAACACTAGAATTCTTGCAGAAGGCTGTATCAGGTGGACACAACCTATGATCTAACTAGATTAATTCTATATGGAAACAACCAGCATTTAGTTACCTGGAAATCAGCATAAACATGGTGTTCATTGTATTTCATTTATTTGTGCATATTTAGTAGGCAAGGATTCTTCTCTGAGGCAAAGAACCCCTCCTAATCTGGGGTGATGAGTGGCCTTTGTTTCCACATAAACACATTTATTTAGTGACTAGATAGTGTCCCTGTTAGAAGCCAACCCTCAACTATACGGAATGTGATCTTACTTCAAAGACTTGTCCTAATATTGTCTAGAAGATGTCTAAACAAGCCCCACAATTCCGAATGAATCTTTCCGTGAGAGAAACCTTGCAGCCAACATATGAATTAGATTACTTTTTAGGCTAGGCACTTGGCTTCAGTTCAGAAGAAAAAGAGGATCGGATGTAGACGTTGCTCTCACAGGTTTAATCTTCATATTTCTATGATTTTGTGGAAAAGAGTAAAAAAAGGTTGAGAGGATGCTAGGTAAACTCAGTAGTTTACAACCTGTTAAAATTCAGGGTGTGAGTTATGTGTGTCCTGGGCATTTCCACATGCTCAGTGGATGTGACCTTCCACAGTGTTTTATTTGACTGCACCGCACGATTTCATGGTGGTATCTCAGCTTCAGGAAGGAAAAACAGATCAAGCTTGACATTTTCCATTCACAGCTGAACTAGTTAATCATAGAGTGGAGGGCACTGAAGGGTAAGCTCATCAGAAAGGCCCAGAAAACAGTGCTCGGCAATGTCCATTAGGTTAGTTCAGATTGCATTGATCAGTGACATCAAAGACCCAGATTTCCCGTGACTCATTTGCACAAAGATGCCCGCTTTAAAAGAGGGCAGGTAGCAAAAAGAAGGTGACTTGGAGAGCAGACATATCACCCAAAGAAGCTTTTAAAAGTGGGAAAATAGTTACCTCTCCGCGAGGCTTCAAAACTATCAAAAAGGTTAATTCTCTGGATGTCATAGGTTAATGTGGTGTTAGGCATCAGGGTTCGGTTTCTGTTAATGCTGGTGACTGCAAACTTGAAAGCTAATTCTTCAACATTAACAGGCTCATTTTCCACTGTTTCAAAAATCCCTCCTGCAGAAGCAAAAGAGATGCATGAGAAGCATTAGTCACATGGTTCACATGTAATTTTTTTTTTTTTTTTTTTTGAGACGGAGTCTCGCTCTGTCACCCAGACTGGAGTGCAATGGCACGATCTTGGCTCACTGCAACCTCCGCCTCTGGGTTCAAGCGATTCTCCTGCCTCAGCCTCCCGAGTAGCTAGGATTGCATGTGTGCACTACCATGCCCGGCTAATTATTGTATTATTAGTAGAGACAGGGTTTCACCATGTTGGCCAGGCTGGTCTCGAACTCCTGACCTCAGGTGATCCACCCGCCTCGGCCTCCCAAAGTTCTGGCATTACAAGCATGAGCCACCACACCCGGCCAGTAAAAAGAAGAATGTAAATATACAAATAAAAGACCCCAAATGATAAATAGTGGAATGGTCAGAGCAGATCCCAAATCCAGGGCTAAAAGTGAAGTTTATCAGCATGTGCCACATGCAGATAAATAGGACTAACTGTATATGTATGCTTAAGATTTTAAATCCAGTGTTGGACTGTATACCATCTCTCAGATGGCAAATGTATTCCAAATATTTAGTGGCATAAAAGTGTAACTGATAATATGGTGGAGAGCGATTTTCTGTGATGTGGACAAGAATTGCACCGTGCTTGACCTAAACATAATTTGAGCTGTATCCTTGTAGAACCATTCTTCTTTAAAATGAAGATCTTTCTATTCAGAAGCCTACATTCCAGACTCTAAGGGGATCATGCAGAGTCGATGGGATAAAAATGACACATACATACTGTTAGATTTTTCAAGATAAAAATGTCCTTTTTTATGCTTCATGGCTCAGAATTCTGAGATCATATTCTAGTACTTTCCAAAGTGCATGAGAATATTCAAAGAACTGTTTTTTTTTTCTTTCTTTTCTTTTTTTCTTTCTTTCTTTTCCTTTTTCTTTTTCTTTTTAGAAACTGTTTAGTCCAAAGCAAACCTGCATCTGGTAACTGAAGAAATATGTCCCTTCACTGAGCAAGTGCACATGTGCTAGGTAGGCTCTGGTGTCTTAAACATGAGGATCTCACTGCAAGTAACAGTACAAAATGTTAGTGCTTAAAGCCTCATCAGAGAAGGTAGCTCTGATTTTGCTTGAGACATTGATGTTTGATAGAGACAATGTAAGTGTTGTTAACTGTACAGTTCTTAGATGTTTTTTGAGAGATGTCCTAGGATTATTAATAGACACAGGGCCTACAGTGGAAGCTTTCTTAACCCATCTCCATTTAAGTTACTCCTTGATTGACCAACACTCCTCATTTCTTTTGAAAATACATGTTAACTGATGCTCATGGAATGCTAAATACTTGTAACTTGCAGGCTAACTATATATATATATATATTTTTTTTTTTGAGATGGAGTCCTGCTCTGTTGCCCAGGCTGGAGGGCAGTGGTGCAGTCTTGGCTCACTACAACCTCTGCCTCCCAGGTTCAAGCAATTCTCTTGCCTCAGCTACCTGAATAGCTGGGATTACAGGCGTGCCTGGCTAATTTTTGTATTTTTAGTAGAGATGGAGATTCACCATATTGGCCAGGCTGGTCTCAAACTCCTGACCTCGTGATCCGCCTGCCTCAGCCTCCCAAAGTGATGGGATTACAGGCATGAGCCACCGTGCCCGGCCCAGGCTGCTATTTTTTATCTATTCTCATGATTGAGTGATCCCTTACCAAAAGTCAGTTGTAGGTTTTACCTAACTTGTCTATACTAGATTGATTTACAAGTGCTCTCAGCTCTCTCTCCATTCAAAGGGGAAAAAAAAGAATATAGAAAAAGTCTGAAACGAAAATCAGAAATACTCATCATGTGCATCATTTATGTGCATTTTTTGTTAGAAAGGGAACTCCAATGGACAGACTCTAATTCAAAGAAATTACCCTGATCCTACTTTGAAAAAAGTGCAATAAACAAATACACATCTGTAATGTTCCTGCTGAAATAACTTTATTAAATAACTAACTACAGTGCTGGGTTGTGAAAGCTAAGATGGTTTATAGTGAATTATTTTGGCTCCTTTTGGAAATATTTCTGGCTTTTGTAGACTGATAATATGGGGCATTCAGGTATAGATAATTTCCCTGGCTTCTGAGAAATCATAATTGAAAACTATATGACAATACACCTACTATGTACCCACAAAAACTGAAATTAAAAAAAGGAAAATTACATGATAGAGTTATTCGGTAATGTTAACCTTTACCTAAGGAGCCATTTAAGACCTTTATTTGAAATGAATGTAAGGAAAAATGTTGCTGTTCAAGTGAATTTGTGTTTTACTTTTGTCAGACAATGGTAGGGAGAGACTTTGGAGTTGATTTTCAGTTTCTCTCAGAACTGTTGGTGGATACTCAACAGTGAGATGACAAGATGATGCAAAAGACACTTGGTCACCAGAAGGTGGACATAAGGCCGTCTTACTGCCACCATCTAGGTGACCCATACAGAGGGCTGCCTGGTGATAGGGCTTCCACAGTAATTATTAACAATGACTTGTTTACTTGTCTATCTCCTCAGCCCCACAGGGAGAGCCCACATGTAGAGAGACTGTGTCTTACTCAGAATCAGCATCCTTGGGGAGACCAAGGCATCTTTAAGATGTTCAGGCTGCAGCTATTTAGGGGAAAAGTCAATCACTGGCATGGATGTGAGCACCATTAATCTGTGTAGGGTAGGCTGCTTGGAGGAAACAAATACCTGAATAGGAAACAGAAATTCTGATTTTGAAACCTGATCTACCTACTTCCTCTTTGAGAAGGATTTTTAAGTATCAGAAAGAAAATTATTATGAAATAGCTCTTTTACATATGTTTAATTACACTTTATAACATTCAAGGCAGGAGGTTTTTTTTCCCATTTTTATAAATGAAAAAGTGAACAAGAAGATTACACATTACATTCTGCTTATTCAAAGTCACAGTCTTGTCTGGGACTGACTCAGGTGTCTGAATCTCCAAAAAATATAAATGTTTTCATTTCATCAAGTTATTTCTGTTGTTCTTTATCTCATATGTGTGAGCTAATAATGTTGTCTTGCTTCCCTTGGAGAATTGCTCTATAAAGCAAATGAGAAAATGTAATCAAAGTGCCCTGAAAACTCAAAAATTCCCTAGAAATAAGTTTTTTTATTATTGTACCAGGATAATGGAAATAAAAAGAGGAGTTGGCACCAACTGGTGAACTGACTACTTGCCTCAAAATTATTCTTTTGCTATATAGTTGTCTATCACATAAGGTTTAAGGGAATTACAAGTGTTTTCGTTATGTGCTTGGGTAGTGTGTAGGTGAACTGTTTTGTCACTTTCAGAGCAATTTTTTTTTTCATTTTTTCATCAAACAGGCATTATGAATGGTGTCATTAGCTCAAGACCCCATCACACTCTCTTTCTCCAAGAGAGGGTTGCTGATAAATGCCAAAAATCTACTGTGGTATGAGGTATATAGAAAGCTGGAGATGTACCAAAAAAGTGAGATCTGACAGAAACAGGAGAAAGTTATTAATACGAGCCAGACCATTACCTCACATGTGGGCAGACTGTTTAAGGATCAGCCACTTCCTCCCTCCTTCTCCTCCCCATAGCTTCAGATACAACAAAACGAGATGTAGAGTCTTTAATAAGCAGAATAAAGGGGCACATATGTTGGGGCCCTTGCATAATTTTCTCCTTCCGTCTTTCCTTCTCTCCTTCTTGTTCTCTCTTTCCCTTTCTTTTTTTCCTTTCTTTTCCTTTCCTTTCCTTTCTCTTTTCTTTTCTTTCTTTCTTTCTTCTCTTTCTTTCTTTTTTTATTTCTTTTTCTTTCTTTCTTTCTCTTTCTTTCTTTCTTTCTTTCTTTCTTTCTTTCTTTCTTTCTTTCTTTCTTTCTTTCTTCCTTCCTTCCTTCCTTTCTCTTTCTTTCTTTCCTTCCTTTCTTTCTTTCTTTCTTTCTTGTTTCTTTCTTTCTTTCTCTCTCTCTCTCTGCCTCCCTCCCTTCCTCCATTCCTCCCTTCCTCCCTTTTTACTTCTTTTATATAATAATTGTGAGTGTGAGCTGTCAATGAGACGTCTGAAGGCTTTAGGGGTCTTCATGTTGTGAACCTCTGGCCTCATTCATTTGGAGGCCCATTGGTTTGAGATGAGAAATCCTTACCTTGTTCATCCCTCTGTTCCTCTTCCTGTCTCTGTCTCTTATTTGAGCTGAGCTGACTTCTACTCCTAACAATGCTGTGGACCATGGAAGGGTCAGGAAATTGAAATAAAAATCTAGCTTAGGCTCAAGGAAGAGAGGCAAAGTTGTCCCCTCTCCTTATATTTTTGAAATTTCCCAAGCCAGGGCAGTGGGTGAAGGGAGAAAGCAGGACTCTGAGAGCTCAGGATGAAGGACAAGCTTTTTCATTCTGCTATAATTCTTGAGAGAAGTAGTGCATGACAGATGGAACACAGGAGGGTGAGAAACCTCAAATTCGGCAGGCCTGGGTTGTCCACCTTCTCTTTCATTGTTCATGTGTACCTGAAGCATGAGAAGTATTGTTAAACTATTTTTTGTCCTTTCTATGTCGTAGATCAGTTTGAGGGAGTACAGATCACGTGCCAGTCTTTATAGACTGGAAATGGTTGGGCAGTAATCCTCTGTCTGATCATCATTAGGAAGCTTGATCAAGGGTCAAGGTGCATGCTTAATATCCACCTCCCCAGCCTCTTCTCCACCTCACCCACCATTGTCCAAGCAAAGGGTCGGAAAGTGAAAGAAGCTGGGCTTTTTTTTTTGAGTAATGAGTCTGTCTTCTTATGTGAATATTTGTGCCATTTAAAATGATAAGGGTAAAATCATACTGCTTGTAAATACCAGAATAGATAAGAATTCTGAAAAATTAATGCTTTTTTATTAATACATGTTCGTATTTAGGATTTACTTATGAGGACCTTGTCCTGATTGCTCCCACTGTACTTTTCTGGGAAGCATAGATGTTGGTACAAATAATGCTGATGCTAAACTGGTCTGTCCTTCATACTCTGTGTTCCCTCACCTGAGACAAGGTGCCCCATATGGTCACTAAACAAAGGGTATGAGAAAATAATGCCTGTGCCTACATTCTGGAGTAGCTTTGAAACTCAGACACGACTTGCTTTTTTGGTAAGTCACTGTTATGGACGGAATTGCATCCTCCCTCAAATTTATATGTTGCAGGCCTCACCCCTGGATCCTCAAAATGTGACTGTATTTGGAAATAGTGTCTAAAACAGTGACTAGGTTGCAATGAGGTGGCTAGGGTAGGCCTTAAACCACTCTGACTGGGCCTTATAAGAAGGGAAAAGCTGGACACACAGAGATATACCAGGGACTTGTTGTGCACACGGAGGAAAGGCCATGTGAGGGCCGAGCAAGAAGGAGGCCATCTGCAAGTCATGGAGAGAGGCCTCCAGAGAAACCAAACCTGCCAACACCTCCATCTTGGACTTCCAGCCTCCAGAACTGAGAGAAATTGTCTGTTGTTTAAGCCACCCAGTCTACGGTCTTTTTTGTTTGTTTGGTTTTTTGTTTTTGTTTTTACAGCAAACCTAGCATAGACTAGTACATTTATCAGCATCTTTTTTTTTTTTTTTTTTTTTTTTGAGATGGAGTCTTGCACTGTCACCCAGGCTGGAGTGCAATGGCGCCATCTCGGCTCACTGCAACCTCCAGCTCCTGGGTTCAAGCAATTCTCCTGCCTCAGCCTCCCTAGTAGCTGGGATTACAGGCATGCACCACCACAACTGGCTAATTTTTGTATTTTTAGTACAGAGAGAGTTTCAGCATGTTGGTCAGGCTGGTCTTGAACTCCTGACCTCAGGTAATCCACCCGCCTTGGCCTCCCAAAGTGTTAGGATTACAGGTGTGAGCCACCATGCCCAGCCAACATCTTCTTCCTTTTTTTTCCCAAGGGCTTTGAAATTGAAAATAATTTTAAAGGAACTCACATATATTCAAGTAATATTCTCTTCTAACAAGATTGTGACTTTACAGCACAGTAATTTAAGATAAGCCAAGAGGAATTCGCTTGAAATCTTGGTTTAGACAGCACAGTTCCGTCACCACAGGAGCATTTCTGTCTGTTTTGGGTAGACTCTTGAACCAGTGAAGTGCAGTGAGGATGTAGGCAGTTGTGTTTTGTGACCACCTAAACACAGATGGAAGCCACAGCTGGCAACATCCTGTGCACCCAGCAGGTGGCCTTTAAGGGGGGACGATGGGTGCAATGAAGGGTTGCCATAAAGGATTTTGGGTTGTGCCACATTAATTCCATTCTAGACTTACAGGAGAATTGTTCTCAATCACAACTCTACAACTGCTGGGTCAACAACATAATCATTGTAGGCAAAGGGTAACACTTAGAGAAGGGTAAGGTCAATGATGTGCTATTTGTGAAGACACCCAAGGTAAACCCACAGCAATGGCTTCCAAACTTTCCCTTAATCCCACACCACATGGAGAGAATCATAATGTCAAAGGGGTGGAATTCAGCAATCTTAATATGAAAAAAACCATGCCTGGCTCTAGGTCTTACTGACTGACCTTTTTTTAGGTTCCAAGGATACTTCCTAACCTGCTTTTCAATCACTGTTTCCATGGAACAGGGAGCTATCCGAATCAACTCAGTGTAACATGGTGGAAATTGAAGCCATTGTTGTGGGTAAGAACCTTAAACAGAGACAATTCCACTGTTGCCTACTGATTCCATCTGCCTCTAGATGAGGCCTGTGCTGAGATATTAGTGAAAGTATTAAATTTACCCTCTTCTTCCCAAAAGGAATTTCAGGCAATGTTTCATTGTGGCAGAGAATCCATCTCATTTAATGATGGAAAAAACAAAAAAACCACAGGAAAATAATGGTTTTCTATCTTATTCCTCTCAAAGGAATATATTGTTCTGACTCAACTTACCTTGTAATGGTAAATATATTCCAATGATAACCATTTCAGAAATGCAATAAAATTACAATCCACCTATATTTAGTTGTTGTTGTTGTTCTACTTCAATTCACGGTTATATACATCATGTCCATGATTCTACTGAATAACTCACTCATCCAATGATTTGTTCATTTATTTCCTCATTTATTTGTAAAATGCCTAGCCAGATACTCTGTGAGGCACTGGGATGTGCCAGTGAGCAAGAGATACACATCTGACTTTTGGAGCTTTTATTTTAGAAGGGGAATTGGTCATGAACAGGAAGACAGGCATTGACATGTCAGAGTGAGAGGCGAGAAAAGTGCTTGCTGGGAGGGCAACTTTTGAGCAAAAGCCTAAAGATAATGAGAAAAGCACTCTGAAGATACTGGGAGAAGAGCGTTGCAGCCGGGGGAAATATAATGTCTAAGGTGGGAGCAGCCTAATGCTATTTTTGAGGAAGAGTGAGGCTGAATTTGGGTGAGCTGGGCTTGGACTGGTAGAAGATGAGCTCAGAGAAGTGATGGGTGGATTGGAGCAGATCACAGAGGGCCTTAAGGGCCATCACAGGGCTGTGGGTTTTATTCTGGGTGAGATGGGAAACCACTGGCCATCTTTGAGCAGAGGAGTGAAATGATCTGACATACTTCAAGAGAATCAAGCTGGCTTCTGTATTAAGAATAGACTGAAGGGAGGAGAAGGGCAAGAGCAAAGCACAGGGAGATCTGCCCTTGGAGCTGTTGCAATAACACTATTGCAGTAAGAGTCTATTTCAATAATCCAGGTGAAAGATGATGATGGCTTTGTACAAATTAGTGGGATTGGGATGTGACAAAAAGTGGTCGAATTCTAGATAAAATCTGAAGGACTTCGGCAGGACTTGCTGATGACGCATAAGTGAGAGGAAGAGAGTCGAGGATAACATCAGGTTTTTGGCTTGAAATTGCCATTGACCAAGATGAGGAACAATGCAGGAGGTACTTGACTTGCGACATGATTCTTTTGTGGTGCCTATTAGAAGTCCAAGTGAAGCCATCATCCTTAGCAAACTGATGCAGGAACAGAAAACCAAAGGCTACGTGTTCTCACTTATAAGTGGGAGCCAAATGATGAGAACACATGGACACATAGAGGGGAACAACACACATTGGGGCCTATTGGAGGACAAAGGGTGGGAGGAGGGAGAGGATCAAGAAAAATAACTAATGGGTGCTAGGCTTAATACTTGGGTGATGAAATTATCTGCACAGCAACCCCCCATGACACATATTTACCTACGTACAAAACTGCACATGTACCCCTGAACTGAAAATGAAAGTTTTTTTAAAAACAAGTCCAAGTGGAGAGGCCAGCTGTGGAGTTAGATATATCAGTCTGGATCTTATGGCAGAGAGGTTGGGCCTAGAGATAGAAATTTGGGAGTCACCACCATAAAGGTGGCATTTAAAGCCTTGAAACTGAATGGCATCACCCAGGAGTAAGTGTAGATTTAAAGAGGCAGATGGGTCACTTGAGGTCAGGAGTTTGAGACCAGACTGGTCAACATGGCAAAATCCCATCTGTATTAAAATACAAAAATTAGCCAAGCATGGTGGCACGCACCTGTAATCCCAGCTACTCAGGAGGCTGAGGCAGGAGAATCGCTTGAACTCAAGAGGCGGAGGTTGCAGTGAGCCGAGATCGCACCACTGCACTCCAGCCTGGGTGAGAGAATGAGACTCCATCTCAAAAAACAAACAACAAAACAAACAAAACCAGACAGAGACTGGAGTGATGCAGCCAGAAGCCAAGCAATTACTGAAGCCACCAGAAGCTGGAGGAAGCAAATAAATGAATTTCTCCCAGAGCCTTCAGAGAAAATAAGACCCTGCCAATACCTGGATTTCAGACTTCTGGCCTCTGGGATCTGTGAGAGAGTAAATTTCTGTCGTTCTAAGCCACCGTTGACGGTAATTTGTGATGATAGACACAGGAAACTAATGCAGTATCTCAATTGTCTTCAGAAAGTTTTTATATTGGTCACTTTTAATTATTGCATTTCTTTCCTCTTTGTGAAATGTTATTTTATTCAGTTCTTCAAATAGCAATTTTTAACTCTGTAGCATGATTTTGCAAATATGGCACATAGTTGTACTGTACAACACATTGAGTTTTTATGTTTATGATATTTTCCTATTCTGAATGTGACAGTGCCAAGGTACTGTATGTATTCTAACAAAGCTCACTTGCTCCCTTAACTAACTTCTATGTGCCTGTTGTGACAATCTGTGAGGTCATCCAGGAAGAAAGGTAAAACCATTAGCTGACAATCAAGACATGGAAAGCGTTTGTAGTGTTGACTCCTGTTTTGCATTCCTGTGGAATAATAACCATTCCAGAAGCTATCAATAGAAAACAAGATGGCAATTTGATCTATTCCTTTGCTGATAGCTGCTCCTTAAATATACAATATTCTATTGCCTCTCTTTATTGCTACATCCATAATTCTAGTTTATTACATCATAAGCAATTTACTATAGGCCTATATTTACTGCACCTTTAATTCCAAAGCTACAGATTTAAATTCTAAGATTCCCTTAGATAAATGCTCTCTTCCTCACTCAGCTTTCCTATTTTTGTTTTATCTTTGGAGCTCAACACATTCTTGGTAAAGATCCCATGCTAGATGGATTTGGATGGGAAGCAGGTGTTTCTTGACCTGATGGAAAGTGAATGGACAGAAGAGATTGGATTTTTACCTTTCAGAAAGTCCCAGCCAAGAACAGAGCTGTGGTTAAGGACAAGGACAGCTTCAACTGTGAACTGGCTCTAACTCAATCTGCTGTAACTGCCTTCAGATATTAGTATCCTTTGAGGAGGGAGAACGGGGTTTGATGTCACCCTTGAGACAATAACCACATCCAGGCTCACTCTTTGATGCCTTAAAGAGATTTACATTAATTCACTAGGAATGGCCTTTGAGGAATAAGAAAATATGTAGCAAGGAATTACGGATGTACTTCAGAGGGTAGCTAGTAAGAGAAAGGCCGTGGATTATGGGCAGTTTAATAAATACTATTAGTAATTTTCCTTAATAAATTTGTGTTGCTCTATAAAAACTACCCAAAGCCAAAGTTACTCTTATTCCAGTGTTATTCAACACTCAGTTTAACTCATAAAACATTATTAGCCATCTATTAATATCTAAGACTATGCTAGGAGGAGTGGAAAATACAAAGATGAAAGATGCTTGGTTCCTGCCCTCAGCAGAGCTTCTAGTCTTTTGGGACATGTTGCATTACTGGTGTAGAGTACAGAGAAAGGAAGTAGGTATAGCAGTCAATTATTCTATCAACAAAGCAAAAAGCCTGCTTTTTGTCTCCTCCTATGTGGAATCTTTCCTGATTCCTCCAGCCAAAGGTGAACTCTCCCTTTCTTTTGGTAACGTAAAATCTACTACATATTTCAAGGAATTTATTTTGGTATAAAATAAGCCTACATCCTGCTCTGCCTGTTCCTTGAAGATCAGGACAGTGTTTATTGAAATGTGCCTTCTCCTTCAGAGGTAAATACAGTGATTTGGTCATAGTATGTTGTCCCCAGTAAATGGTCCTTCAGTTGAACTTATTCTCCTCCTTGTGCCTTAACACTATGCCTCACAAAGTAGTTCATTCTGCCAAGAGAGAGGCCTTCGAGATACATAGGAAAGATGGAGGGTGGTTATTGAGGTCTGTAGTGAGACTGCCTGACTTTTTCCATTACTGCCTTTTTAGCAGTGATTTCTCACTCTCTCCCAACAATCATGGCCCATTGTCCCCAAGCACTTGCAAAGCTTACTTTTCATCAGGCTGCCAGCCCCTTAATATCATGGAGGTATAGCTCATCTCCTGTTCAACAGCAGATTTCAGGCAAGAACCAGGAATATTGCCAAAGAAATCATGCCAAACTTTTATTCTTATGAAAGTCTGTGATCACTTTGATGTCTCTTGACAGCAGTTATAGTTTTAGCTTTTAACGTCTCATTTAAATGACGCATATTCATGCTGAAGAGCTCATGATTCTATTTATCTCTTTATTAATTAAATGAATGGAATAAGACAAGTTCACAACCTGTGGTTCCAGGGAAGCTATATTATGTGTTGCATCCCAATTTTCTAGTTTTCTTCTTCTGTATTTCTGTTGTTTCTCAACCTGAAATTACTTGCTGAGAAGAAGATATTGCTGTTAAAGATTAGAACTGATGTTTAAAGCCAAAATAAATGGAGGTTCACAGCTCCCACGGAGCAGTATCTACTGATGTGTGTGCATATATGTTGCCCATGAGATCTTATACATAGAGAGTTTAGTGGTCAAATATGCTTGGGAGGCACTGCTTCATTTCATCCTTCTTAAAAATTCACACCACACAATAACATTTGTCTCTCAGAAGTCCTTCAGCAAAGAAAACAATTTGAGTGTTTAACTCAGTATCCCCCAAATTCATTTGATGATAGGGCAGTTTTCCTTGTGATTGTGACATGCAGTGGAATTGTTGTCTTAAGAAACACTTTTTGAAAAGTTTGATCCATAGATCTACTCTCTTTGGGACTGACTAAAATAATTTGCAGTCTTAAATATTGTTCTTGTGCTCATTTTAATGAAAAGTTAGACTTCAGGTTCTCGATCAGAAATAAAACCTCTAATTATGACACTACCTTTTATCTAATTCATATCAGATTTATACCATCAAATCTTACCTCATCTTTTCATTTACGAAAATACCTAAGCATTAAGATGGTTTGTATGTCTATGAAAAACAGCATCTTTTAATCAATCATATCTCACAGATATGTTGCTGGTAAGGTGCATGTCCTTGACATTTAATGTAAATATTTAAAATGCATTCGCTATATTCTTTTCTTTCTTTCTTTCTTTCTTTTTTTTTGTGAGACGGAGTCTTGCTCTGTCACCCAGGCTGCATTGCAGTGATGCAGTCTTGGCTCACTGCAACCTCTGGCTTCCGGGTTCAAGCGATTCTCCTGCCTCAGCCTCCTGAGTAGCTGGTACTACAGGTGTGTGCCACCACACCCAGCTAGTTGTTGTATTTTTAGTGGAGATGGGGTTTGCCATGTTGGCCAGACTGGTCTCAAACTCCTGACCTCAGGTGATCTGTCCGCCTTGGCCTCCCAAAGTGCTGGGATTACAGGCATGAACCACCGTGCCCGGCCTCTTCTTTTTCTTTCTTAATATTTTCCATTTGGTTTTTAAAACATCTCTGTATATTTCTAACTGTTTCAGTATTTGAAAATTTAAAAGTAAACCCATTCTTTTAATAATATTTTTCATTTACTGATTTAAAAAATTGTGCAAAATGATACACTAGGCAACAACAGTGTTGTAGAACATCTAAAAAGGTTACAGAATCTCGGATGTAAGCATTTACACATTTACCAGACACTTTTCCTTTGAAGTATCTGATTGAAACTCTGTATTTATTATTGTTCATAAGTTACCCCAGAATCCAGAAGGTAGTTCTGTTACTAATACCTTCCTAGATTGCTCTCAGTTTCATTCTAAGATCCAAAACTTTAAAATGAACTGAGAGTTTGCATTGTCATGAATAATGAATGAGTTCGATGAAAGTTATTTCTCAGAGAAAATTTCTTTGTGAAGTAGTTAGGTCCCAGATGAAGAGAGATAAGCTTGACTAATACAGATATCCAAGAAAGCTTCAAGTTGATCGAAAATAAAGGACAGTTAAACGTCATATCACAGAGGGATCTGTGTTAGGAATGCGGCAAATAAGAACTTTTGGAAATACACACCATTTATTTTTAAATTAGTAACATCTGAAAGTCCACTTGACTGCCAATGCATATATTTTAAAATATGCTGCACTCTGTGAACTCCCACAATGGATATTCAAGGCATTTTTTTTTCTTTTTTTTTTTTTTTTTTGAGACGGAGTCTCGCTCTGTTGCCCAGGCTGGAGTGCAGTGGAGCAATCTCGGCTCACTGCAAGCTCCGCGTCCCGGGTTTGCGCCATTCTTCTGCCTCAGCCTCCCGAGTAGCTGGGACTACAGGTGCCCGCCACGACGCCTGGCTAATTTTGTGTATTTTTAGTAGAGACGGAGTTTCACCGTGTTAGCCAGGATGGTCTCGATCTCCTGACCTCGTGATCCGCCAGCCTCGGCCTCCCAAAGTGCTGGGATTACAGGCTTGAGCCACTGCACCTGGCCTATTCCAGGCATTTTACTTTCTGGTGTGTCCGATGTGTGTGGAGACATTTTTTATTCTAAATAATTTTATTTTAAAAGCACACATACAATTATAAATTGGGTAATACATTGAAAGAAAGGGGAAAAAACAAGACACAACCATAACACTGTGAAACAATCACTATTAACAGTTTGGTGAATTTCCTTCTATTCTTTTCCTACACACACCTGAATTTTCTCTGAAATAGTTAAGATGACCCTATCCGGCTTTCTTTCTTTCTTTCTCTTCCTCCCTCCCTCCCTCTCTCTCTCTCTCTCTCTCTTTCTTTCTTTCTTTTGAGACAGTGTTTCACTCATGTTGCAAAGGCTGGAGTGCAATGGCACTATCTCAGCTCACTGCAACCTCTGTCTCCTGGGTTCAAGAGATTCTCCTGTCTCAGCCTCCCGAGTAGTTGGGCCTACAGGGGTGCACCACCACACCCAGCTAATTTTGTATTTTTAGTAGAGACGGGGTTTCACCATGTTGGCCAGGCTGGTCTCTAACTCCTGACCCGCCTCGGCCTCCCAAAGTGCTGGGATTACAGGCGTAAGCCACCGCGCCTGGCCTGACTCTATCCTATTTTCTCCTGTCATTTTCACATAGGTACCTCTTTCTGAACATAATCCACCTATTTAATGGCTGCTTAATATTTCATTGTCTGGATATGTCACAGTTTTCTTAACCCCACTTTTTTGGGTAAGTTGTTGTCGGTTCTTCATTGTTATACATTCTATTATGATTGACATTAAGCGCTTTTCGTGTTTTTACTTGGAGAGAGTAAAATGCCTTGTAATTATGAAACATAAGGTATAAACAGTTTAGGCTTTTATTATATAATGCTACATGGACCTGCAGAAGTGAAGGCTGAGCAATTTGTATGTGCATCCATCCACCATGTAGAAATGCCCAACTGAATTGCAACCTCCCTCAGAATCTGTATGATTTTAGGTCAATGTATTATAGAAAATATTTATTATTGCTTAAATTTTCATCCATTTGATTACTGAGTAGTTTAATTTTAAAATTTATTTGCTACCTATTTATACCTCTGTAATTTTAAATCACTTGTTCCTCCTGTCTTTTGCCTTTTTTATATCCTGAGATATCATTTTTCTTATTGATATGTTACTTTCTTACTCATAATGATATAAAATTGTCAGTATTTTTTATTGCAAATGTTTTCTCAGTTATTATTTAGTTCTTAATGTTGATTAGATTTTTGGGCAGAGAAATGTTTACATTTATAATTACAAATACATTAATTTTTTCCTGAAACATGAAACATTCCTAGTAGTTGTTACTATTTCCGGTTCTTTCCCTTCTGAATACATGCATGGATTGTACCTAACATGGGGTTGGTTGGGGCTGTGTGACTGGCTCTGTCCCATGACTTGTGAGCAGAAGTCTCTGGTGTCACTTCCTGGCCAGAGGACTTCACTGCTAGTGAGAGAATTCCCAGACCTCTCTTCTGTTTCCCTCTGCCCAGTGACTGCTCTTTCAGCCCGGGATGTTGGAGCAGAGCCTGCAACAGACTCACTACAGCCATTTCAGCAGAAATCCATCTTTTAAGTCTCTATTTTTATCCTCTTTTTAAAATTTTTTTATTTTTTATTTTTTGGAAGAATCATTTGTTACAGTAACAGAATCTAGCCTATGTGGGACTGTTGGAATTCAAAATTTCTCCTCTGCCCACGTAATTGTTAAATATAATTGCTATTGGGTTTTTAATAAGATTTTTGTGTTCTCATAATTTAGTTCATTTAATCCATTTGAAATATCTTGATGTGTGATATTAGAAGAAAAGCTAGTACAATTATATACGCAATATATAATTGTATACCACATGCTGCTTATGATTTTATATATATACATACACCTACACACATATATGTCTATAATTACTTACTGATCTGTTATACCACCTTTGTGACATAATAATTGTCATATAATTTAATTTCTGGACTCTTCTGTTCCATTGATCCATCTGTATAGTAGCATCACATTGTGTTAATACTGGTTCTAAAACTTGCTGGGTAAATGACTCTTTCTATTGGATCCATTGACTCTTCCTTTTTTTTTTTTTTTTTTTTTGAGACAGAGTCTAGGTCTGTCGCCCAGACTGGAGTGCCGTGGCGCAATCTCGACTCACTGAAACCTCCGCCTCCTGGGCTCAAGCAAATGTCTTGCCTCAGCATCCCAAGTAATTGGGATTACAGGTGCCCGCCACCATGCCCGGCTAATTTTTTGTTTTTAGTAGAGATGGGGTTTCACCATGTTGGCCAGGCTGGTCTCGAACTCCTGACCTCAGGTAATCTTGAAAAGATTTGCGTATTCATTGGAATTTTGTTGAGAATATCATTAAACTTATAAATATATGGGGAAATATTTTTTAAAATTCCATCTTTATATCTAAGAACATGGGCACATTTATATTTATATCAGGATATTTATATTTATTAGCTTTATTTTATAGTTTTCAAAAACAAATCATGCAATATTTTTTCCTAGGTATTTTGCAGGTTTTTTCACAATTGAGCTTGATCTTTTTTAATTTTTTTTTGTTATTAACTTAATTTTATGTGTGTCTATTTACATTGGCTCACCTTCTCACATTATGAAATACTTTAATTTCCTCTTTATTATTTTGAGTTTTCTCATAATGTAATACTCTTCAAATATTCATTATTTCTGTTTTGCTTATTGTATTGGTTAGAACTTTCAGAGTAAGAAAATGAGAATGGGTCATCTTATTTTGCTCTTAATTTAAATAGAAATGCCTGTACTATTAAACCACTACTTATGGTTTGGAAGGCAGATTGAAATAAATGCTATATTATTAATTTAATACAATAAATGCAAATTAAAATAAATATTATTTATACTCATATCTCAATATGCATTGAATTTTATTAAATATTTTTCAGAGTTCAATTTGCCCTTCTAAGAAGTTATTTCATATGAATACTATTCTTTATATTAACTCATCCTGGCAATTCTGGGATAAGTTGTATTTGATCAGTAGGAGTTTTTCTTTCAATATGCTGCTGAATGTGATTTGTTGATATTTTATGTAGCATTTTGAACTTATTAATAAATTAGATTTGTATATAAGTTTTCTTATTTTGTGTATTGGCCTTGTCAATTTTGTCATTAGGTTATCTAAGCTTAATAAAATGTAAAGGATAGTTTTCTAATGATTTTTATGTCCTGGAAAAGTATAGAAATTCCATTCAGCTTAAAAAAACTGATCAGTGTAACTGTGTAGCTCTGAATGCTTCTATTAAGAGTTCTTCAATAAAATGAAAAACATTTTTCCTTAGTTATTGAGATTTTTGAGTAGACATCGAGAATTTGTTTTAGACTGTTACCTATTTCAATGACACAATTGTAATTATTATTTATTTTAGACTATTATCTATTTCAATAAGATACTAGTTTTAATTATTTTTCATATACCTATTTAAATAAGATTATATAACAATTATTATTGGAATTTAAATTGTTATGCTACCATTATTGTTATATTTTTCTTATTTCAACTTTTGCCTTTCCCTCCCTCCGTCCCTCCCTCCCTCCCTCCTTCCTTCCTTCCTTCCTCCCTTCCTTCCTTCCTTTTCTCTCCCTCCTTCCCTCTCTCCCTCCTCCCACCAACCACCCTCCTTCCCTCTCTCCCTCCTCCCACCAACCACCCTCCTTCCCTTTCTTCTTTCCTTCCAGCAGTTTTATCTACTTTAAAATTTAAAGAGTAACCCATTCTTGGATTGATGCCTATTTTGATTTTTAATTCACTTACTTGGTTTTGATTCTTGTTTTGAGTTTCTCCTTACTTACTCATATTTAATATTTCTTGATATATTTCTAACTACTTGAATTAAATGCTTAAGCTATTATATAGTTATTTCAGTGTTTTTTTTAACTCAAAACTTCTTAAAATATGAGGTAGAACATCAAGCATATTCATTTTCGTATTACAGTCACACATTATATAACGATTATTTTGGTCAATGATAGACTGTATATATGAAGGTTATCCTATAGGATTATAATGCCATATTTTTATTGTACCTTTTCTATATTTGGATATATAAATACTTACCATTGTGTTACAATTGCTAAAAGTATTCAGCACAGTAGCATACTGCACAGGTTTGTAGCCTAGGAGCAGTAGGCTATACCATATAGCCTACATGTGTAATAAGCTATGATGTTTGCATGACAAAATTGCCTAAGGATGCATTTTTCCAGAATATAGACATGACTGTATTTTCCCAGGCAGTAACAAGATAAATATCTAGTATGAGGAAGCAGTAACCCCTTCCCTTTCAATAGACACCAAGGAATCTGTTTGTCTTTTTGAGAGATTAGCAGAAAATAGTATCAATGTGAGTTTTATGGGTCTCTGATTCCATGCAATCTATACTTTCTGTCATTTTAGCTGTTGAAATGTATCAATGTATTTACACTTTAAAAAATTTGTTAAAGCATTGGGTTTGTAGATTTACTTCTCTATGTAACTCTAGCTTATTTCACACATTTTATTGTGGGTATTTACATTTTTATTTTACAGATATTTTTAAATGCACACATTATTTCCTCATTGACTCAAAAGTTAGACATATTTTTAAACTTCAAAAGTTTAAAGATTTTGTGATTTTTTTCTAATGAAAAACAAAGCAGCTCAAGTACATTACTGAAAGTAAAAAGAAAACTTGTGAAATTTTTCTTTTTTGAAAATAAAGAAAAAAGGAGAAAAAAATCATTTAAAATTCTGGTACCTAGAGAGTTAATGATATCAAGATTTGGGTGTATTTTCTTCCAATCCTTTTTTGCTATGCGTATTTATAAATATGTGTGTGTGTATATGTGTATATGTATATGTATACATATGTATACACACACACATATAGACACACAGACACACACACACAAGCACACACATATATAAGTCATGGAATCATATTGCATGTAAAATGTTGTATTTTTGTGTTTTTTTCTTAATGGCATTGTCCATGTTATGTAATATTTACTCAAATATAATTTTAGTGATGTACAATATTCCACCTAAAAACACAAAAGTTTATTTAGGTAACTCTGTTGCCAGACATTATATTCATTCCCAATTTTTTGCTATAAAAATAGCGTTTCAATGAATAAATTCTTGTGAATAAAATGGTATTGGTACATCTCTTTGTTTCCTTAGTTCTTTTATACAAAATTATAACTTATTATGAAGAATATGTTCATTTTTAAGGATCTTGATGCATATCACCTAATTGTCTTCTAGAAATATTGCATCAACTTACATGCCTACCACGAGTGTATGAAAGTACACATTTCTCTATATTCCCAAGTATTGTAAATAAAAAGAAATCAACTTCTGAGGAAAAAACTTTGCAACTGATGGCTATTTAAATTCATATTACGTTGATTATTAATGTAACTGAACGTTTTTCCACAATGATTTTATTGTATTTCATTGGATTGCTTCTTTGTTAGCTCTTAAGTCTTTGCCTTGCCCATTTTGAATATTTATATTTATCTTCTTTTGCACTTACGCATTAAGGAAAAAAACTATCTTCCAATTATAGTTGCAGATACTTTTTCTAGTTTGTAATGTCTTGTAACTTCATTTGACCTCTTTTTCTGATAAAAATATAGTTTTATGTAATTCAATCTATCTTCTTATAGTAAAGATATTTACTCCACCACTTTTGGGAAACTTTTTTTTTTCTTCCCACTCATGCTTCTATACCATTATTCAGATTGAGGTAAGAGTTGCCTTGTGATGCTATGTTGACAGCTGAGTGTTTCAACATGTGCTAGTGTTTCTCTTGCTGGACTTTTGTACTAGGACCAACAGTAAATTCGTCTGTCTCTCTTCAGGTACCCAAACCATAAGACTTAAAGCTCAGCAGCTGTCAGCACACTGCCTTTCATCATATTGATTAGAGAAATAGAGGGAGCTATATCCAGTGATAAGAGTGAAGGAGACGCAGAGAAGAGCAGAGATCTAAAAAAAAATTCTTAATGGGATTCAGGTCTCTCCTTCTTGTTATTTCTAGGGTCCAGCCACATCCTTGTCCTTGCATCTTAATATCCATATAATACATTCTTTATTTAGTTTAAACTAATTTGATTTGGATTTTTGTTAAATGCAACCATAGTTGTAATTGATATTTTATTTTTCTGTTTTTTTTTTCATTCTTGTAATGCCTATAAAATTATTCTCTGCTCTAAGATCAGAGAAATATTGCCTAATATTATTTTCCACAGATTTAAAAATATTTAGTGCTTGTAATGCATTTGGAATTTATCTTGAGGCATGGCATGTGGCAACAATCTTTGTTTTTTGAAATAGGTAACTGACTATAAATACATTAATAAATATGCCATAATAAAACAAACTCTAATTGTGGAATTTTAGACAAATTGAATAGTAAATCTTGATTGGAGGTTAAGATACGCTTCCTAAACTATTTAAGCTTGGCTATGAAAGATGTGTGAAATTTTGAGATGGCACAAATGGAGAAAGTACATTCTAGGCAAAGCACTAGAAAAGATCTTTGAAATCTGGAACATATTGACTAATTTGGGACAGATATTTCTGGAAATACAGCTGAACTTTTCCTCTGCCATTTCTTTTTTTTTTGCTCCAGCTGTACAGTCTTTGGTGTAGCACCTCTTAATTTTTATTGCACTAATTTGTTTACATTAGTCTCCCTTGCTGAGCTATAAGCCTGAACTGTCTTGTCTTTATAGTCTCAGCAACTGTATACTGCATAGCATATAAGAGGTGATCAATTAATGTTTATGAACTGGATGAATAAATGAGTGTATGTTTCAGTGGGCAAGAAACAATGGGGAAATAGCTCAGAGATTTTCCTAGGATATTAACACGATCTAATCTGTATTTTAAGCAGGTTATTCTATAGCTATAATTCCATAACATATGTTTAGAGTATCTTTAACTGTTTGCACTATTATATTTTGTGGTTCTTTTCAGAAAAGTGAGGTACAATTTGCTCTTTACATACTCTTCCCATGATTGTCTTTGGTATATCTAAGGTTGTGTCTCAAGTTCAAAGTATTAACTAAGGGTAATGATGGATCTTAATATCAAATGCTATAATAAAACTAAAAAAGTGTAATTTGTGTGAATCACCCAAAAAGGATGTTAACCAGGAAAAGTAACAAGAAAAGAAATACAATGTGTATTTTCAATGTGGAGGACATTTCTTGTTAGCAGTGAGGGTTACTGACCTGGGACTGAGTGGCTTTCCAGGGATGCAGGACATTTGGTGCTAAAACCAGGACAGTAGGTTACCCTGTAACCTGACCAATATGAACATCTTTGGCTTCACCAAGAGTAGGTGGATATCTGTGGGCAGGACTTGGCAGTGCCACCTGAATGCACTGTGATAAGTTTTATTCTTTCTGAGATGCAAATCAGAGAGCACCTCAGGCAATGTCACTGCAAGGGCTGGGGAAAGGATTCCAAAACCCAGCTGTAAAATTACCTCTAGCTGTAAATACATTTTTATAGCTTTGATTCTAATTTCCCTTGAGATTCTTTATAAATCAATCAATCTCTTTGTTCCTCAATTTTTTTAACTTACCAAATGGGGATGATAACACTAAATGAGGGCAATCAGAATTATGATAATCCTAAATGATGGAAAGCATTTTGTAAGCATTGTGCCAATATTCTTCCAATACCTAATCTTTCAGAATGGAATTTAGTTGATAGTTCATTATTTTCATGAGAATTCAGAGTCCAGCTCCCCATAGGATAAGCAACAGTGAATTGTACCATGATATTGGATGAACTCTTAAATGATCTGGGGAACTGAAGATCACTGACCAACCTATCTCTCATAAATGTCTTATAGGATTGGGTTGAAGTCCTTTCCCATTGCTACATAATTCAGGGTTGTTCAGGAATGTGTTTGTGAGTTACACTGGCTCACACTATGCACCATAATTTGAGCTACAATTGCACTCAACTTCATAGCACACGGGGATTCACTAGTGACTGCCGATGGTCAGTCTGATGAGTTAGCAATTTCCCCTAGGACTATCAAAATCTGCTGAAGCAAGGCAGCTCAAGGTGGAAAGGGGCTTACACCCTTCTAAATGTACTAGGAGGAGAGACAGGAGTCCAGGGCTGGGACTAGGATGAGGCAAGGAGGCATTTATATTGGATGTACAATTTAAACTTTTGCCAAAATATTTAGTAATCAAGATAAGTAATATTTTAATGTAATATGTAAAATCAAATTAATGCAAAAATGTGTGGGAAACAAAATATCTAAATTGTGAGTGAAGTCAGGATCCAACACTGCATGTGGCTCACATCACTTGTCTCCCCCTAATCCTGACCCTGCCAAGAACTAGACTTAGAGAGTTAGGGCCATAGTCACATCACAGAGTAGCCTTCTCACCAATGTGTGTTGGACCATCTAGAAAGTCGTATTCTACTTCTATGGTGAAGTAGAAAAATTACAAATGCTTCCCAACACACCCCTTTCTACCTAAGAGTAACTTAGGCACTAAAAATATTTCTAAAAATATAAACTGGTACTCTGTAAGTGTCAAGCACAATGTTAAGTTCTTTAAATGTAGTATTATCTTATTATAATCCCTACAATAAATTACTTTACAAGATAGATGTTGATATGGTTTGGCTATGTCCCCACCCATATCTCATCATGAATTGTAGTTCCCATAATCCCTATGTGTGGTGGGAGGGACCTGGTGGGAGGTAATTGAATCATGGGGGTGGTTATCCCTAAGCTGTTCTCATGATAGTGAATGAGTTCTCATGCGATCTGATGGTTTTATAAGGGAATCTTCCCCATTTGCTCGGCACTTCTCCTTTCTGCTGTCATGTGAAGAAGGACATGTTTGCTTCCCCTTCCACCATGACTGTAAGTTTCCTGAGGCCTCCTCAGCCATGCTGCACTGTGAGTCAATTAAACCTCTTTTCATTATAAATTACCCATCTCAGGTATTTCTTCATGGCAGCATGAGAATGAATTAATACAGTAAACTTGTACTGGGACAGTGGGGTGCTGCTATAAAGATATCCAAAAATGTGGAAGCAACTTTGGAACTGGATAACAGGCAGAGGCTGGAACAGTGTGGAGGGCTTAGAAAACAACAGGAAAATGTAGGAAAGTTAGAAACTTCCTAGAGACTTAGAGGGCTCAGAGACAGGAGGATGTGGGAAAATTTTGAACTTCCTAGAGACTTGTTGAATGGCTTTGACCAAAATGCTGATAGTGATGCAGACAATGAAATCCAGGCTGAGATGGTCACAAGTGGAGATGCAGAACTTCTTGAGAACTGGAACAAAGGTGATTCTTGCTATGCTCTAGCAAAGAGACAGCATTTTGCTCCTGCCCTAGAGATTTATGGAACTTTGAACTTGAGAGAGATTATTTTGGGTATCTGGTAGAAAAAATTTCTAAGTGGCAAAGCATTCAAGAGGAAGCGGAGCATAAAGGTTTAAAAAATTTGTAGCCTGATGATGCAATAGAAAAGAAAAACTCATTTTCTGGAGAGAAATTCAAGTCCACTGCAGAAATCTGAATCAGTAATGAGGAGCTGAATGTTAATCACCAAGACAATGGGGAAAATGCCTCCAGGGCATGCCAGAGACCTTCACAGCAGCCCCTCCCATCACAGGCCTGGAGGCCTAGGAGGGAAAAATGGTTTTGTGGTCTCCTGCTCTGTACAGCCTCAGGACATAGTGCCCAGTGTCCCAGCTGCTTCAGTTTCAGCTGTGGCTAAAAGGGGCCCAAGTACAGCTCAGGTCATGTCTTCAGAGGGTGCAAGCCCCAAGCCTTTGTGGCTTACACAGGTTGCTGAGGCTGCAGGTGCACAGATGTCAAGAATTAAGGTTTGGGAACCTTCACCTAGATTTCAGAGGATGTATGAAAATATCTGGATATCCTGGCAGAAGTCTACTGTAGGGGTGGACCCCTCATGGAGAATCTCTGCTAGGGCAGTGTGGAAGGGAAATATAGGGTTGGAGCCCCCACACAGAGTCCCCATTGTAGCACTCCCTAGTAGAGGTGTGAGAAGGAGGCCACCGTCCTCCAGACCCCAGGATGATAGATCCACCAACAGCTTCCACCATGTGCCTGGAAAAGCCACAGGCATTCAACACCAGCCATGAAAGCAGTTGGGAGGGGGACTGTACCCCGCAAAGCCACAGGGGCAAGCTACCCAAGGCTGTGAGAGCCCACCTTTTACATCAGCATGACCTAGATGTGCAGCAAGGAGTCAAAGGAGATCATTTTGGAACTTTAAGTTTTAATAACTGCCTTATTGGAGTTTGGACTTGCTTGGGGCCTGTGGCCCCTTTGTTTTGGCCAATTTCTTTTATTTGGTATATTTACCCAATGCCTACACCCCCATTGTACCTAGGAAGCAACTAACTTGCTTTTGATTTCATAGGCTCATAGTTGGAAGGGACTTGCCTTGTTTCAGATAAGACTTTGGACTTGGACTTTTGGGTTAATGCCAGAATGAGCTAAGACTTTGGGGGACTGTTGGAAAGGCATGATCATGTTTTGAAAAGTGAGAACATGAGATTTGGGAGGGGCAAAGGGCTGAATGACATGGTTTGGCTGTGTCCCCACTCAAATCTCATCTTGAATTGTAGTTCCCATAATTACCTTGTGTTGTGGGAGGGGCCCAGTGGGAGACAATTGAATCGTGGGGGTGGTTACCGTATGCTGTTATCATGATAGTGAGTGAGTTCTCACAAGATCTGATGGTTTTAAAAGGGACATTGCCCCCTTTGCTTGGTACTTCTCCTTCCTGCCACCATGTGAAGAAGGATGTGTTTGCTGCCCCTTCCACCATAATTGTAAGTTTCCTGAGGCCTCCCGAGCCATGCTGAACTGTAAGTCAATTAAATCTTTTTTTTATAAATTACTCAGTCTTGGTTATTTCTTCATAGCAGCATGATAATGGACTAATACAGATACTATAAGCCTAATTTTTTAGAAGAGCAAGCTGAGGCTCTGAGATGTTAAGCAGCTTTCCTTCTGTCACATAGTTGGCAAATGTAAGAGTCTGGATTGGAATTGAGTCAGTATGGTTACAAAACACTTGCTTTCATTTATTATTTATCCACTTACCAAAAAAAATGGAGTAACTAAAAGCCTCATAAACACTCATACGTGTCTAAAACACAAACTCACAAACCTGGTTTCCTTGGAAAATGTATCATGAGAATGTATCAAAAGGTATGAACCAGATTTGCTGTTGCTTTATGACATTGTTAATAATGGGATGGTAAGAGACAGGATCAATCAGGGTCTCAGCTTCATTTCCAGGTTTCAACAGTGATTCAAAGAGATGTCATAGGCCTTCCATCTTGCAAGAAATATTTGCTTAAGCAATACATTTATTATTCATTGGTCAGAGCTTGGAAAGCGGCAGGTACACAGGAGCCCTTGACAGTGGCAAAGCATGATCACATGTTTACCGCCAAGACATAGAGCCAAAGTGGGTGACTTCTCAGAGTTTGCTTTGAGAATAAAAGAGCTGATGTGCATAATCAGAAACCCTCTGTTATGGGGCATTCTAGTGCTCAGTGCCTTTGCACTCCTTAGCTCAGCTCTTACTGCTCAAAGACACCCTTTAGTGTTCTGCAGGGAGAAGTTGTGAAACCGTTTCTTTAAAAGTTACAATGTGCAAAAATCACAGTGACATTTCTATTGCATTTGCACTTTGCTTCAACTTCTGTTCTAGTCAAAATAAGATTTGACTTTGGAGATACAGAAATGCACAGAATTCATGTCCTTGAGCCAGTAGTTACAGTAGAAAGGTGTGTGTGTGTATATATATACATATATATGTGTATATATGCATATATATATATGATTGATGCAAAAATAATTGCAGTTTTTGCCATTGAAAATTATCTAGATAGATAAAAGCTTTTATATATATATGTACTACTTTATATATATGCCTTTTATCTAGATGAAATTTTTTTCCTTAGTGATAGTGTACTTTACAAATTTTTCTATCTATCTTCAGCTATCACTCACCCAAGACTTGAGGAATCCTTCTCTGAGTCAATTGTAAAAGCAATTGATAAGGCAAGATCCTAAAACTTCTGGGATTTTCCATCAATAAAGTAACTTTTCAGCCTTAGAGAGCAGAGCTTTTTCCTTCATCTTCGTCAGTTTTCACATTTCTTTGTCAAAAATGTAACTCTGTAAAATTAGGGCTAAATTCCTTGAGAAGAATTTAAAACATATAGGTTTCAAATATTCAACTAAGCCTCAAAGAAAGAAGAAAGAAACATGGGCTCACAGAGATGATTTTTTTTTTCTCCAGCCAGCATGGTCATCATTCCCTGCCAGGCATCTCAGCTTCAAAAGCTCTGCAGCATGTCTCTATCCTCTTTGACAACAGCTTCTGTACAATATAAAAATCCCATTATGCATATTAAGCAATGAGACTCACTGTTTCCCAAGGGGATCAGTTTGAATTAAGCTTTCTCATTGAGAGATATTTCCCGAAGGACCAGTTGGCATAATTCATGTTTCAAGGCTCCTATGCAATTTGGCCCTCTCCCCTTTATTAAAGGAAAAAGACTATTTAACTTGATTCACTTACATAATACATTTCACAGACTATAGCATATTTCAAAAATACAGGTTAAAAGCTAATCACAATAAAGTCATTTCTGAATTTTCCTTTCTTTCATTTTAAAAATACTTTTAAGTAGGAAAAGGATCCAAGCTGCTCAAGACTTCATTAAAATTTAAACGTTCTAATTTCTAATTAGATTTCTTCTGATCATGCTTTTACATGATAAAAGAAGAACATTATTTATCCAGATAATAAATAAAGGCCTTGCCATGGCTCCACAATCCCTGAGTCACATGAATCACTATTGTTAGACCATCGTGTTTTTTAAAACTGTGTGCACATATTTCTCAGATTATTTTTATTTTATTGTTCCACTGTCTTTATAAAATATGACTTACTTTATTCTATGCTGTTTGCATCTATGAACACATTTTCTTATTTACAAATTAGTACCAGATGTAGCCTATCAGCCTATCTCTGATTCAGAAAAATTTTGCTACCTCTAAGTGCCTGTGCCAGTTAATATGTCCTTGGGGTACAGTCCCTCTCTACCAGGCATTAGATTTAGCTTGTTCGTTTGAAGTTAAGTGATAGAGCAACCAATTGCATGTGTGTGTATATATGTGTGTGTGTGTGCTGTGTGTGTGTATATGTGTGTATGTATACATCTCAATGGCATATGGAGCTCATCCAACTGAGAAAAGACTGAAACTCCTAAGCAGCATCTGGAATAGCTGGCCGGCTCATGGAGCTTCGGTTTACAGCAGTCCCCTCTTCTACTTCCCCTGCTGAAACACTGTTACTCAGCTTCAATCACCTCCATGAGAGATTACTGAGTGCTTCCTAAATGTACACACACGCTCCCCAGAAATAATGTTACAATTCACACCCTGATAACGTTACAATGTTTCCATCCTTATTATGAAGCTATGCACCTTTATTTTACACAAGCAGATAAAACTGAAAGAGTTCAGGAAATGTCACCACAAACAGCCTCCTTTGATAGATACTCCAAAAGGAATGAAATGTTCTAGAATCCTCTCCCTGAGAATCTCATTAACCAGGTAAGATTAAACTCCTATCACAGGAGAGAAGACTGGAGGTTGACCCCACTCCAGACAGACTTTGTCTCAGCTATCGCCTGTTCTTCTGAGGGATCATTTCTCTTTGCCCAAAATCATTTACTCTCCCCTAAGTTGCCTACATCCTCCTCCCCTCTCCCCTATGAAGAGGGTATATAAGCTGCTAGAGCTCACAGTGTTATTGAGCACTCACTTTTCTTTCCTATGGTGTCCTTCAGCATGTAAAAATTTGCATATCTTTTTTCCTGTTGATGTGCCTGTTGTCAGTTTGTTTCATAGACTCAGTTATTGAACCCTCCGAGGATAGACGGAAGGTTTTCCCTTTTCTACATAACTTTACAGACATTTATTAGATAACCACATGATAAAAGTCAAAGCTTTGGGGAACATGTGGATGAAAAGGGCAGAGAAAGACCGCAGTGAGAGACCAGCCGCTTTCTCTTAAAAGTTCACAGCAGGTTACGCCCACAGTGGTGAAGGGCTGTAGGGGGGAGAGCTGTAAATCCTCCTTTCATGAAAAGGGCCTTAGGAAGCTGAATCGACAATGGGCAAAATGAAAAAAAAATGCAAGTGACCAAAAAGAAATCAATGGACAATAGAAAGAGAATGAATGAGAGTAGCAGGAGAATACATACAAAAAAATAAAGGAAGAAGAAGAGGTAGGAAATAGGCACATATTATGTTCCCCAAGTTTAAAATATACAAGCAAACAAAAAACTACCTTAGAAGCAGGGTGTCCCAGGATCAACAGCCTGTAAAATCTCTGACTGCAATGAGGGAAACTCTACTTATTGAAGTCTAGAAAAACTATACAATGTTTAAGTCTTGATTTAGTGCCCCTTCCATCTACCCTTCAATAGTCTCTCCTGCATCTCGTTACCTCTAAATGTCCATGCCTTCCTCCTGAACTGCTCTTGTTCTATTCCAAGGAATGCAATAGACAAACTCAGGATTGCATGACACTCACGGGTACAAGGCATTTGGAGAAAGAATTTTTCCACAATAAAACTATTAACAATGTATTTCCTGTCAATGAAAAGAAGAAAATTCTTATTTCCTAAGCAATTTGGGTTTCTCATAAGGCCCTTTGAAAATTAGGTCTTATTAAAATAAATCTCTGACCTTGGAAGAGCTTGAGTATGCTTACCTCTGTCATAGTAACATACCCTGAGATATGCTGCATTCCCTGTGGTCTTCATTGATAATGGATGCTCTCATTAGAAGAAGGACATTGATCAAGGCAGAGATGACTCGTAGCAGATTTGTGGTCACTTTCTTCTAAACAACAGCCTGGTTGGAGGGTATTATCATAAAAACTAAAAAATTTAAAAAAGCACTTTGGGAGGCTGAGACGGGTGGATCACAGGGTCAGGAGATCGAGACTATCCTGGCTAACACGATGAAACCCCATCTCTACTAAAAATACAAAAAATTAGCCAGGCGTGGTGGCGGGTGCCTGTAGTCCCAGCTACTACTCGGGAGGCTGAGGCAGGAGAATGGTGTGAACCCGGGAGGCAGAGCTTGCAGTGAGCTGAGATCGTGCCACTGCACTCCAGCCTGGGTGACTGAGTGAGACTCTGTCTCAAAAAAAAAAATAAATAAATAAAGTAAAAAATAAAATAAAAAAAAATAAAAATAACTCCCAAACTAATACTTTTATTTTCTTTTTAGCCATTGTAAACTAAGATTAGGTGGTGGTTGAAAGATTTAAAAAATGAAAATACATGCTGTAACATATATTATATACAAATTATATGGAGAATCAGAGAACAAAAATATTATTAATTTCCTACCCATTTCCCACCAATCTATTCTGCTATTTGCCATTGTGTCCTTTCCTATGCTACAACCACATAAGAAGACAAAGCAAAGAGATTGAATTGAGATTTAAGAAACTAAAATCAAGATTCTATGTCTTAAAAAGGTTTAGAAATATATTGAATAAAATGTTCATAGCAGTTAATTTTAGGAAATTTGATCATAGAAGATTTGTAATTTACTATTTATGTCTATCTCAATTTTAAGTTTTCTTCAAGTAACACTTATTACTGGATAAAAAGATACTGAAAAATATTTGGGTCCAACACAGTAGCTGCCATACCTGTAATCCCAGCACTTTGGGAGGCCAAGAGGATTCACTTGAGCCCAGGAGTTCAAGTCCAGCCTGGGCAACATAGGGAGACCTGTTTCTACCAAAAAAAATTATTACTAGCTAAAATTTATAGTTTGGAAATGCTCTCCTTTAAATGAAGAAATAGATAAATTCTAATTCATTTCTTTAATTTAAAATTTGAGAAAGTTATTTTCCAGTAAATAATTAAAAGTATTAGCTATTGGAATTTAATTCTCATTATAAAGGCATCTGGAATTGAATCTTGACTGTTATAATTATTACAACTATTTTTAAAAGCACATTTTTAGCACTCAAGTTTTCATCATGCTTTACAGATTTAGTAAGCTATTGGGCTATATTTACCTTCCGAGTAGTTTTAGAGTAATTGTTCCCAAATTTCTCTCATGAGAGGGATCATAGAACATGAGGGAAAGGAGAGCTTATTGAAACAAATAGATAAACAGATTGTCAGGATTTCCAAGTGAAGCAGTTAGAAATTTGCTTTGTCTTGTTTTAATACACTTCAGTTGATTCATATCAGAGATATTGGGAAACCTATTTTAGAGTGCAATTTTTCTAATGTTAAGCAATTTTCTAAGTGTAGTCACAATTAATGCCTATGGAACAATGGCCAGCCTTTAGAAATCTTCCTGGTGATGAATAATGGAGTTATTGCATTCCTGAAGTACAGGAGTACATTTTTACTCATTCTTTTTTTTTTTTTGGAACTCCAGTATTGTTTTTACTCTATCTATACTTTCTAAAGCTAACACAAGCAGCTCTAAGCAAAGAAACTAACTGCCCTTTCTTTCTTAGTATTACTCCTGATTTCACTGATGTGTAAATTCAAGCAAATATTAGAAAAACACAGTTGTTCCATAGGTCTTATCCTGCACTTTCCATTCATGAACCAATGTAATCAACAAGAATATTAGCCCAGGAATATTATGCCTAATTGGTTTGAAATGTTGTGCCCTCTTTTAGAGATGTACATATATAATTTTTATAAGGTCCACTTGGGCTATGTATATGTAGCAGAAGACAGCTTTAATATGAATACAACCACAACTACAAAATCAATCCTCGTGGCCAAGTAATTAACCAGATAATTCCTTTAGCGTGACATCAGTCAAATGGTTGTTTGAATGTCCCAAATTTTGCAACTGATTCATTTTTATGATGTGGAAGATGAGAATGAAATAATTCCCTGTGGGTAAAAAGGCCTACATCACTGGCGCTTCCTATGTTGTAGGCGAGAGTTAGGTCAGGTGTCTGAGATACGATTGTTGTTGGGCAATTATCAATCTGGCAGGATTCATTTCTTCATCCACTGAGGGCTGTTCCTATATTTGGAAATCCTCACTCTCATCTTCATTAGTGAATTCTAAAGCATTGAGTGAAAATAGCCTGCAATACCCCTATTTACAGCTTTATAGAAGTGTTAAAATATGCAAGAAATGGGAGTCTTAAAGAGGAAAGCCAAACGGATTCTACAACTAAATATGGGAGAGATGTTTTATGATACTGTTGACTTCTTTTTAAAGAATACATTAAATTATCTTTGGAGGCTGCATTTGCTCAGCAATGATTTAAAGATACTTAGCTCACATTGATGAAATGAATACTTTCCCCAGTGGTGTAGAACAATTTGATAGAGGACCATATGTCCTATAATTCGTGGGCATAATAGAGCCTGAATTAAGGGGCTACAGAAGCCCTAAGTAAGTGCCGCTTCTCACATCCTTGCTTTGTGGGGGCATGTAATCTTTTCTTAGCGTATGTTTTATTTTGTTATCTCAACTGGAGTTTCTTCCTTTTCTTGGAGGTCATTTAATGTGGGAATTTGACACTCAGTCAGTGCTTAATTTCACTTTCATATTTTTATCATTGACTTTAGTTGAATTCCTTTACAAAGCTACTGAAACCTTGGTCTTTTTGCCACCTAAGAAAAAGAATAAAGCTCTACTGCCACATGGGATGTTTAAAATTATTAATTACACCTTTCCTGACAGTCTACTCAGTCAACGCTCCCTCCAGCTGGAGAAGTGTGTTCTTATTGAATGCTCAACTGCAAGCAATTGCGAACAAGATCACCATCTCCAACAGCATTTCAGTAAAAAATAACCAAAACCATAGTAAATATAAATGCCATGAAAAATGACCCTTGGCACATGCTAACAGATCATTCTTAGTAAGTAAACATCGGAGAGTAAGCAACAACCTGCCAATTCTTATCTTCCTCGTTGGGGAAAAGGACAAGTGATTTACGTTTTTATGTTTTTAAACTTTCAGGTGTCTTCCTTGGCAAAAAGAATATAAAATCACTAGGATGATCTTTCTCTTTGACGGCTTTGTGGCTCAGTGAGGGAACAAGCATATACGTTATTTAAATACAAATGGATTAATAAATCCACATATCGGGCTGGAGCTCAGTGTGAGGCAAGCAGCTGTTTTAAATCCCACCCTCTTCTTCCCAATAGTTTATAGTAGAAAATCTGAGAGACTGCATACCACCAGGTATAGCCATAATGTAGTCCTATTAGAACCATAGCTTCATTGTCGGAAATTTCATTTAGATGTCCATAAAACCATCCTAATACAAAGAACGAACTGTAATAGCTTATAATTATGAGAGTGCATAAAGTATGCCTCACAACCTATTACAAAGCCATAATTTTAGCATAAAACCATAAACCAGGAGAACAAAACTTGAGGACTTCAAAATAAAATTACAGCTTTTGTAAAGGCTCAATAGAGCATACCTTTTCTCTCCACAATAAATGATTGTCTCGTCTGCCTCCCACACGCACAACGAGGGTGGATTTCTGATTTTTCAGACTTTACACTTCAGCATGTTCCCAAAGGTATCTTACAACTAGAGCACTAATACATTTTCAAAAGGGATTTCAATGTCCATTAGAATGAGATCTGGTTCAGGTGGAAAGACAGTATTCACTCACGTCAAAATGGGGAAATTAGCAGGAAAGGCTTTTGTGCTTTGTCTGCTTAAAAAACCCCCTCCTGTCATGAGGAAGAAGAAATGCCTGTTTTGATCATCAAACCAATGCAATTAGGACTGAATGAGATTTATCAGTCTTTATGTGAGCAGAAGGAAATGAACATTTAAGAAATGTATTTTATGAAAATAAGGATAGTTTCAAGGCCAGAATATTTAACTCTTTGTCAGCTTTCTTGATATATTTTTAGGGTTTTGTGAAAGCACTCTAATTTTTTTCTCACAGATGAAATACAATTTGCCTGACATCAACAAGCCAAAGCGACTTTTATGCCTAATTATATATTAAACACGCACACACACACACTCCTTCTAATTTAGAAAGTCAAAATATGTGAGCTTCAACATGTACTTTTAAAATGTCATTTGTTATTATGCTTATGTGAATAATATCATACACAAAGAACAAACTTAAAATCCCCTATAATTCCATCACAAAGACATAACTCTGTTTAATATTTTGGAGTATTTCTTTTGAGTATATATTTTCAAAACATTGTTAAGCTCTCTATATAGTTTTATATAATTTATTATTCATAAAACAACATTGTAATCATTTTTATATTGTTAGATATCTAACATACTATTTAATGGTTACGTAAAACCCTATTATATAAATTGACTATAATTTATTTAATCCTTCTTATGTACAAACATTTAAATTATTGTCTACAACTGTTATTGGTACATGTAGACACATATATAGGTATATACATATGTATATAAAAGCTTTACTTCTAATATCAGAAAATTATAAACAATAATCTTAATGTTCATATAATCTAAATCTGTCTACTGTATTATTTTGGGGTCAATTTTTATATTTATTTTTCTTTATTTATATGTATTTTTTATTTTTTCTGAGACAGGGTCTCACTCTGTCACCCAGGTTGCAGTGCAGTGGTGTGATCTTGATCTCAGCTCACTGAAACCTCTTCTTTCCAGGCTCAAGCGATCCTTCCACCTCAGATTCCGAGTAGTTGGGAGCACAGGCATGCAACAAAAATTTTTTGTATTTTTGGTAGAGATGGGGTCTCATCATGTTGTCCAGGCTGGTCTCAAGCTCTTGAGCTCGGGTGATCCATCTGCCTCAGCCTTCCAAAGTGCTGGGATTACAGGCATGAGCTACCGTGCTTGGCCTTGGAGTCAATTTTTAGAAGTGGAGCAAAGGATAGGAACATATTTTTAGGGATTTATATAAACTATTCAATTACAATGAGAAATTTGGAGTGTTTTGTTTATCACATTGTTTTTCGAGGATGATGAGTTAGACATAAGAAATAATAGAATTTTCTTTATAAAACTTGATATAATGGTACTGTATATTGACAATTGCTTTAGAATCCTTTCCATTCTCTGCTGTCTGCAGTAGAAACCACACCTTTGCTCTTATCATATGAGGTTCATATGGCCAGTATCTGAGGAGAGGGCCAGGCCACCCATGGTGGGAATGCAGAGAAGACCTAAGTGCATGAGTATGAGGGGAGATAGGTTTATAAGTGGGGGCAGGCGAAAGTTAAGGGAATTCACACGTAATAGTTTCTATTCTCTCTTGTAAGAGGCTTGAAGTGTAAATGTCTGGAATCGTCCATGTAGGGAAGTAGAAAACCAGACAGAGAACATGTCAGTGACAAACTGTATTAGTCAGGGTTCTTCAAAGACACAGAATCAATGGGATATAAATAGACAGAATGAAGTAAATTTATGATGAAGGATTGGTTCACACAGTTACGGAGGCTGTCTTTAGCCTCCATCATCTGCCCATAATCTGATTAAGTCCCATAATCTGCCGCCTGTAAGCTGGAGCCCCGGAAAAGCCAGTCTGAGTCCAAAGGTCTGAGAACTGGGAGTGCTGCTGTCCAAGGACAGAAGAGGGATGTCTGAACTCAAGCAGAGAGCAGATCTGCCCTTCCTCTACCATTTTGTTTTGTTTAGGCCCTCAATGGGTGAGATGAAGCCCACCCACATTGAGGAGAACAGTGTTCTTTACTCATCTACTGATTCAAATGCTCATCTTCTCCAGGAACACCCAGAAATAATGGTTTATCAGCTACCCAGGTATTCCTTAGCCCAATCAAGTTGTCATATAAAATTAACCATTGTATAAAACTTGCCAAGCAGCACTGAGGTTCAAGCTGAAGTTCAAAACCATACTATTGTAATAGCATCCACACAATTATATTTTCTCTGGTGGTGATTGGCTACTCATGTGCAGGATGGATTCAATTATTTAGGTTTGGGAAACTGCAGAGAATATGTGATAGAAGGCCAAGGTCAGCAGGGCTCAGTAAATTGGTGAGAGGAAACTTGACACAAAGGGGGATAGGGCCTAGGTCGAATAAGGAACAAAGTAAGAATACAATGGACTCAGTGAAGAGAGAGTGAAGGGCCAAGGGATGCAGATGGCTGGACGAAACCCATGAGCAAGTGCTATAAGAATGAGGATGTGACAGCACTGTCAATCATATTTCACCGCTATAAATCATTACATCACAGTGTGGATGAAGGGTTGTATCGTAATAGCTTAGAAGTGGAGAATGCAGTGTGTTAATTAGATTATACATTTCTTCAGTCAACAAATAATTGATGAACGTTCACCATGTGCTAGGCACTGCTCTGGGCCCTAGGGATAAAAAGGTAAACAAAAACCAATACATTCCTTGCCTTCATAGAGCTGTAGTCTAGCAGAACAAGGGAAGATAAAACAATAAACAGAATAAATACGTAAAATATGCATCTGACCTAAGAGATGGCAGCTGGTAACAAGAAAGCAAAGAGAAAATTAGAAGGATTAAGTAAGAGGTAGTTTGCAGTTTTAAGTAGCATGGACAGGCAAGAAGAATAGGAAAACTTGATTAGCATGATGTGAAAGAAGAGGTGATGCCATATAAGCAGGCTCCAACTCATGAATGCCTTGAATGTGTGGCTTTCCAAGTTGTCATCTGGATTTTGATTAGTTGGAACTCAGAGGTTTTTTTCCCCAAGGAGTAAGATGACTGATTGTGATTGGAGACCTAGTCAATCCTCATCCCATTCCCCAGAGCTTCCTTGACTCATAATGTGTTGGAAATACCACCTTTTGTAACCCTGGGCCTCAAGTCCTTTCCAGTTTCTCTGGCCATCAAGTCTAGAGGTTTCTTGAGTGCTGAGGAAAGAAAGAAGTTCGGTGAATGGTTGGGGCTGGGCATTTCTTATTATGTTATGCCAGAAGAAGCCATAGTCAGCAGAAAAGTCAAAAAAGGAAGGTAGGAGGTAGAGAATCTTGGCAGCAGTGGCACCCTTTGGAAGACTGCCCTATTGTTTTCCCCCAAAATCCACTGCTCAGGACCTTTCAGTTAGGAAGGACATAAGCCAGACCACTAGTCATGCTGTGGTGTTTGTCATATTCAGTATCATTTCTGCAACAAATAATGATTGAACACCTACGGGCACCTCTTCAGATGATCAGTGAACAACAGGCAAAATTCTTGCCATGTGAGCTTACATTCTACCAGGGTAGACAGGGAAATAAATAGGCAACAGAATAAATAAATTATATAGGCTCTGATGAAAGAACAATGGGTTAGGTAGTCATAAGATCTAGTGAGTGTCCTGAAACTTCATTTATCCTAAAGGACCTGAGCTTTTTCAGTTTTCACCACTTGAAGTTATTTTTTCATGTCTATAAATGTAGTAGAGAAAGATAGTTTCTGGAGATGTTACCTATATGTAAGAGGGTGGATCTGTATATTTTGAATTGAGTTTTCATCCTAAACTTAAAAAGTGATTTTGAGTCTGAGGATTCTGAAGAGCAGTTTTGGCTGTTTTTACATGCTCTGGATGCCCATGAAAAGAATTAAGATGGTTTAATACCTATTTTCAACTTCTAATCACTCCCTGGATTGAGAGAAGAAAGCAAATGCCAAGATGCATGGCTTCGACACAATTATAGCAAACGTGTCATAATCACTACATTTTCCCAATGGTTTTATTACTTTAAATGTGGTCCCCTTTTCCAGAAAAGCAGAATTTATGAGTTATGGCAGTTCACCCAGTAATTTGTAAACAGCGCTTAAATCCCTAGTTGGCCAGTCCGTACCTGAAGGAACTGTTCAGTTCTACAAAGTACATAATTGCGGTATAAATTTATTTTTTCACTTTCTACAGCACAAATGAACCACATATAATAATTATTGTATTTTTTTAAATAATACCACCGCTCAGAAGGAAATTTTATCTGTTGAATTCCCTTCTGAGAGGTAGGTATTTTAGAATATGCATGCAAAACAGGATAAGCAGAGGAAATCTTAACACCAATCAAAATATCTCAGCAATGGCATAGGAATTCTTTTTAAACCAAAGTATTTATGTGTCTCAATATTCTGAAGAATAGTTTTCAATGTAAATGAGCTCTTCAGAGTGAAAATTTCTGAGAAACTGCACATAAGATTTCAAATAGCTGATTACATCAATCCAAGGGAAATTTCATCTGCTCACAGATATAGCTATGGGTTGTATTTGCAAGACAGAACTTAGCTGAACTTGCATGGCTGTTTCCTGGCTCTCTTTTTATCCTCTAATTTCTTCTAGTTTTATTAGCTTCTCTTCCTCAGCCTGCTCCATAATATTGATATTTCCTGGGTTTGTTTGCTTATTTATTTATTTTACCACTCTCTCTTTCCTATTCACAATTCTTTTGTGATTTCATTTACCATCATGACATTCATAGCCACTGTATCTTTAGCCTACAGTTTTGTCCTATGGGACATGAGGGAACTTCAAAAAATTCATTAAAAATGAAATTAAAAGATAAAATAAAAATATAAACTTTATTTCTCATCATATCATTCAACAAGTTTAAGACAGTTTTGTAAGCAATGATAGCAGCCATTTAGTCTATCTCTAAAGAACTGAGATTCCTGGGAATTTAACCATGTCAATGCATTCTTTCTCTCATTACTAGCTGAAGAAAAATGGGTTCCCCTTAAAGATTCTCTAAGATTAAGAAACAAAAAGAAGTCAGAAGGAGGCAAATGAGGACTGTAAGGTGGATGCCTAATGGTTTCCCATCAAAACTTTCACAAAGTTGCCCTTGTTTGATGAGAGGAATGAGCAGGAGCACTCTTGTAATGGAGGAGGACTCTCTGGTGATGTTTTCCCAGGTGCTTTTCTGCGAAAGCTTTGGCCAACTTTCTTGAAACACTCTCATAATAAGCAGATGTTATCATTTTGGCCCTCCAGAAAATCGACAAGCAAAACGCCTTCAGCATCCCCAAAAAACTGTTGCCATAACCTTAGCTCTTGAGCAGTTTGCTTTTACTTTGACTTGACCACATCCACCTCTTGGTAGCCATTGCTTTGATTGTGCTTTGTCTTCAGGATCATACTGGTGAAGCCGTGTTTCAACTCCTATTAAATTCTTCAAATAAATGCTTCAAGATCTTGATCCCACTTGCTTAAAATTTCCATTGAGAGCTCTATTCTTGTCTATAGCTGATCTGGGCACAACAGTTTTGGCACCCATCAACTGGAAAATTTGCTCCATTTTAATTTTTAACTCAGAAAAGTGTAAGCTGAACAAATTGAGATGTCTATGGTGTTGGCTATTGTTTCTGCTGTTAACTGTTGATCGCCATCAATTAGAACACAAACCAGATGAATTTTTTCCTTGCAAATTGATGTGGATGGTCTACCGCTAGAGGCTTCATCTTCAACATCATCTCATACCATCTTAAAATGAGTTATCCATTTGTAAACTGCTTATTTCTTTGGGGCATTGTCCCATAAACTTCTTGTAAAGCATCAGTGATTTTCATCATTCTTGCACCTAAGCTCCATCATAAATTTGATGTTTGTTCTTCTTTCAATTTTAGCAGAATTTATGTTGCTTATATAGGAGCTCTTTTCGAACTGATGTCTTCTTCTTAGTGCCTCAAACTAGATTGTGTTCAGATTTGTTATAATAAGTTAATGTGAGTTTATTTTGGTGCAAAAAATTGAAATGCTTGCATACTTCTTTCTCATAATAAGCACTTTCCATGAACTCTCTGAACGACCCTTGTAATTTAAACTGCATTTGGATTTCTACCTAAAGTAGAGTAACAAAATATCCCAGTTTGCCTGAAACTCCCAGTTCTGCATCCTGGGAAAGTTTCTCTTCCAGATGTGAAGAATCCAGGCTTTGGGGGATGGGCATGGAAGTCTGGGAGAAAGGTACAAAACCCATCAGCACCTTCAAACATAGGGGCTGAAGGCAACGCTATTTTTAGTGTCAAATTGATAATGGCATACATTATCCACCTTCCATTGCTGCAGTCACTGTTTTTCCCCAACCACTGGCACTGGCAACTGTAATTTGGGGCTAACAATAATAGCTAATTAACTGTTGATTTTCTTCAAGTGGTGCATCCTAAACAGGCAACTTAAGTAGATTGCAATCATGATTATTAACAATCTGTCTTTGAGTTGGCCAGTAGATTAACTTTTGAGTTGTATTAAGATAGAGAAGTTTTAAGTTGTTAAATGTTAAATATCATAAATATCACTTTAAGAGAGATATGCCATTGACTTTACCCCACGGATATCAATGATATATTTAAATACGGAAAAAAGTTCTCAGAGAATTGGGAGAGAATAACTTCTATCCATTGGAGATGTATTTGTGGATATGCTAGTATTGGAATAGGGTTAGTTTATTTGCCTCACTCGATTTTGGATGAAAACAAATGGGATCTGATTTTCCATGAGATTAATATATTCCTTTAACTACATCCTAGTTCTGTGTGACTGCAAGCCTCAGAAGATCAAAATGGCAACTATTTAACCAGCAATGTCTGTGGTTAATTTTCATGATGAACAAGACCAATGTGAAAAAATGCCGTGGAAAATGGTATTATGTTTAATGGTTTAGATTTAGAAGTATTTCCATTTAAGTAGCATGTGGCATTGAACTTAATTTATATAAAAATATGAGTGAAACTTATGTTTTACTTCTACAGGTGGTTACGTTTTGACTGAGGGAGATGTTTTGCAGTGCTGTTCCTTGGCGACTTGCTACTACTAAATGAATATCTGCCATATATTTCGAGATTTTTCTATGCTTTGATTTACCATGGATGGTTTGTGTACATAATTTTCAAATTCTAAATACCAACATAGGAGAGGCTTATCCAGAGGGGTGCTGGTAAATATTTAAGAACCAGCTCTCAAAACTCTATGTGTGTTTATATACAAATTTATTTTAAATTTTACTGATATTAGAATGTATACCAAAAACTTATAAATAATAATAAAATACACAATACTATTTATCATAAATTCTATATAGCCAATTGAGTCTTGTTATATTCTAGCTATATGAACACTTTTTCCTGATTTTTGCTAAATTTGTATATCTATATCCAGCTTATAGTTGAAATTTGAACGTAGTTTTATAAAGTTGCATCCTAATCCACTAATTTTTTTCCAAAAAATTGTTGTAATTAAATTTGTGAGCTACTTTAAAACTATTTCTCATTCTTATGCAAATTATATTCATTAAACTAAAACCTCTTTTAGCTTCAGCACTTGACATGGTGCACTTTTAAGTTAAATCTGAATTATTAACATTTTCTTCATCATTTTCTTAAGTGATGAAGAACATGTTTTGTTTTGAAGAAAAGGATTGTTATGCTTGACAATCACATCAACCTCTGTTAGTGTTTATAGATGTAGATTTACAAGGGGTAAATATTCCCATGATTGCCAGTTACCATTTACTAACATAATGTCACTCAGTGCAGTTAAAAGAGACGTACAGTAGCACATCATTGTATGACATTTTTAGTATATGGATATAGTAGATGTAAAATTGTAAGGCATAGGTAATAGCAAAATACAGTAAAATAATTAGTTTTACTATTATATTTACTATGTATTTTTTATACTTACTTTTATTTTAATATAAGATATTTAATTGTAAGTTTGTGTAATTCAATTTTTTCATAATGGCTGTGTTTAACAATAGGCTTGCAACATTCCTGAAAATTTAACAGTTGGTTCTTGTGAGCCAATACAAACTTGCTCCAGAACATCATTGGCCTAATCTGAAGAGGCTTATTTAATCTGAAGAGGCTTATAAATAAAAATGCCCCACTTCCAAGCACCTCCATCACTACCACTTCATCCAGGTTACTGGCCTTCCTTTCTAGAATTATGGCTTAGCCTCCACTCTGTCCTTCTGGCTCCCAGTTTGACCCGTTGGTCCACTTCCCACACTATAGACAGAGTGATCCTTTTAATGGATATACTGGATCATAGCACTTTTCTTTTCTTTTCTTTTTGAGACAGGGTCTTACTCTCTTCCCCAGGGTGGAGTGCAGTGGCACAATCACAGCTCACTGCAGCCTTGACTCCAGTGATTCTCCCACCTCAGCCTCCTGGGTAGTTGGGACTATAGCCACGTGACACCATGCCTGGCTAATTTTTTTGTTTTTGCAGAGATAGGGTTTCACCATGTTGCCCGAACTAGTCTTGAACTCTTGGGCTCAAGAGATCCACCCACCTGGGCCTCCCAAAGTTCTCGGATTACAGGCATGAGCCACTGAGCCCAGCCTCCTTTTATCAAAGTTCTTTATTGGCTTCCTTTCTTACTCAGAATTGAACTCAACATTCTTGTCGCCATTGCCTCTTTGACATAGCTCTAATGACCTCTGCTCCTGTTTTCTACTAATTCCCCACCATTTTGCTCTCATCTCTTTTGCCTTCTTGGGATTCTTCTCACACATCAGAGAACCTGCCTTAGTGCACTTCGTGCTTTGCTTTCTTGGCCTGGCATGCAGGGACCTCCAACTTGTACACTCCTTAAATTGCCTGCTCTCCAACCTAATGTTACCTTCTCAAAGAGACGTCCCTGCCTATCCAAGTCAGAACACACTCAAAAACTCTACACTGCCGGTTTTCTTTCCCCATACTCTACATCTCATTGATCTTCATAGCATGGTTCAGAACCTACCATGTTACATATTCATTTTTTTTTATTTTCCATCTCCCCAATAAGAACATAGATTTCATGAAAGAAAGGACTTTGCTTTATTCATCGTGGATCTCCAGAGCCTAAAAAACTATCTGACATAGATAACTGATAAATACTCATTAAATTCATGCATGGATCCTTATTAGAATTGACTCTGAAATGTGTTCACTTTAGGTGAATTCCATCACTGTTTCTCTCAGCATAAGGGTGGTTCAGTGGCAAGAAGGTGTCAAGTCCGACTCATAAAGTGAGGCTGTGTTCATTCAGAGGGATACTGCTTTCTAATTCTCACAAAGGCACAATATGAGCTGGTGACAGTCCTAATTTCATCCTATTGAAGGATATAATTTTATGTCTTTAATGTCTTCCTCATTGCACCCCAAATCTTCTAGTGGCTTAGAACAACTTATATATGCTAGTCTCTTCTCTCGGGGACACGTGGATATGACTAAGTAACCATATCATACTTGTATGCAGGGTGAATCTGTAGGTAACCAAAAGTTGAAAACATCAGCTGGGCACGGTTGCTCACAACTGTAATCCCAGCACTTTGGGAGGTCGAGGTGGGTGGATCACCTAAGGTCAGGAGTTTGAGACCAGCCTGACCAATATGGCAAAACCCCGTCTCTATTAAAATTACAAAAATTAGCCGGGCATGGTAGCGTGCACCTGTAGTCCCAGCTACTTGGGAGGCTGATCACTCCACTGCACTCCAGCCTGGGCAACAGAGCGAGACTCCGTCTCAAAAAAGAAAAAAAAAATTGAAAACATATTTGAAGAGATTGGTACATTGCCAATACTAAAGAAAGGGAATAAGTGAAAGAAGTTAAGGAAGGTCATAACATATAAAGAATATTAAGTGAAATATAAAAAGAAATCAAGCCAAATATTTTTCCCTAGCATGACCCCAAGACAAAATTAAGCCTAAAGACATAGAAAGCAATTAAAACTCATTGTAGTGACTGTGCTCATAGAATATTTGTAAACAGCTTATTTCCTTAGGCCTCAGTTTCATTACCTGTGAAGCAGGCATTGTAGTATTGATCTCCTCAGAAAGAGTTATAAAAATCAGATACTGTCTGAAAACTGATATTATTATTATTATTATTATTATTATTATTATTTTTGAGATAGAGTTTCTCTTTGCTGCCTGGGCTGGAGAGCAGTGGTACAATCACAGCTCACAGCAGCCTCAACAGCCTGGACTCAAGTGATTCTCCAACTTCAGCTTCCCAAGTAGCTGGGACCACAGGTGCGTGCTACCACCTGGCTAACTTTTTTTATATTTGTAGAGACAAGGTGTCACTATGGTGGCCAGGCTGGTTTGGAACTCCTGACTTCAAGTGATCCTTCCTCCTCGGCCTCCCAAAGTGCTGGGATTATAGGCATGAGCCACTGTACCTGGCCCTGAAAATTAGTATTATTAACCTTAAGGATATGTTTCATAAATTCACTTAAATATTTATTAAGTGGGCATTTTTATGAAAGGGAAAGTTTACTTAAGACTTTAACAATGCTTGTTTTGGTCTTGACGTTTTCTTTTTCTTTTTTTTTTTTTGAGATGGAGTCTTGCTCTGTCGCCCAGGCTGTAGTGCAATGGTATGATCTTGGCTCACTGCAACCTCTGCCTCCCGGGTTCAAGCAATTCTCCTGCCTCAGTCTCCCAAGTAGCTGGTATTAGGAGCCCACCACCATGCCTGACTGATTTTTGTATTTTTTAGTAGAGATGGAGTTTCACCATGTTGGTCAGGCTGGTCTCGAACTCCTGACCTCAGGTAATACACCCACCTTGGCCTTCCAGAGTGCTGGGATTACAGGCGTGAAAAACCACGCTCAACCCAATATTTTCATTATTAACAATTATTTCTTAAAGATCGCTTAAGAAAATGTGAGTTGTTTTTCAGAGAATAAGTATGTTCATACTTCTAGATGTATCCTCCATTTATGTTTTACCCACAATATGAAAGTCACCTATGCTTAACAATTTCCAAAGACAGCTTGATGTTTCCAAGAAGTCCCCTTTTAAGTGTGGCCTGTAAGACCTCACCCAGGTGGCTTATCTGATGGTCTTGGCAAGACTCTGGCCTGGGCAGTAATTCTGGCTCTAACATTTCTGCTTGAAGCACAAAGAAACTGTAGGCTCATTTCCCAGAGGATGGGGGAAGTTGTAGCTCTAACTGTTTAAAATTGGATTTTATTGGGTAATGTTTCAAAGCGCTCACTTTGCATTTCTGCTAACAAAGCTGAACATTCAGCCAAAATATTGGAAAGGAAATACTCAGGCAGAATGAAACGACAGAGGAGGCTTGAAAAGTGGGGAGCCAAGCCAAGAATGACAAAATAAAAGGGGCACATTCCAGAAGGAGACGTGAAAGAGAAAACTGTTTTTAGCACATCAGTTAGAGCCTTCTTTTCCCACATCCATATCCAAACCTTGGGAATAACTAATGTTTTAGTTGGGTTTTTAGCTTTTCTTCTCATATACTCACTTCAGATCTCATGCTAACACATTAAAGAAGGCTTTGCTGGCCCATCTGGGGCAACCCAAGCCTTTAATTCAAGTTGGCTTTTACCGTTTCATGGCAGGTGCCAAGGATGGAGGTCACGTGAAGGTTTTCTACCCTCCATTCCGGAAACATGAAATAAAATTACTTTAGCATCGATGCAATGAACAAATATTCCTGTCAGATGCGATCATCATCTGAAAGTCAAGTCTGGGAAGTATTTTACATCCTATAACATGACTTTGAGGGTGAGCACATGTATTTGTTTATCTCCCGTGAAGGCAATTTTATTTATACTCTATTGATTATTTTAGTGAACTCTTCTGCTCCTTGAAAAACTCCATTTATTTGATTATAGGAAGCAAATCTCCCCCACACTACCTGAGTGGATTATTTAGAAATGGCTGAGAGCAACCACAGAGACAGCTCAAGAAGCTAGTCTACAAAGGCAGGTCAGGAGGCAGCATAGAACTGAATGGAAGTGCGTCGCACCGGGCAGCCAGAGAGGTTTGGATGAACTGACTTCAGTGAGGTTTCCAACATGGGAAATTTTGCTGATAGTGATTCACTTCTGTTCCTAATTCTCCCACCTTATCTGTTTGTGTGGGGTGTGTGTATGTGTGCTCACGAACCCTCATATGTGTATATTCGTGCATTTCTCTTATAAAGCCATCTTTAATAATTACAGCCGTCTTCCCACCTTTGAGAAGATTCCAAACTACATTCAGAAGAAGCAAACAGTTTTTGAGGTGTTACCTCCATCATACCAAGAAGATGGATTTCAAATCTTTTTGCAGTCACTTGGAGAGAGTTTACTTGTTTTGCAAGTCTCTTGCACTGCTAAATATCCCACAGAAATAAAACTCGAAAGGGTAAAAAGCAGAAATGATCCTTTGTGCTTAAGACACTGAAGAAAATAAGTTGTATGAAAACAATAAATGATTAATTTGAAAACAAAGCAACGACTTTTTCTTTTTCTCTTAGATATGGTAACGTCTCCAAGTGGTTTCTGTGGAGGAACTATATTTCAGAGAATATGAATTCACAGATTGTACAAGGTGATTATTTTTAATGCATCTATCTATCTTGAATTATCATAAAGTCATAGAATGTAAAAGGAACTTGATTATCTAGTAAAGTTCTTATTCTTTATTTTGCTCCTTTTAGAAACAAAACCACTTGTCATTTACTAAAATATCTTCAGATAAAGAAACTAGATATTGCTCTTGGAAACAATAATGCAGCCTTTTGTAATGTCTTCAAGTCAGTACACATTTATTGCGAAATTAAACTGTGCTGGGGACACAAAAATCAAATTAGAGATTTTCTTATTTATGTATGCATTCATTTAAAATATTTATTGGCTGTCTACAACGTGCCAGAATGGTTTTGAGGCAATAGGGGTACAAGAGTGAAAAAGGTAGACCTAGTTGCTGCCTTCCTGAAAATTATAGTACATTGGAGAAAAAGGACATTAAAAATATAATATAATGACAGGCAGTGAAAAGTGCTGTGATTACAAATAAAGCGGAATGAGGGTGTTAAGAGTGATGAAGACGGACTCCTATTTTAGATAGGATGGTCCAGGTAGGTCTCTCTGGCAAGGTGACATTTAAACAGAGATCTGAATGTGATGAGAATGAGAAGACATTCTAGGGAGAGGAAACGGAATATGTAAAGGGGAGAGACCAAGGATAGTTCCTATAACCAGTGGTTCTGTGTGGATAGAACTTGAAGTCATGCAAAATTACAGAAGTAGAGACAGGAAAGGGATGTGGGAGAATATTTGTAGGGATTGTAAACTGCATTGAAGAGTTTAGATTTTTCCTAAAATCCAAAAGGCAGTGTGGAATTGAAGAAGTCTAGGGAGAGATAAGACCAAGCCAGAGCAGTTAGCCGGTTACTCTGACAGTCGTATGAAGATTAGGAAGAGTAAAGGAACATCGTGCATTCATTTTATATGGTACAAAGCAGAGGTCTTCAGACATTTTTGTTCTTTTCTTCCCAAAAAAGTAATTTTGAACAATACTTAAACAAATTTTATAGTGATTTTAAATACCTGCCAAATATATAATTTCCAATATCCTCAAAATACTGGCATTTAAAAGTAATTATTTTACTCAATTAAAATATGCAATAGAATATAAATGCCAATGTGATTTGATTTCCACCAACATCCATTTAAAAATACACACTAAGTTGTTTTTCACTCTGTTTATATTATCACCTTTCTCTTTGAACTTCTTCCACCATAATTTTACCATAAAATGTTTTTATAATTTGGAGATGTTTTATAGATAACTGTCATATGTTTTGCAACACACACACACACACACACACGCACACACATACACAAACACATTGTTTATAATATGCATTAATTTTAGTTTTCTGTGACTGAAATGATTTCAATTAAAAAAACTTCTTCTAGATTAAGTGACTATTACATTGTTTATTAATACAGAATTCATCAAGAAACATAAACCAATGATAGTATGAGTAATAATAGCATCAATCCCCCACATAGTCCTTATCACATGGCAGCCACTGCTCCTGATGCTGCCCTTATTTTCCTTTCCTTTTTTTTTCTTTTTTGAGACAGAGTCTCCCTCTGTCACCAGGCTGGAGTGCAGTGGCACAATCTCGGCTCACTGCAACCTCTACCTCCAGGGTTCAAACGATTCTTCTGCCTCAGCTTCCCGAGTACTTGGGACTACAGGTACGTGCCACCACACCCAACAAATTTTTGTATTTTTAGTGGAGATGGGGTTTCACCATGGTGGCCAGGATGGTCTCAATCTCCTGACCTCGTGATCTGCCCACCTCAGTCTCCCAAAGTGCTGGGATTTCAGGCATGAGCCATCGCTCCCGGCCTATTAATTAACTGAAATCCTCACAACCACCCCATGAGGCAGCTCAGAAATCTTGTTCAGAGAAATAAGGAGGTGGGAATGGAGAGACTTCTGCCAGAGCAATGTCTTTGAACCTCTTCAGTGCCACATGCCAAAATCAAACAGCAAACTGTCATCAAAGAGTATCTTTAACAATCTATTAGCCAATTCAATTAGTTACTCCTTTAATGTTTTGATAGTAAAATATTTGAAAGTGCTCAATCTGCTAAAAGATTTGTTACATGGGAACCATGGTTACCAATCACAGGGGAGTCATTATACCCATGACAGGGCACTGCAAACTACTCAGGGGGTTGAGAGGTTGGCCTTTTCTTTGCTAAGGGAGGGAAGGGCAATTCACCAAGTAGATAGCTGAAATATTCTACTTTCTCAAGAAGATCAATTTTAGGGAAGATGACTATGGAAGCTGAAGATGTAGAAACCAACTCCCTTAAACACCTTACTGCTCTTGTTTCTCTCAGAAAGCCTTTCTGTACTACCAGGGCGATGTGTACTCAATCCTCAGACGCCTGGTTAATCCCAGTCTCTCCCATTGCCCCTTTGCCGGGGCCTTCTTGGAAGGCATACTCAATGCTCCTCTAAGCTATTCTTTCTGATGCTTTTCTTGCCCTTAAGACACTTTGCAACCTTTTAAAACTTTGCTCTTCACAATTTAGGCAACTGAGTTCTTAAGATATTAAATAGCTTTCTCAGGCCATGACTTGAAACTGGAGACCAGATTTTTATTATATTGATCAGCTCTTTTAATGATGTTCAATCCTTGACAGGTTAATTTATGTTTTTTTTTATTAGAACATCAATACATTTTTTTGTCACTGCAAAACAGCAATTGTCACATTTTGAAAGGGAGCAAACTGTGAGTAAAAGTGGGTGATGGTGGGGGGCATTTCTGAAATCATTGTGAATGTAGCTGCTATTTAGTATCTTATCAGCCAAGAAACATATTTTTAAAAATTGCAATAAAGAAAACAGACTTTCCTATTTCTACCTTTGGAATTGTAGAACCATTTCAAAATCGTATTGATAAAAAATAACTTATTTAAATTTCAACAGCCTACATTCCTACTAGAAGACACATATTTCTTGAAGGATACATCTTGATATATTAATTTATATATAGAAGGTTTCCGAGCTTGCTGGTTGAATGATCTGTTGGAACATGACCATTTTTATTAAACTGTCATATTTTAACTTATCCAACAGTTATGTTTATAGTGTAAAATCTCATTGGGGACTTTACATGTTTCCACAGGTGGAGTGGTAGAAAATTGATTGCTGTTGTTTCATTTGACAAATTCTTGGATCTTCATATTTTCTTGCATTTACCCATCACTAGGAAAGGGACTGTTGTTACTTGCCAGGCCTTTGCTGTGAGAAGGAAACAGAGTCCTTTTGAAAGCCCTGGGTGATGTTTGTGAATATTTAATCATGGAGAAGGTACAATGGCCTCATTTACAGTGATACATCAAAATTAATTACATGGTATTTTGTCAAGGAAAGACTCTTAACCATATGCCTTCAAATAAAAATAAATTAGTTAGCAAAACTCTGACAAGAAATTTATCTAATTCTGCAAAGTCTTTGGATGCAAGATTTCCTTAAACAAAAATAGAATCATTCATGCAAACATGATTGAGTTCAATTTATTTCTGTTGTTCAAAAGGAATCAGAAAAAAAAGCATTTCTGTCTTCTGATGCTTCCAAACTCAAACTGAATGTCTTTAATTGAGTCTCATGTTTTTATTAGAAATACATTAAATGCAAAATTAAGTAGAAAGAGAGAACCACACAAACATAGAAGAATATTAAATACTTGGATTGGAGACAAAGTGAGCAGATCCTTCAAGTACAACATCCATTTCCTGGACCCAGAACAACGTTGTATATTACTGAGTCACTCAACCCATCTTTAAAGGCAATCTCAGAGAAAAGAGTCTAGCTCCGTCTGAACTCACGGAACATTAATCGACGCTGAATAATAAACCTCACTGCTTGGTTCAGTAAGCATATGGACTAAAAGTGGTTTCATGGATGAATTTCTTGTACACTTTTTGCCATGTGATGTCTTAAAATCATGTATACAGTCAAAGTTATCAGTTTTTGAAATTGTACCTGGATTTTCTTAAACTTAGATTCTGAAGAAATTTACTCATGGTTTCTTCTAGTGCTTGTATGGTTTCATGTTTTGCACACTGGGAGTGTATTTTATGAACGTAGTGAATCTGAGGTAACATTTTTCCAAATAGCTATCCAATTTCCTCCACACCATTTATTAAAAAGAACATTTTTTCTCATTGCTTTGAGATGGCACCTTAATTGCTTCTAAATTTCCACAAACAGGTTTGAGTCTGTTTCTGCATATTCTATGCTGTTTCTCTGGTATGTCTGTCTAGGTATGCTCTAGCACCACTGTTTTAATTATAGAGCCTTTACAGGATGGTTTCACGCTGGATGGGGCTAGTCCCTTCCCAACCTCTTTTTTTTTTTCAAGGTGTTTTTAGATATTTCTGCATGTTTCTTTAGGAGGATTCAATCATAGGGGTAAAGTGTCAGAATTTCTGTACCTAACTCCCAAATAAATATATGTAAATGGAATTTCTGTACCTAACTCCCAAATAAATATATGTAAATGTATATACATACAGAGCAAGATGAAGCAAATGTGGCAGAATGGTATCAAGTGATGACTCACTGAAGGGCATATGGGTGTTTATAGAATTCTTGCAACTTTTCTTATGCTTTAAACAATTTCAAAATAAAATGTTGGGAGAAAATCAAAGAAACAAGTTGGAGAAAAGTTAAAGTGGTTACCATTTATGCTTTGGAAAAGGGTGGACAGATATGGGAGTGGGAAAGTGGCTCTTCAGCGTGTACTTTAAAAAAATATTTAGGCTGGGAACAGTGGCTCACGCCTGTAATCCCAGCACTTTGGGAGGCCTAGGCGGGTGGATCACCTGCGGTTAGGAGTTGGAGACTAGCCTGGCCAACATAGTGAAACCCCGTCTCTACTAAAAATACAAAATTAGCTGGGCATGGTGGCATGCACCTGTAGTCCCAGCTACTCTGGAGGCTGAGGCAGGAGAATTGCTTGAACCTGGGAGGCGAATGTTGCAGTGAGCTGAGATGGAGCCACTGCACTCTAGCGTGGGTGATAGAGTGAGACTCCATCTCAGAAAAAAAAAATATAAAAAAGAAATAATATTTTGTTTTATTTTGAGCAATCTAAATGTATCAGTGATTCAAAGGAAAACAAAATCAAGTGAAAATTAATATAATTACCTCAAAATATGGAAGCTATGAAATGAATTTCAGGCTAATAACAAATTTGGCCAGTGTTAGAATTGAGAAATTTAAACAGGGTCATAAAATTCTTGGGGAATAACACACACCGGGACCTTTCACTGGACAGAGGGTGGTAGAAGTGAGAAGATCAAGAAAAATAACTAATGGGTACTAGGCTTACCACCTGGGTGATGAAATAATTTGTACAACAAACCCCCATGACACAAGTTTACCTATGTAATCAACCTGCACTTGTACCCCTGAACTTAAAATACAAGTTAAAAAAATATAAATTCATGTACATAAGTTATAAGTTATAAAAATAAAATTCTTGAGGATGGATGAGCCAAGGGAGTTTATTCTGGGGGTCTGCCTCTCCCTGGTCCAGGGACCTACTGGTTGAGAGGAGCTGGGAGCCGGGCGGCATCTCACTCCCAGAGGAAGCATCCCTGGAAACTTAGAAAACTTTTTCATCTAGAGGTGACAATTCTGACTCCTTTTCCCACTTTCATCCTCCTCTTTCCCACTCTCTAGAGATTTCTGTATTTATTAAAGGCCAACCAACTTCCATCGGATGGAGTCCTGTGTACCATGTGTCCTGGTGGTGGAGTTGATGCATGCATATGCACATTTGCACACCTCTGACATTACTTGTCTGTGTTCCACTTTTCAAAGCAGACATTCTGAGGAGAAGGGGCAAGAAATCCTTCCTAGTTGTCAAGCTAGCTGGCACTACTGCTCTCTCTCGGCTAGGCTTTTTTTTCTTTTTTTTTTTTCCTCCCTGGAATTCTATTGTCTTGCTTCTTATTCTTCATCTGATTACAGCTCTCCTTCATTCAGGTCTCAGGATAGACTTCACTTGTTCTGAAAATTTGGTCTATATTTTTCAAGATCTTGTTATCTGTTCTTTCCATGTACTCCCATAGTCTTTGGGATAAGGACAGCATAAGACATTTTGTGGTGTGTTGTAATTACCTAATGATGACTAACATTTACTGAGCACTCACTATATGCTCAGGGCTTAAATGTACTATTTGATTTCCACATCAATCCCATGAGGTAGGAGATATTTTGACCTGTATTTTACAGAAGAGGAAAGTCGGCTTAGAGAAATGTAGTCACTTGTTGTGACAGGCAGTCTTTAGGGTGGCCTCCAGTGATCCCCACCTTCTGGCATTCACAGTCTTGTGTAGTCCCTTTCCCTTGAAAGTGGGGCTAGTAACTTTCTCCTAAACAATAGAATACAGAGAAAATGGTTAAAGGTCACTTCTGTGATTTGATTATAGAGGACTGTGACATGTATCTTGGTGGCAGAGTCTCTCTAATGCTTTCTGAGCTTGTACCCTTTGATAAAACAAGATAGTATGTTGGAAAGGCTCATATGGCAAGGGACTGGGGGTGCCCTCTGGCTAACTGTAACTGAGATCCTCAGTCCAACGATCCTCAAGACTTGAATACTGTCAACAACTGCACGAGTAAACTCAGAAGTAGATGCCTCTGCTGTTGAAACTGCAGATGAGACATTACTCTTGTGTATGATTGTAGCTTTGTGAAAGACCTCGAGAAGGAGGGCTCAGTTAAGCTATGCCCAGATTCCTCACTCAGAAACTGTGAGATAATAAATTTGTGTTGTATTAAGCTGCTGCATTTTGGAGAAAAGGCAGATAACTTCGGGTAACTGACAGATAACTTAGCAATAGATTGTTAGCAATAGACAATGAATACACTTGACTTAGATCCCACAGGTAGAAAGAGTACAGGGTTAAAATCCAGGGCCTCTGATTCCCTAAATGAATACTTATGTCGTGCTGCCTGGTTACTTACCAATTATTATTATTATTTTCATTTCAAACTTGTTCTGACTTTAATTCCTGGCATTTAGCCTGAATCTGGTATTTTGTGTGTCCTTGATAGTTACGAAATGAAAAGCAGGTGCATGAAACACAAAATATTGTATGGTAAATTAGCCAATCAAAGCAACATTTTTTAAATTTCGTATTTATTAAAATTGAGAAAAGAGAGGCCGAGCGTGGTGGCTTATGCCTGTAATCCCAGCACTTTGGGAACCCAAGGCTGGGGGATCACAATGTCAGGAGATCGAGACCATCCTAGCTAACACAGTGAAACCCCTTCTCTACTAAAAATACAAAAAAATTAGCCAGGTGTAGTGGCGCGCGCCTGTAGTCCCAGCTACTCGGGAGGCTGAGGCAGGAGAATGGCGTGAACCTGGGAGGCGGAGCTTGCAGTGAGCCAAGATCGCGCCACTGCACTCCAGCCTGGACGATAGAGAAAAGAGAAAAGAGAAGAGCTACACATAGTACAATTCTTGGAACTATTTTGCACTTCTGTGTGCTGACTGTTATGTTAGGTTGCATGGTTAATTTTAACACCTCTCTACACTAGAATATGCATTGGGTACCACACATGGGCCCTGATTCGAAATTAATTACTTTATCAAACATTTGTTAAACACCTTTGAAATTTCTGCCTATGTGCCAAGCCCTTGAAACACAAAGCTGGATAAAACAGCGTAAGGGCAAGAACAAATACAAATAGTGACATCATTGCATGATCTGATAAGTGATTTAATCACAATTTGAACAAAGAACTGTGGGAATAAAATACAGAGGGTAACCTTCCTTCAGTGGTCTCCCTGTTTCTTTCTCTCTCATTTTCTCTGTCTAGACACATGTGCACACTAACACATGTATTGATATAGTTCCGGCTAATTCAGAAAACTGTAAATGTTCACTTAACAGAGTTAAGATTCTACTCAATGATTTTAATTGTAAAGTGACTATGAGAAAAAGTTCAAGGGAAATGACTTCGCTGATCTGAAGTAGGGTGTTATCAATTTTAATGAATCATTGAGCAACAGGTTTAGAGAGGACATTAAAAGAGATGACACACAAATATAAACCAGGGAATTGCCAATTGAAGGGAACAACCAGAAAAGCAATTTAAAGTGGTGTTCTTTTGATGTTCAAAGTAACTTTTGGTGATTTTTACACACAGAGAAAAAGAAAACATGTTTTCCCTACTTCAAGGTACTGCCATACAAAATAATCAAAAGGAAAAAGTATCACTTTCAGGTAGCCATTTTCTACACCTCAATCAGATTAAAGGTCCATTTTTCATCGATTTACTTAGAGTTAATTTGCACTGCTGGATGGTATTGTTAGTCTTTGTTGGATACCATAGGGTGTCTCCCAAGAATTTAGGAATAATGAAAATAAAATTGTTCCCTGAGAGCTAAACTATGAGCCAAACAAATAATAAATAAAAGTAGAGAATCACAGTTACCTTAAGTAGACAAAAGAGCTCCCAGGACTGCAAGACTTGATTGTAACCTGCCTGAATGTATTAGAGTACTAAGGAAGAATATAGTCTCAACTGATGTCTGCACAGCCATGGGAGGATAAGGGAAAAGAAAGTCTCAGAGCAATATGGGCATGCCATTTATGCATGGTCCTAGCTAGGGAGTAGGGGCATCCTTTTGAGAAGGATTGTCTAGCTCTTACACATCAGATTAATCTCCCAAATCCTTGTTGTGTTCTCTTTACATGATCAGGAAGGAAATCTCCAATGGTGATCTGGCTTCCTGTATGGGTTAAGGTAAACAAGGCAGACCCTGAGAAGAGGCGAAGGCAGAAAGTATCAGTTGGTTGAAGAAAGATAGTGTCAGTTTGTTGAAGAAAGAATAGAAAGCATGGGCCAGGCGGGGTGGCTCACGCCTATAATCCCAGCACTTTGGTAGGCCGAGGCGGGTGGATAACGAGGTCAGGAGATCGAGACCATCCTGGCCAATATGGTGAAACCCCGTCTCTACTAAAAATACAAAAATTAGCTGGGCGTGGTGGCACGTGCCTGTAGTTCCAGCTACTCGGGAGGCTGAGGCAGGAGAATTGCTTGAACCTGGGAGGCAGAGCTCGCAGTGAGCAGAGATCGCGCCACTGCACTCCAGCCTGGCGACAGAACATGACTCCGTCTCAAAGAAAAAAGAATAGAAAGCATGAATAGTGATTACAGACATAAATTTCAGTACCCCACTGAAGAAATATTCTGTGATTTAATATCAGTCTTTTTAATGTCACAATTTACAGCAACCTTTTTCTCCCTTAGAATTTAAACATGCTTAATCCCCTTTCATCTTAAACAATAAAATAAAAGAAACATGCCACCTCCACTTTTTCCAACACCGCTTTCCTGAGTTCCAGCTAACACTGTGAAAGCAAGGTGTATGTTTCTTAAGTATTCATTTAAGTTCTTGGGTTTATTTACGTATTGTTTCTCTCTGGCATTAATAAGAGTATTGTTTGAATTTTCCAACGGTATTTCAGTTACACTCTGTTGATTCAAAAGAAGGTTGTTTGTCCAAGCTTGTCCAAGTCAGTTTCAAGAGGCTCAGCCACCAAAAGGTTCATCAAAGGGGAAGCCAAGGTCATCAGTAAAACCTCACAAGAGGTAAGATCACAGGGGTGAAGTGGACATCCACAGGTCCTACCATCCTTGGCATCAGGAAAGTCTCCATTCTGGACCACCTTTGTCTGTCTGAACCATTCCTCTCAGATTTTAGAGTTTGGAAATTTCCTGAGTAGCTTAAGAGAAGATAAGAGCCAAAGTTTCCAAACTGTAGAAATAACCCAAATGCATGACTCCTTTTATTTCCATAAATTTGGCTAGAGACATGACAATTTGGGCAACTCTGTGCAATGTTTTACATTTAATGATTTTTGTGACCCAAACTCTGCTAGGCGGAATAGTATAAGCATTTGTAATCTGTACTAAAATAATCCATCTGGCATAAAATCCAGATTTCAAAATTGGATGAGATTCTGTGTTCTGGGCCTACCAAGATAGTTATTACACACATGAGAACTCAAAACACTAAAGCAACTGGTAGAAACAATTGCTCTTCTCCTTGCTGTAAACATGAAAGTGAGAAGCAGCAAAGAACGATCAACAAATTAACACCCTTTTCATATTTTTTGTGACAGCTACCTGGAATGGGCAGGAAAGAAAAATGCAGATAAGAAAATTAAAACCACAGACTCCTGGGCGGCGAACAAGAGCCTTCTGATCCTAATTCGATCTGGAGTTAAGAATGAAGGGGATTTCTGTAGCAGTTTCTTTTGCATAGCAGAGCTCCGACTTTTCCAGCAACAGCGTGTCCCTGGAAGTTACACAAAGTTGTCTTTGATTGCCTGTGATCAAAGCCACGAAGGCTCTCCTGCAACATCTTAGCTTCAGAAAGCCAGGAAAATCAGAATGCTGAGAGTATATTAATAATTCCTAAACACATTTTTAAGGTGAGTGGTACTTCTAACAGAGCTTCATTATTACTAAAAATGATTTGTTTCTGACTTTCCTGTTGGGGAAAAAGTTAGCCTTAACTTTCTAATGAGCAAGTTGCATGTTATAGTGGATATTGAACAATATAGTCAGTTGTTTTACTCAGAATTTATGCAGCTGATCACATAGGGACAGGACTGGATGATAGAAAGCTCACTAGACTGGAAGTCAGGAGAATCAGCTTTGTCACTGATCTAATGTAGCATAGTGGATGTGTCTAATAGCCTTGGCCTCAGCATCTCCATCTGTGAAATGGGCTGAAGGGCTTGAACTCTCTGTAACTTCTTTGGGATGTGCTAGTTAAGAAGGCTCCCATTGGATTCCACATACCCTTGTTTATAGCCATGGCTAACTCTTCACAAGACTGCCAAATCCCAAGCTGCCACCTCTTCTGTACCATTTCTGCCACATTTGGGTCTTTATCAGCAGGAGAGTGCAGACACTTTAATATGAATTCATGTGCAGCACTTGACCGAGGATTATTTCTACTTTTTAAAAGGCTGCAAGCAAAAACATGCAACTTGATATATGGGGGTGGGAAGGATCATATTTTAAAGTCAGAGCTGCTTATATATTTCAACTATAAAATTTATTATCTGTGTGAATTTCCTTAAATTATTTAACTCCTCTGAGTCTCAATTTCTTATCTGTATAATAAAACCTAGTCCGCATATTGCAATGAAGTTAAAAAGACAGTCTGTTTATGAAAAGTGTAAATTTCTATTTAATATCAAAAATATATAATCTAAATTGTGAAGTCTTTATTATTTTTATTATTTATTTTTATTTATTTATATATTTCATGAATATTAGTAGTAGTTGTTATAGAAGAGTATTAGTAGTATTAGTTGTAGGGATAAGAGCCAACAAATTATTTTTTAATGATGGCATTTCATATACAATGAGGAATCAGGGTACAAGAATTAATTGGGGAGAGGGAAGCGTCTTTTTGCGGCAATTAAAATATGTACAATCTTACCTAAACTAGTCACCCTATTTTAGTTCCTTCTCTCCCTTCCTTCCTTCCCTTCCTCCCTCCTTCCTTCCCTCCCTCCCTCCCTCTGTCCCTCCCTCATTCCTTTATTCCTTCCTTCCTTGCTGTCTTGCCTTCTTTCTGAATATGCACCTACTCTACATTTGCAAACTCCAACTCTGGATGCATTCTAAAGGAAAGACAAGCCAACCACCGGGTAGAAACATCACCCTGAGCCAGAGCTCTGGGTCAACAGTGACGACAGGAGGCATCTGGTAGGGAGAAAAGATGTAGCAATTTTACCTGGAACTACAAAGATTTGAGACTCAGAATCACTCTGACATTTGGGGACCTAGCAGGGGTGTATAGACAAAATGTGGCACCACATTTGTCTTGAACTACTGATTGCTGAGGCAGATTTTCTTGTAAAGGTAGGACACCAAGCAGTATGGTCCAATCTCTCCTTGATTTTCTGATGAGGATCAATAGAGAGAGAGAAGGAGAGAGAAGAATGAGAGAAGCAAAATGTGGAAACTGTTGCAGAGTCAAGCTCTCTTATAGATTCTCAGAAGAAAAAAGAAAACCTGTGATACTGATATATCAAATAAGAGGTTTGATATACTATTAGATATCAAGTTGATATATCTCATAAGATAGGTTTGATATTTTCACTCTCGTCCATGTGAAGAGACCACCAAACAGGCTTTGTGTGAGCAATAAAGCTTTTTAATCACCTGGGTGCAGGCAGACTGAGTCCGAAAAGAGAGTCAGCGAAGGGAGATAGGGGTGGGGCCGTTTTATAAGATTTGGGTGGGTAGTGGAAAATTACAGTCAAAGGGGGTTGTTCGCTGGCAGGCAGGGACGGGGGTCACAAGGTGCTCAGTGGGGGACCTTTTGAGCCAGGATGAGCCAGGAGAAGGAATTTCACAAGGTAATGTCATCAGTTAAGGCAGGAACAGGCCATTTTCGCTTCTTTTGTGATTCTTCAGTTACTTCAGGCCATCTGGATGCATACGTGCAGGTCACAGGGGATATGATGGCTTAGCTTGGGCTCAGAGGCCTGACAGATATAACATTTGATTATATTTGATATATCTTATTAGATATACCTAATAAGATATATCAAATAAGATAGATTGGTTTTAAATAAGATTAGTTGGCAAGAAAGCTGCCTCACACCACCCCTACTGCAGCCTTTTGCACATTTCTGTCCTTAGCTTACCTCCCTTTCATCTGGTAATAGTAATGGTGGCACTGGACCTTTTTTCTAGATCACCTTCCTTTAGCTGCCTCTTGGTGCCACTTTTCCCCTTCAAGGTTGCTCTTGCTGCTGAAGGTTTACTATGACTTTATCTCTGTGGATGGGAATGGGGAGTGAGCGTATGTTATTATGGAGCCATCTCTTAATGATATAGTCCTGGGCCCAGGGAGAACTTGCAATTGCATGCTCTGTAAGTCCTTCTTTATTTCTTCCATGCACACAGCAGCTCTGCTAACGCCTCTCAGCCTGACACACCCAGTCAATCTGTTACACTCAAGATGGTTTTTACTACAATGGGAGGGAATCTGCATATGTCCTGGTGGGTACTGGTGCATCTGATTTTCACATAGGTTGCAAGTAATCTGACCAGTTTGTTAATGACCTTTTAATGTACATTTGCATTATGAGTGCTCCCATTATTTGCCATTCCAATTCCACTTGCTAGCTGCCTTTCCTACCTGCCTGTAACACATTCCCAAAGTTAATGAGGACATGTGCGCATGGCAGTGGGTGTCACCATTTTAACTGCTTCCAAATATGGTTAGCATATGTTGTCTCAGTATAGAAAATCTGAATTAAAATGCTAAGCCTTTTTAGTACTGGCAAGAGATAATAGTCTCTAGAGCTAGGGCTCTTCTGAGAAATTCATGATGTCTCCAAGGTTTCCCTATGGGTCAAGAAGATGCTGGTTTTTCTGAAACAGCTCTTATATACTTTTGATCTCCTTGGACTTTTAACGTTTCTGTAGATAGTGATCTGGTAACTTCCATGAGATAAGGTCAGAGCTAGAATGGGCTGGGACTTGCTTTCATTAGTATGTGTCTAAGCACGTGGTCCAGGAATGATATCCTTAACAGTAGCTTTCCTGTTCAGTCACTTTCCCCCTAATTTAACTATTTATAAGAACAAGGAACTTAATTTTGTTGAGATCCTACAAAAAATTGTGTTCTTTGGTTATATGCTGTGAGCATGAAGGATGTGTGAAAATTCTCAAAAGAGAAAGTCTGTTTCTTCTTTGCAAGAAGCTTACTATTTCTTGGATGAGACCAAATGGCCAGAAAAAGGAGCTTAACACTATTGTACAAAGTAAATTCAAAGAAAAAATATGGCCAGGCACAGTGGCTCACACCTGTAATATCAACACTTTGAGAGGCTGAGGTGGGAGGATCACTGGAGGCCAGGAGTTTGAGACCAGCCTGAGTAACATAGTGAGACTCATATCTCTACAAAAAAAAAAATTAAAAAAATAAAAAATCAGTGAGTGTAGTAGCATGTGCCTGTAGTGCCAGCTTCTTGGAAGGCCGAGGCAGGAAGATTCCTTGAGCCCAGGAGTTCAAGGCTACAGTGAGCTAGGATCGTGCCACTGCACTCCAACTTTGGATGACAGAGTGAGGCCCTGCCTCCAAAAAAAAAAACTATATATAAGTAATGCATCTGTTATTGAACGGTACCAGGAAAGGAGATTTCTTAAATGATGGCAGAAGGTGGGAGTGGAGGACTCTGCTTAGAAATGCTGGACAAGTTCAGATTTGATATGACAGGCTGCTCAAGTTCCTATTTGGAGAATGTGAAAAATAATATGCACAGCACCCTATGCTCTTGTCAGATGATAACATGCCAGAGGCAAGAGCTCTTTTTCTGGTGAGTGCATGCATGTGTGTGTGTTTTGAGTTTGCAAGCTGTCTTACTTCATCCATGTTTAGTGGAAAAGAATATTGGCCCATTGTGTAATAACAATTATTAATAGTTAATAACAATTTTATAAAATAAATTATCTAGTGCAATGAAACAAAGGATATTCTCTTCTTCATGTATAATAAAATATAATTTGATTGAGAAACAAACCCTTCATCTGCATTATACAAATAGGTAAGAGGTAATTAATGGGAAGATTTTCTTTTTCTCTCTAGGAAAATGAATCACATACTTGGCTTCCTTGGCTGCCTGTCAAGAAAACATCTTAACTCTCCACGCACTGAAATATCTTAGAGGCAAATTGGATGCTCAAGACAGAAGCCTGTTATGGAATCACTGTTGGACTCTCCGCAGATGGGGCCAGTGTAGCAAAGCCCTCTGGCATAGATGGGCTTCATATTACTGTTAGCTACCATAAAGTTGTCCCTGTGAAACCACAGAAAATTTTACCAACTCCCTTTAGGGCAAGAAAGAGAAAAGGGAATAAAAAACAGAAAACAATCACTCACTCTGTTCTAGAGTATAAAAGCAGATATTGGCAGGCTATTTTTAAAAGTTACCTTTAAAATCATCCCTTTGCTTTATTAAAGAAAGCAGTCTTTGATTTCATGTACAGGTGTACGAAATATTTTTAGGTAAACAGTATGAAGATCTAAGGGAAAAGTCTGTGTGCCTCAGAAGAGGTAATGGTGTGTGCAGTTGGATTATTGGATGTTCTGTGCCCTTGTATAATATATAGTTATGTAGATCATATGTACGTTGAGCAAAACCTACCTGGATCTGAACATAGGGAAATCTCTATGAACCAGTAAGAGGTATTGGGATCCTTTTTCTTAAGGAGAAAAATCCTTCAAAGTTAGGTACCCTTTACTAGGCAGGCAGACTCACTACCAAAACTGCAGTATGCGGACCAGTCTTGGGTGTTTGAAACTTGGCTTTGATACGATGACAACTCTGTGTGTAAATTACTCTGCATAGTAAAATATTCTAACCTCTCCTGCATAGTGAAATACCAATCAGCAACGAAGACAGATTACAGCTGGAACAAATACAGTTAGTACACTTGGATTTTTCCATACTAATGAAGTTAAACAGAAAAATAAATAAATACAACAATAGGAAAGTCCAAAATAACTCATGTGTGGCTTTGTTATGTACTTGGAGATCGACGCTTACACATACGCGTCATGCCTACAAAGACTGAGGTCCCAGGCAGGAGATCAAGAATATGGAAGGAAAAACTAAACTTCCTACAGAAAATGCATGTAAAACAGGTTTTAGAGCCAAATAATCACGTGTTCAAATCCTGTTTCCTACTATTTAGTTGAGTTACACAGTATTTCAGATCATGAAACCATAATTTCCTCACTTATGAAATGGGGAGTAATCCTCGCCCTGGTATTTCTGTGAGGAATAAATACAAAAGCACACATCTGACACAGAGGAGTGTGATTGTCATTTCAATGTGTCAACTTGACTAGGCGACAGTACCCAGTCATTCAATTAAGCACTAACCTGGGTGTTGCTGGCAAGGTATTTTGTAGACCTTGTTAGCATCTGCAATCTGTTTACTTTCAGTAAAGCAGATTATTTTCCATAATCTGGGTGGGCCTGATTCAACCAGTTGAAAGGATGTAAAGGTAGAACTGAGGTTTACCTGGGGGACAGGAAATTCTCCTTGTGGACTGCAGCATCAGCTTCAGCCTGGGAGTCTCCATTCTCTCTTTTTTGATGGCCTGCCATATTGATTTCAGACTTATCTAACCTCCACAGTCATGTAGGCCAATTCTTTGTACTCTATCTATCTATATGTCTAAATCTATCTAGCTAGCTACCTAGCTAGCTGTTATCTATCTATCCTGGTTATATGTTTCTGTCATGGAATGCTGACTAATACAAGTAAGAATCTTAAAATGTTATTTTCCGTATAATCCAAATTTGAGGGTTCATATTTGAATACACAAATTCTATATTTCTATCACATTGTAGTGGTGGATAAAAACCAATATTTGTCTTCTGCTCGCCTCCTTTAAACTAGAGGAGAAAGAAAGTGTGCCTGGAAGTTCTCAAGTCTTTTCCTGTTAGTATATTAATATGGATTTATTGATTTGAAGCATGGTCATCCTACACTTAGAAAGCCTAGCCTTGAGGAAATCAGGCATAAGGCAGATTAATTGCCCTGACTGAAAAGGGAAAGGGAGAACTTAGGGGTAAGAACATCAGCATCAACATCAACATGGAACACCATTGATCATGTGCCAGGCACTGTTCTTAATAGTTAACTAACAGGCATTCACTTATTTCATCTTCATGGTAACCCTAAGAGGTGAATACCACTATCGTTCCCACATTCCAGGTGGGGAAACTGAGGCATGAGGTTTAAATTGCTTGTCCTGGAATGTGGTAAAGTCATAGTGGCCACAGCAAAACATGGCTCCAGAGAGTCAGTAGAGTGGAAGCTCCTTTGGGTGTCTCTTCACCTGGAGAGACGGGAGGCAGGTAGAAGAGTGCAATCCCGTAGAGCATGGAGCATCCACAGGAGCCCTCCGATATGGAATGACAACTGGAAGAGGGAAATCAAAAAATAGGAAGAGATAAGGGCAAGGAATCTGAAAACAGGACTGTTAGATAAAATGTCAGTGTAGGGACAACGTCTTGGTCTTCTGGTCTCCAGAATTTAACTCAGTGCCTGGAAAGTAGAATATATCACAAAAACCTGTCATGAATTGAGTAAAAAGGTTCGGATAACATTTTACCACAAGCTGGCCTAGATATTAGGATTAGAAGAGAAATGCAAAGCGTATTTTTACTGTCTGTGATTGAAGCCATGGTTATTAAGGTTGTCTGGCTTATAAAAACCTCTTAAAGAATGCAAAAAACGTTTATGAGTTATTTAAGTGGATGCCTGAAAGAACATTGAGGGAAAATTTTATTACGAGGAAGTGATATTTAAAATAAATGGGCCGGGCGTGGTGGTTCACGCCTGTAATCCCAGCACTTTGGGAGGCTGAGGCGGGTGAATCACGAGGTCAGGAGATCGAGCCCATCCTGGCTAACACAGTGAAACCCCGTAGGTACTGAAAACACAAAAAATTAGTGTGGTGTGGTGGCGGGCGCCTGTAGTCCCCGCTACTTGGGAGGCTGAGGCAGGAGAATGGCGTGAACCCAGGAGGCGGAGCTTGCAGTAAGCCGAGATCGCCCCACTGCACTCCAGCCTGGGTGAGAGAGCGAGACTCCATCTCAAAAAAGAAAAAATAATGACAATAATAACGCTGCACCCAGCACGGTCAGCTAATGCCACTTGGTAATTGCTGCATGTGTGAGTAGCAAAATCACATGGAAGAGGAGCTGGCCTTGGGGACAATGCCACGTTATAGTGAGGAACTCCAGAAAAACCCACGTACAAATTTCTCAGGTTCACGCTTGGGTGCCCATCTTCTCCCTGACCCCACAAAAGAATAAAGATCTTACAAATATTCAATGAATACCAGGATGGAAATAACTTGTTTCCTGGCATTCAAGACAGAGGAAATCCTTACTATTAAAAAAAGAAACAAACAAACAAAAAAACTAGAAATGATTAGCAAAGACATGAAACACAACAGTTAAAAAAAATTAAAAAAAAAAACACAAGAAAATTCTATCATATTTTTATGTTTTAGTTTGCCACTTGAAATACAAACCAGTGGCCGGGCGTGGTGGCTCACGCCTGTAATCCCAGCACTTTGGGAGGCGAAGGTGGGCAGATCGTCTGAGGTCAGGAATTGGAGACCAGCCTGGCCAACATGGTGAAACCCCATCTCTACTAAAAACATACAAAAAATTAGCTGGGCGTGGTGGCAGGCGCCTGTAATCCCAGCTACTCGGGAGGTTGACGCAGAAGACTCGCTTGAACCTGAGAGTGGAGGTTGCAGTGAGCCGAGATCGCACCTTTGCACTCCAGCTTGGGCAACAAGATTGAGACTCCATCTCAAAATAAAAAACAAAAATAAATAAAAAAATTAAAAAAAAAGAAATGCAAACCAGTGACTGAAATGTATATTTCCCAACCAGGGACTCTTCCAATACCACATTTAAAAGGGGTTGGTGGTCTCATTTCAATTCCCATCACATACATTGTTCTAACTGGTAAATCCCTGCAGACAAAGCAGGAACTCAAAAATCGGGGTAGAAGGTTTCCTTCAACTTCTCAGATTAACTATTTTGGTAAACAGCATACATATTTCTCACATAGTGCTAATATTATAATGGTCAACCTCCAGATTTAAGTGCATCAATTAACTAAACCACACTACTTCTGTGAATAAAAGATGTTTGTTTTACTAAATCTGCCAATTTAATTAACCAACACAATTTCCTATATATAGAAAATTTGAAACACAAACAGTGACTACTTCTATGACTAAATTTTTTCCTAATAAATTCCTGCTTAAAAGATTGTCAGCATGAGGATAGCATTATTTTTTTAAGTTCTTTCTCAAAGAAGCCAGTCAATCAAGAGCTTATTGAGTGCGTACCAGACAATCATTTTTTCCCCCAGAGGACTTAACTTTAAGCAGGGTTTTTCAACTTCTGCATTAATGATATTTTGGGTTGAATAATTTTATGCTGTGGAAGACAGTCCTATGTTTTTGATTTTTTAGCAACATTCCTGGCCTCTACCCATTAATGCCAATACTACCCCTTCCTCAGTTGTAATCTTAAGTGTGTCCAGACATTTCCATATCCTTAATTGGCAAAATTACTCCCAGTTGAGGGATGCTGCTTTATATTCTTGAAATAGATTGCATTAGACAGTGCAGGCTATCTATGACAAGTATTTCTCAGATCTTAGCTTGAGATTATAGAAATTTATCTTTTGCTCTAATCAGAGAACAGTGAAGGTCATGAAGGTGGGAAGGGGTAGCACGTTCCATGTTAGAGATCTTCCACCTTTCAGCTGCTGGAGCCACATTCCATTGGCCAGAATTTAATCATCCATGCCCCTCAATGCAAGGAAAGCTGTGAAATATAGTCTCATTGCATGCCAAAGAGGAAAAGAAACTAAGATTTGGGAAATAACATTAAGTCTCTGCCCCAGGGTGTATTAGTCTGTTATCACGCTGTTAATAAAGACATACTCGAGACTGGGTAATTTATAAAGAAAAGAGGTTTAAAGGACTCACAGTTCCACATGGATGGGAGGCCTCACAACTATGGCAGAAGGTGAATGAGGAGCAAAGTTATGTCTTCCACGGTGGTGGGTAAGACAGCTTGTATAGAGGAACTCCCCTTTATAAAACCGTCAGATCTTATGAGACTTACTATCATGAGAACAGCACGGGAAAGACCTGCCCCCATGATTCAATTACCTCCATTGGGTACCTCCCACGACACATGGGAATTAGGGGAGCTGCAATTCAAGATGAGATTTGGGTGGGCACACAGCCAAACCATATCCCAGGGATTAGAACAAAATAAGGTCAAGTCATGACAAACAGATTATTTTGATGGTGTTGGAAGGGATTGCCACAAAATATCATTACACTAATTTACTTCCAGTCAAAGCCGCCTGTATTTGCTTACATAGTCCTAGAACACTGAGCAAAATTATGAAAGGACAATCTCAAAGCCTCTTTTTAGGTCATTAGTGTGCGTTTAGTGAGATAATGGACCCTCTTCTAGTCCAACATTCTCTTCAGGTTCTTCAAGCCTGTCTCAGAGCTATCAAGGATGCAGCAAAAGGGATGCCTTTGATCTGCTGTCTCTGGATGCACAAGGAGCTCAGAGAAACAACCAGGACACAGAACAAAACAAAGCATGGAGCTCTAATTTAGCGGTTTCAGCTAAGGGAGTCACTCAGCACCAGCACTGGGCAGGAGGTAGGTAAGTCCCGGTTAAGTTTCTGGCTTCAAAAGCTCCCCTCTGTGACACCTTCAGAAATCTTCTTAATTGGAAGACAGCTTCAGTTCCCTTCTTTTCTTTTCTTTTTTTTTTTCTTTTTTGAGACCGAGTCTCGCTCTGTCCCCCAGACCAGAGTGCAGTGGCACAATCTCGGCTCACTGTAAGCTCCGCCTCCCGGGTTCACGCCATTCTCCTGCCTCAGCCTCCCCAGTAGCTGGGACTACAGGCGCCCGCTACCACGCCCGGCTAATTTTTTGTATTTTTAGTAGAGACGGGGTTTCACCATGTTAGCCAGGATGGTCTCAGTCTCCTGACCTCGTGATCCGCCTGCCTCAGCCTCCCAAAGTGCTGGGATTACAGGCGTGAGACACCACGCCCTGCCCAGTTCCCTTATTTTCTAATGCTATGTTTTCAAGGTTGTTGTTAAGGTTAGTTAAACTAATGTATATGAAACACCTGGTGAATACAGTGCCTGGCACAGCAGTATTTCTTTACACACTTCTTAAGTCTTTGGAATCATAGATTATACTATCAGCAGATAAACTGACAGATGCATAGACATGATCAGAAAGAGAATGGAAGGGAGATGTGGAAAGGGAGAACAGAAGTCAGAAACCAGAACAAAGGAAGACAATGTAGACAGTGTAACATTAGTAGAGAGTTATAGAATATTGGGTTTAATTTTAGGTAGAATGCATTTCGTTAGCTCTATCTGGTTTGTCTTTGATTTGTCCATTATACAAAGCTGACCTCTCTTTCCTCTGCTGTCTACTCCTCCCTGGAAGGTAGGCAGTGATAGATGCTGAGATTGTTTTGTCCTAGGCTGTCTCAATAAGGATGTTTTCTCTACAGAATTTTCTAATTTCAATGAGCCCCAAACCATAATTTTGAGCAGCTGTACAAACCTTTTTGTAATGATAGTAATAAAGATTGCTACCGTTTATTGGTTGTCCATAATAATCTTTATTCTGTGTCTGTTCCAGTTCTTACAGCTTCCTTTATGAGAAAGATTTGTTCTTCTGTTTATAGGTGAGAAATCTGAGACCTAAGAGATTAAGTGATTGGCCTGTGGCCAAGGTCCTGAGATTTGAAACCGATTTTTCTGACTCCAAAACCTGACCTGTTTCTTCCTAACATGTTGCCTGCCTATTCTAAGCATATACAGTGTTGCGAATGTCTGACACTGTTCTAGAGCCTCATCCTCTTTTCACCTCCGACATGCTCTTGTTTGTGGCCTGGTGGTCAGATTATATACGCTGGGCTGGGAAACCCTCGTTGGTGGAGACAAAGTGGCAAGTGAGTAAAGATGGCAATTTCCAAGGGGAACTCATTGCACATCAGACACAAAGTATGACTCAGGCATGTGCCCCAACATATAAGCCAAGAGAGTGCCAGGCCTTTAAATAAGAAACACTGATGTTTTCTGCAACTTAAATACAAGTAAGCTTGGGGGGTAGGGAGGGAAATTGTTGTACTGGAATCTAACAGTGTTTTCAAACTTTCCCATTTCACCATTAATGGTGGCACATAATCAAATTAGCCTTTAAGAGCAATCATCACTCCATGGGTGGCACCGTGGTATGCGAAGATGCCTCGGAGATTTTAATTCTCTCTAACAGCTTTCCATAATAAAACAGCTACCAAATTTGAAAGTCATCGAGAGTAATTCTAGTAGGTCTTGTTTATACACGATCTTGCAGAGGCGTCTCAAGAGCTAGTGGCTTAGATTGAGTCACTTTATACAGTTAAAGCTGTAGATATAAGCACAGACAGAAAACTGTACCTCTGTAGATCTGTAGATGTCCGTCAGTGATTCACAGCTCATACAACGCCAAGATTCAAATTTCTCTTGGAAGGGCTTTTAGTAATTCAGATGGAAAAGACTTTCCAGACAGATTTCAAGGGATTATGTTTGGGGACTGCAAAGGAGGTATTTCCAAAATTTTGTGGGCTTATTTTTTTAGTTTTACAACAACATTTACCTTTCCTGTGTGATACTTGCTGATTACAAGGGCAATACCCTGTCCTCGGTAATCTATTGTGGGCTTGCTGTTGATGATGGTAAGTTTCACCATGAAGCCTGTGACTGGCCCAAGTTGTCAGAAACTCCTCATTTCCCAGATAAGCTGTTTGCCAAGCTGGTAAATGCCCCTAGGAGCCACAGTGCCCCTGTTGCCTGCACACTTTGGACCCTTTTCATTAGCTTCTGACCCATTGCACTTGCACTTAGCGCATGCTCTGATGTGGACTTCCAGTTCAGAACCCAGGTTCTGGAACTCATGAGCGCATACAGCATCCCTTGCTATCACAACCAGCTTGACAGAAAGACCACAGGCCAAGTGCAGCAGAGTTCCAGAAAGTGAATGCAGCAAAATACCCTTGCTCTCTCTGAGGTACTGAAAACAGGCCTGCCATTTAGCCTAAGTAGAAATCTAACTAATATATTGAAGAAATAGATCGAATATTACTGTATAACTTTCAACAAGAAAACCAATTCTGAAATGAAAAAAAAGCAAATCATGCTATATATTAAGATAAACATTTTTTAGAAAAAGTTCTTATATTTCACAAGGATTCACTGTGTGTGAAATTCAATTAAGTCTTTTAAATCAGATTCTATTTATGCCTTTACAATTACAGTTAGAATTTTAAAAATGTTTCTTTCTTCTCTTCTTTTCTTTCCTCTTTCTTTCTTTCTTTCTCTTTCTTTCCTTCCTTCTTTCTCTTTCTTTCTTTTTTTTTCCCACAGTTTAGCTCTTGTCGCCCAGGCTGGAGTGAAATGGCGTGATCTCAGCTCACTGCAACCTCCGCCTCCCAGGTTCAAGCAATTCTCTGCCTCAGCCTCCTGACTAGCTGGGATTACAGGTGCCCGCTACCACGCCTGGCTAATTTTTTGTGTTTTTAGTAGAGACAGGGTTTCACCCTGTTGGCCAGGCTGGTCTTGAACTCCCTATCTCAGGTGGTCCACCTGCCTCGGCCTCCCAAGTGCTGGGATTACAGGCATGAGCCACTGCACCTGGCAAGAAACGTTTCTATCACACAAAATAAAGTAAAGCTGTGCAGTACAATATTTTTTCCACATGGCAATTTTTGAAACTTGGAGATTTTCAGTGTTCACAGTTTCCTTCATGCAATGCTCTATCCTAGTTCAGGGGACATGATTTCTCTAGTTAACAGATATTCTGTCTTTGGAAATGACTGATCTAAATGTCAGTCTTCATGTCTTTCCAGGAGGGCATCATCATCGTAAGGTGCCATTATGAATAACATTCTGAGATCACCTGAAACACTAACTTAAAAATAAGACATGCTAAGTTTTAAAATCATAGCATTTTCTCTCATTTTTAAAGTGATTAATTTATCATAAAAGAAACACTAGGTTCCCTGTCTCATTCTGCAAATTGTGAGGAATTACATTTGAAGGTAAGCAGGCCACTTACAACTTATTCATCCTAGTCTTCAATTATTACAGCTATTTAAGTGATAATTGCTATTCTAATTTCACTAGAATTCTAACTATAATAGGAAAAGAGGTAAATAACTTTTCAGGGGCTCATGCTTGCAGTTCTTTGATTATACAAGAGAAAAGAAGACAATATATGAGTTTCTCTTCACTCACATTTGGCAACTTCTGTCTGTGCTTTAAGAATTCTAGAGCTGTAGCACCAGGAGGACAGGACCACCCTGCATTCAAATTGGGAGGCTCTACAAAGTCACATTTAGACTGCAGAGTCGTGCTTTTCTCATCAAACCAGCCAGCCCTAATTTTCTTTTGGTGTCATTTGTTTACATTTCAAAATGAATAAATTCCTGTCAACGTGTTCAATGTAGTACTTGAAATGAAATACTGGATATGTCACACAGATAGCTGAGATTATCTTCTGAAGTCCTAAGATTCTGATTAATGAGAAAACAATGTAAAGCCAGATTCTTCTCCCATTCCTCCAGGTTTCTAGCTTGAAATTTCCCTTCTGAAAGTAAGCCAGCTTTTCTCCTCCAAAGTAGTGCCAAGTTTCTGTCTGCTAAGGGGACTGATATGGTTTGGCTCTATGTCCCCACCTAAATCTCATCTTGAATTGTAATCCCCATGTGTTGAGGGAGGGATCTGGTGGGAAGCGACTAGATCGTGGGGGTGGTTTCCCCCGTGCTGTTCTCATGATAATGTGGGAGTTTTCACAAGATCTGATGGTTTTATAAGTGTTTGGTAGTTC